>NC_056732.1:1595405187-1595510187 GCF_019279795.1 Protopterus annectens | reverse complement strand
GGCTGTGTTGTAATGAGCTGAAATGGCAGAGGCATGGATTTTTATGGAAGAAAAAGATAAGCCCTTGTGAAACATCTCAGTTAAGTATTGTAGAATCTGAGGCATACTGGGCATTGCTGTGCTTATTCCCAGGCACAGAATCTTTTCCATTTGTCAGTATAAGATTTTCTAGTATTAGGCCTTCTAGCCTCCAAAATGGCATCCATCACAGGTTTGCTGAGAGATGTAACGGGTGAAATTAATTGATTAGCCACGATGCAAGATTCAAAGTTTGGAGCAGTGTGCGCAGAATTTGACATTTCTGCTGAAACAATAGGTAAGGTGCCTGAGGCAGGTACCACAAAGGAAGGTGCGACATTGCGCAGGAACGGGTACCAGTGTTGGCGAGGCCAGTCTGGAGCAATCAGAATCATTTTTGGTTTGTCCTGTCTGACTATGGAGAGCAGAGGCAGAGGGGGAAAGGCAGACTGATAGGTTTTTCCAGCTGAAGGATAGAGCATCCACTCTCTAAGCTTTTTTGTGATTAATTCTTGAGCAGAATTTGTCCAACTGATAGTTTTAGGTTGAGGCAAAAAGATCTGTGTCTGGGCTTCACCATTTGCATTGTCAACATGTTGAAAATTTGTGGTTCCAGTTTCCATTCATGTGGGTCCATAAGATTTCTACTTAGTTCGTCTGCCGGAGTATTTTGCTTTCCTGGCAGGAATTGAGCTTGTGGATGTATTTGATAAGTCAAGGCAGTGTTCCACAACGCCATGGCTAGTCTGCAAAGGGGGTAGGAATTTGTACCCCCCTGCTTGTTTATGTACCACATGACTGTGGTGTTGTCTATCAGTAGTTGTCCTGGATGAAGGTAGTCCTTGAAGGCTGTCAGAACATTCTTTACAACCAGCATCTTTCTGATGGATATGTAGGTGCATTTGATTTGGGCTCCATTTGCCCTGAATGCATCTCACTGCCAGATGGACCCCCCAAGCATAGTCTGATGAGTCTGTAGTCAGGGTTTGGGCGGCACGGGGTAGAATGAATGACAATTCCTTGTTTTGGTGGCAGGCCTCTGCCCACCATAGGAACTCTAGTTGCAGGCAAGGTACGATGGGAATCATTGTTTCCAGGCTGTGACAATGTTGACTCCATAAGTTTTTTAGGTACCACTGAAGCTTCCTCATATGCAGTCTTGCATATGAATTAGAAGAATGCAGGAGGCCATGAACTCCAAGGCCTGCAGAATTTTGTCTTGCAAATAGCTGGGTTTTTGTGGCCACCTGTTTGAAGTCATCAACTGAATTTGTTTTTCTGGCGTAAGATAAGTCATCTGGGCAGTTGTATTCAAGCTTGCACCCAGGAATGTAATTGTTTGAGAGGATACCAGTTGTGATTTTTTTTTCGTTTATGGTGTACCCTAGGCAAGTTAGAACCCTTTTTACAAACGCTAGACGTGTCCTTGTTTTCTGCCTGAATTAGACAATCGTCCAGGTATGGATAAATTTTAATATTTCTTTGCCTGCAAAATGCAATTATTGGTGCCAGGCACTTTGTGAAGACTCTGGGCACAGAAGATAAGCTAAAGGGCAGTGCAGAGAACTGGTAATGCAAGTAGCCTGCTTTGAAGCGGAGGTATCTTCTGCAAGATTCCCTGATTGGGATATTCAGGTAAGCCTCAAGTCTAGAGTTACCAACCAGGCATCCTTGCCTAGCATAGGTAGTAACTGTTGAGTCAGCATCTTGAATTTTGGGATGTCCTGAAATGTATTGAGAATGGATAAGTCCAGAATTGGACGCCATGATTTGTCTTTTCTGGGTACCAGGAAAAGTCTTGAATAGAAGCCTCGTCCCTTTTCCTTTTCTGGTACTGGTTGAATAGCCCCCATATTCATGAGGGACATAAACCTGTTTCTGGTCCTCTGTCTACTGATTTGAAGGCAGCTCTGGCCATCCGTTTGGGATTGGCAACTTGTGGAAATTAAATCTGTATCCCTGGGAAACTTAAAACCCATTTGTCCTGTGTAATCAGTTGCCAGTTTTGTGCATGAAGTGCCAGTTTCCCCCCCAAAGGGGTGGCCAAAAGATAAGTGCTTGGTGACTGCAGTGGAAAGTCATCGAGACCGTTTACCATAGGGAGGTGACTTGTTGCTTCCAGATTTGGAGGTGGAGGCACCCCTTCGCTTTGTTCTAAAAGTTCCTTGTGACTGAAACCTGCAGCCTTTGGAATGTCTGGGTTTGACCCGAGCGGCTCTAGTGGGTACTGGAAAGGACCAGTTCTTAGTAGGCCAGTGCCTACACGAAGAAATCTCACAGTTTGCATAGATTTAGCTTTACCTTCCATCTTTTTCAAAACTTCTTCAGTCTTATTACCAAATACTGTCCTGTTGTAAAGGAGCATCCAAAAGTTTTGCTTTAACATGGTTAGGCAGACTTTGCTCCTTGAGCTAAGCATGCCTTCTTATAATAAAGTTACAGCAGCCCTGCAAGAGGCCTGCAAGGAATCAAAACCATAATGCAAAGTAGGTTTTCCAACTTGTTCAGCTAAATGTAATAAATCCTGCAACTCTTTTCCACACAGTCAGAAATTAACTATTTTCTGTTTAAGTAAACCCATGACATGCTGTTGATATTTAAGCATATGAAATTGACAGTTTAAAGCCCTGATTGCCAAGGCTGCAGACGTGTAAACCTTCTTACCCCATCTATCCAGTGCCCTGGAATCTCCATCAGAAGGGGTAGGATTTTTAGCGGTAGAGGGCTTAACGCCCTTGGGACCCTGAGAAATGGTTTCAGGGTCAGCAGTAGGGTTTTTGAAAAGGAATTTGTGGGAGTCAGGAACCCTGTAATCATCTGTCTGGCTTACTAGGAGCTGGAGGCAGGGAATCAGGAATCATACTGAATTCTGAGAAAATGTCTAGAACAGGAGGTATAGCCAAAGGCCTATGCTGAGGAAGGAGAAAATCCCCAAGTCTCTTTAGATTCAGAGAAATCCTGACTCTCCCAGTGAAAGCGTTCCCTTAAGGTATGCAAAATTTCTCCAAAAGAGAAATCCTCAGGGGGAGAAGCAGAAGGGATTGATTCTTTTGCATCAGAGTCTTCATAAGTGGGTATAGATAATTCCTGATCAGAAGAGGAATCAGAAGAAACAGAAACCTGATCTGAAGATTCATAGTCAGTGCCTTGCCTAGGCCTCTTAGCAGGAGGGGGATGGGTACCACTGATTCAAGGTAATTAAATCTTCAGCCATTTTGATAATTTGTTTTTTAGGCATTGGGGCCTGTACACGTGGCCCAAGCGTAATTTTTTTTTTAGACATAATAGTTTTTGGCCTTCGTTTTGAAGATGGTGTCGGTTTAACATACAAGTCTTTAAGCCTAAAAACACCCTCAGAAGCCGGTGCCTGCTCAGCGGCTCCGGACCCATCCAAGGTAGAGACATCTGCGGGTTCAATGCTTAAAAGTATCTCGCAGCATACTGGACTCCACATGGGTCTCAGTAGAGGCCTGCTAATCAAAAGTAGCGGGTATCAGGGGCTGCGAATGCGCCTCACTGCATACAGACGAACCGGCGACTGGCTTAGGAGAAGCCTTGTCGGCTTTGGACCTCACCGGTCTGTCTCTGCCTTTTTCTTTGCGTTTTTTTATGTATTCCAGTAGTCCGACTGCTAACAGACGACATTTCTGGATAGTTAAATCTTGAGCCAAAATATTTAGAAGCAAAAATATAGCGACATTTAATCATGCGTTGATTAAATTTAGCACAAAACCGACAGCAAGGCACACTGTGGTTAGGACCTAGGAAGGAATACAGTACAAATGAAAATCTTTGAGGCATTTGCTTCCCACAAGTGATGCAATTAACTTTTACTGACATCGGTAAGGAGACAAGAAAAAGTTTCCCCAATGGGGTACTTGGCTTTTAGTTGAAGACTTCAGTTCTGAAACTCGAAAACGAAAATTTCAGGAGTCTGCCGACCGGCACTTATGAACTGCTTCTGCTTCAGGCACCGCACGGCAAGAAAGACTGATGTAATGGCATTGGCTGCATGTTTTATACCCCTGACATGGAAGGGACAGCAACTGACGCAGGACCCAAGACTTAGTTAATCGGGTCGACTGAGGGCAACCTGCCAGCAGATTACCCAAAAATGTAATGACAGTGAAACATGAACATCATGCTGTCTTTGACCGGGCATATCATTTCCTTGCAGGGGGGTTGATTTTCAGAAAACTACCACTCATTTGGTTTTGAATCATCATCCTGCCATTTGTGTGTCTCTGACTTTTGCTTGACTGGGATTTGTTTTTTCTCCTATTTCAAAGGCAATGCCTTTTGGGGAGAACTTGGGTAAATGAAACATCCTAGATAAAAGATGCACTTTAGGTCTTAGATACGAGGTACCTGCTGAAGTAGAACCCAATTAAGTAAAGTTTTATTTCGGTGCAGCTAAAGGCAATAAGGACATGAACTTACAACACACAGTTCTCTTGTGTGGCCAGAAAGCTACTCAAGCTTAGAGACTCATTGACTTCTACATTTATTATAATTAGTAAAATATGCAAACCTTTCCTTTTAAGATGTACAATGACAACAATGAGTTGGCTTTTATATTTTGCTCAAATTCCAGGCCAGGGGAACTGTTACAAAGTCAATTTTAGCAGACATGTACATTGACGGGTCTTATGAATACTGCATGCAAAAATCTTGCGTATGACAAAATGTTTACTGTCAACTTAACACAGGTATATCATGCATGTGGTACACAAGAGAGGCATCACATCTAACAGTTTCTGCGGTTGTAAAAACATGACCACATCTCTCCAAGATGGAGAGATGTGTATTAATTACCTAAACAAGTCATTAGCTAGGTTATGACCAGTTCATCCTAGTCTTGTATTTTAATTTATAGAAATACAGAATGCTTTAACAACTAAAATAAAACTGAAGCACCTGATTTACTACAAATATATCCATTTTGTTTTCATAGGGATAATAAATCTTCACAATAACAGACCAATACAGATAAGCCAACACAATTACAGACTATTACAGAACCACAAGATCCTGAGGACACCTACCAACAAGAAAGGAAATTAAAGTGTTAAGTAATTTATATCAGCCATTTGCTGCAAGGATGTGGCCAGAAATTTTTTTTTTACTTAGACTCTTACTTTTCTGCCTGCAACTCATTTGATATTTTGGAATATAGACAAATCTGTACAGTATGCTGCCCCCAAGTACTTAAACTGTATATATTTTAATCTGTTCCCACTTTTAAGTTTGCAAGCCATGTTTCTGTTGTGTGAAACACTAATTTAGACATGTTATGCAGTGAAAAGGTCACAACCTTGATCCGCTGTAACATACATCATAGATGCCAATATGCATAATACTTTGCTTTTTTTTTTTTATTTTAACACTGAAAAGAATGCTGCTTTAATAAGGCTATTATATTAAAGTTACACATATAATAATGTCCAATATCTATAAACAAGACCATCAGTTTTGTAAAACATGAGAACAGCAGCAGCACTGATACAAGTCATGTGCCAGCTTTTATTTATTATGCAATACTAACATGTAGTCTGGTTTATAAACTGTACTTTCATTGTGTGGTTTTTAAGATGCATTTTTAGTAGAGACATCAACACAGTTTGAACTGTATCGTATTTAAGTTTATTCTGACATTATAAAGCCTGCCTGAAAGGCTAAAAGGGCTATGTCCTTCACCAGAAAAAAAAAAAAAAAAAATCACAAACAGCAGCACCCAAGATTTCTTCACAGACAGCACATATTTCTAGTCACAGCCTTTAAAGACGGGTGCGACTAAGTAAAATATACAAGTATAATTGTGTAAGGTGAACTTACCATAACAGTAGAGGTTTGATCACTGCTGAAGTAGCCTTAGCTGTATAGCTTACAGCGTTCCAAGGATACAGGGCACCTTCCACATACCCAAACTGTCAAGCAGCTTGATCTGAGATGACCAAGAGAAGAGTTTGGGTGCACAGACTAAAGAGTTCATGGCAGCAGACAGGGAGGCTTAGTCCTGAATGGATAAGGCTACTGCACACACCACCCACACCCCACCCACACATCACCCACCCCCACCAACCACACCCCCAACAACGATGGAGGTAAGAGTGGCTACTGATCATTTGAACATCTAACTGTACTGGTAGGTTCAACCTACACAAATGTACTATGTTCTTCGTACTGACTGCTGCTGCAGTAGCCTTAGCTATATGGGTAGGTTACAATAGCCAAGTATATCTGGAGATGGAAGGAGAAGGGTCCAGGAACTCCTGGAGAATGGTCGTAGCAAATCATGAATTTAAGCTGCAGGAGGAGTCCAGCTTATGGTGTTTTGTAAGTAGCAGCTTCTTGAATACTTCTAGAATCCAACCCTTTCAAAAAGCCATATATATATGACATCACGGTCCTTACAGAATAGGTCTTGACCTTGCCTGGAATAGATTTGTCAGTGAGTATAACAAAAAGTAATAGACTTACACAACTATTTAAAAATTATCTGTTTTGAAACCAGCTGTCCCTTTTTAGTCACAAAAATTGAAATGATCCAATGACCTGAAAAATGTAGTTCTGTCAAGACAGAGTTGTCTGTGGACATCCAAGGTACAGAGTACCCTTTTTCTCCCTCATTTTAGGCTCAGAAAAAGGGGAGAATGACAGCCTGATAAATTGATAACACTCTTTAGGCATGAGAGGAGGATAAGTTCTCAAAGAAACCCTATCACTGTAGAAAATGAGATAGGGTTGCCTCCCCATAAGAGCTTGCAACTCTGGTACCCTTCCTGCAGAGGCCAAAGCAAATCAATAAAACTGGTTTTCCAAGTTAAGAACCTCAAATCAACTAGATTAGCTAGTTCAAATGGAGCAAGTGTTACATTCTCCAACACAAAATTATGATCCGAAGGATGGGCCACTGGTTTACTTGGAGACCTCTTATGCAAAAGCTCTTTCAAGAGCATTTTGAAATGCGACTGCCTTGCAAGGACGACCCATGGGAAGACCTGCTGAAATAGACAAACGAACCTTGACAAAGGAATAAGGCGTAAGACAGTAACTCTCTTATTGCGAGACCAGAAAACAACTAGCCCTGAATGGGTGTTGTTTACATTACTGGCACCAACTAGAAAATCTTTTCAAGGTCAAAGTAAACTGTCATACAGATCAACACAGAGGAAACATACTCAGGCTCGTACCTTATGAATGGCAGCTTACAGAAGGAAGACAGATTAATAAATCTACATTAAATAAAATTAAAAAAAACAAGACGAATCAAATTTGAAAGCTCTGTTTATGTCAAACACAAATATAACAGCAGGAATAAACTCAATAGAAATAAGGATATGCAAAAACAGTATTATGAGACGCACACGAGTAAACTTACCACCGATATATACCATAAACCTAACAGTTCAGTTTTCCTAGTGCAGATAGAGATGTATGAAGTAAGCTATTCGGAGAGTTTACAACAATGATACATTGCACACAAATAATGTTTTACCCATGCAGCGCGTTATGCTATGCATTTGTTATTCAGCAGTCTGACAGAGTGTGGTAAGAAGCTATTATGGAATCTGGATGTCATGCGCCTAATGGTTCTGTAGCACTTCTTTGTTGGCAGGAGTTTGAACATCTCATGAACTGGATTGGTGTATTCCCTCAGTTTTTCGACTCTGCCACAATATATGTCCTGTAGGGATTGAAGGTTGAAGACAATGATTTTTTCTGGCCTGTAACAATCTTATCCAGTGCCTTCCAATCAGCTTGAGAGCCCATTTGCCAATACGATTTTCTAGTAGCAGGCTTTCTTGCCTCCATTAGTACCTGCTGCACATCCTCAGAACAGCTGCCTGAAAGGAACCAAGACCCCCCATCATCCAGGTAGTCAACTGAAGACTGAGGTCTGGACTGCATTAAATAATCCTGTTCTTGTGAGTAGATCCCTTCTTTCATGAAGCTTTTGGTAACTGACCCTGGCCGTTTCCAAAAAAGAGAAAAATGGTTGTCTGGGCCAGAAGGAAGTCACCCCAATAATCGGGGGGGGGGGGTTCTTCCTGAATCTTCAGAAGTACCCTGGATATCAGAGGAAAGGCATACAGAATCATTCCTGTTCAAAAAGGCAGTCTTCCAGGCCTTCTTACATGAAGACCTGGAATAAAAGTTTGCCAGTTGACTGTTCAGCAAAGCTGCCTCCTCTTTCTCCCCACAAATGGATCAATTATTGGAAGCCACCCCTCAGATCTAGTTTTCATTCGTGAGAGTGTCCTGATCCAGCTCAGCTTGTCTGCCACATGGTTTGGCTCTGACTGAATGTAGGATGCCTTAGAAAATGTGCTGTGAAGCTATTTCCCCAGTTAACATGGCTATTCTGCAAAGGAGGCAGAAGCTGGATCTCCCTTGCTTGCTGATGTACCACATCACTATTTTTCTGTAACCAAGTACCCAGAGACCAAAGAAGGTTCAAAGAATTAAATGTCAATTAGGGCAAGGATCTGACATTTATAAGTTCATAGGTAGGTACTAGGCTATCTGCCCGAAGGCATTTATAAGCCTAGTCAGAATGTGTTGGCTTTCGCCAACCCCCTTAGATTAGTTCCCTGTGCCTCTGTCCAGCAGAGCCACTGAAGTGATCCCCGGGGTAAACTGTTTCCCCATCCACTTGTCAAGGTTTCTCGAACAGGGTTAGTGAGGAGCTCTGCCTAATGTAGATTGGAATCTCGTTCCGGAGCATGGGAAGTCTCTGGGACAGGAATCTATCCCTCCAGCACATCTTATTTATTGTGGTGAGGTTTAGATCCCTAGTGCGTGTGGCTCGAGGGGATAAGGTTTTCTTTAGGTGGAGCAGGTCTATCAATTCTGGGTGGACATGGCCTTGTATGTCAGGCAGAGATCACCTCTGAGTAGGCAATATGCAACAGAGTACAGCTGGAGTTTCTTCAGTCGAGCTGCATAGGGCATCTGTTTGAGGCTAATGATCCTCTTGGCGAGGTACTTCTGTGGTCTTTCCAGCTGTTTCAGGTGTCTTGTAAGGTACATCCCAAATAGGGCGTTGTACTCTATGATGGGTCTGATGAGTGATGTGTAGAGCGGGCACAATGACCTCTTTTGATCTGGATGGAAACCCTTTTGTGATTAGGTGGGCCACATAGAAGGATTTTCTAATCACTTTGGCGATGTGATTATCAAAGGAGAGGTTACCATCTACTTGGGTCCCCAAGATCCCTTATTATGTCTTCTGTATTTAGGAGCTACCACCCATGTGGTAGTTTGTGGGTACTTTTTTTCCAAAGGGAATGACTATGCACTTACTGGCATTTAGCTTGAGGCCATGGTTTTGACTCCAGGTATCTGTCTCAGTGAGACCCTTTCGGAGGATGTCTGTGCCAGCCAGAGAGTCAATTATAGCCCCTAGTTAGCAGTAGTCAGCGAACTTGGTCAGCCATAGTCGTCCAGTGCTACACCTGTACTTTTTGTTCCACACTGCACTGTTTTCTCTCCTGCAACTGCTCCCAAAGCAATGTTTGAAGCATTTATGGTGACTGACTGCTTTGGACCAGGGAGGGAGAAGGGGAGACCTTGATTTAAAGGATAACTGTTTCCACCAAAAGTCTCTGAGAAACCCAAGTACTAGGATCTGAAAAGATCAAGGGTGTTGATCCTGGGACTAAAGAAATTTCAGATACCATTGTATCTTTCTCTTGTAGAAACTTGCCAGGGGTACCATGAGAATCTCAGATGCCATGAGATCCAAAATCTTGAGGTATTCTCTTGTAACTGAAGTCTGAGTGGAAAACCTTAAAATTAGATCCAAATATAGATCTATATTTTCTTGTGGAAAAAAAAGATCTTTGAACTGAGGTGTGTGGTTGACATTTCAGAAACAATCCTGTGTGAGGAGTCAAGACTTTTGAATCATCTCTGAATCCCAACTAATTCAGGAGATCTCACCCAAGAGATTGCAGAGTCTTTCAAAAATGACAGGAAAGATAAAGTTGTCGAAATACAGATAAATGTGGATACCCTTCAGCCTGCAATGAGGTATAATTGGAGCTAGACACTCACTCTTGGTGCAGTGGATAGTCCAAAGGGTAAGGCAGAAAACTGATAATGTGATCCAGACACAACCTTAAGAAACGCCTGAAGTCTAGATGAACAGCAATGTGATAATCACCTTTTAAGTCTGGTTGTACCAGAAAACTTGAAATAGGCAACAGGCTGTGAATTATTTTGAATTTGGACAATATCAAACAGGTTTAGGAAATAAAGATCCATAACTGGTCTCCAAGCATTTCTTTCTTTGGGACTAGGAACATCCTTGAACAAACTTCTCCACCTAGAAAGGAGGAACTGGTTCTATCACTCGACAGCATGCGATTAGCAGGTGGAAACAATCAAATATGCAGGATGAGCAAAATGACCCCCTGGAAAAGAGGAATTTCCTCCCACTGTCATCTAAAACCAAGATGACTTTCAGAACCCATTTGTCTGAGACAATCTGTTGCCAAAATGAAAAATGGAGATTCAGACTTTTTGAAAGAAAGGCCATGGTGGGACAGTGACAGTGTCTCAAACAGTGAGATTTGTTGGCTGGTCCTTGGTTGTGGGAGGTTTGAAACTTGTCCCAAAATTGACGGTTTACCTGAATTTTGCTTAGAGAAAAAAATCCCTTAGGCAATTTGGAAAAGGAGGGTTGAAAAATCTTGAGATTCCCAAGATCCGCTTGCCCCTTTCATCACACTTTTGATTACCTCTGCAGCACACGGGCCAAACACAACCTCAATCCAAGTAAGAATTTAAATTTTTTTTTTTTAAATTTGAGAATGCAGCCAAGCAAACCTCCTTAAAACCATACCAGGGGCTACAGCCCTGGAAGTAGTATCAGTCACACACTACAGTGAGTAGTGACCTTGTACAAGAAGCAAAGTTATTTAAAGTAGATTTTTCTTCAACAGGAACTGTAGATAAACCATAAGTCGGCAATTGCTCATTGAAGGCTCAGTGTCTGTTATTCTAAAAGTGTATTAGTTTAAGCACTTGGGCTCCAGGCCAGTTACTTAACATTAAGGTTTGTGGTCTGCACTCTTGTGGGAGGAGAGGCTAGATTCTGCCCTTCTGAGCTGGGAATTTCTGGTTGAAGGCTTACTGTGCCTGCTTACTTGATCATTTTTTTTCTGAAAGTTGTGCGCCTTGTTTGCTGTAGCCCAGAAGTTAGTAGTTTATTGGCCATTTTGGGCTAATTTCCATCTCTTTCATTTCCCTGCTATAAAAACCGCATTTGCACGGTTTTGTGTGCCGGGCAGCGCCAGTTAGGTAGGGTTAAACTACTCCCAGCTCCACGAAGTCTACTCTTCAATTTTTCCCTTGAACTAGACAAACTTACAATTTAAGCACTCAAACCATTAATTTCATATCCCAGCACTTGCTCAAAACTCATAGCAAGCACTAATTTACCCTAGCACTAGACCCCCTATACTGTCTAGAAGGACAAGGCTCTCTATTCGTCCCTACCAGCCAATCAGTAAAACAGCTCACTTTACCTATTCAGGTATGTCCAAACGGCAGTTTCAGGTGTACTCTCCATTCCAACTGGTGAATCTGGGCATTTTGAGGCAATGTTACAACTGCCTCATGTACACAGACAACCCTCTCCTCCTACCACCAAACACTAGTATATACGAGAGATGCAATTATACAACTAAACTGAAGGCAAAGCTCTCTCAACCCAAGACTGGAACAAACAGTCTAGAGGATAAGAAAAATACTTGCAACACACCACCAGTCTTACATAGACCTAACACCGGCAAACACCACACAAATACACAAAAACATACTCAGAGGCTCTAAATAAAAATCTGCAAAAGCAGCAGAGACCTCCAAAGCAGATACCCAAGCAACCTCCACACACCATCACAAACCATGATACACATACTTCACACAGTGTGCCACGCAATCACCGCCCTTAAGGTAAAATAACATACCCAACACACTCGTAATAAGAGACTCTATAGTCAGCCACACTCCTGTCCCACTAACTAGGCTGGACAAGGAGAAGCTTACAGTTAGCTACCTGTAGGGTGCCAGGCCCCGCCACATAAGCACTCAGGTTGCTCCAGAACAAGTACAAATACGACTCTGTCATGGTCCATGTTGGTGTGAATGATGCAAGACGTACCTCCCTGAACTACATGAAAAGAGATCACGTAGCCCAGGCCAGTATGACCTTGACCAGCATCCTGCCCTCACCAAGAATGATGCCACAGTATAAAGAAAAAAATGATTTCAACAATTGGCTAAGTTTCTGGTGTCATTCACAGGGGATCCAGTATCTGTCCACCTGGGATGACATGCTCGACAAGCCACGTTGCTTCGAAAGAGATGGCTTGCACCTGTCACCCTTAGGCTTTTGAATACTGGCCAAGGCTTTTGCCACCCCCATAGTGCCTTTTTTATGCAAGGCTCAAAAGACAAACCCACCACCGTAAATAGTACAAATAAAAAACTGAGGGCAATGCTACTCAATGCCAAAGTCTAAACCTCAAACTGCATGCACTCGAGGCACTCCTCAGTATGCAGAAAGTACAGTTGTGTACCTACCATAAATGTAGATGTTTGAGTGTATTCACTGTTGCAGTCATTACCTCTTGGGTTATCCTGCTGGCAGGCTACCCTCAGTCGGCCAGAATTCCAAAGTCTAGGTCCAGCGGCGGTTGCTGTCGGCTCTTCCCTGACATCAATGCATCAGGGGTATAAAAGTTGCAGCAGACGCCATTTTATTCAGTTTTTCTTGCCCCAGATGTCAGGTGCCCCCAAGTTGGTAGGCTGAAAAAATATGCCAATAAATCTGCATGTACAAAAATAACATTTCCTTCATCTACAAGCAAATACACCACATAGGTTGTATAGGATAGAGAAGTACAGATAAGTCCCAGCAAAGAAAAGGGGGATGGTGGGTGGGTAACCTGGACTGAAACAGTGAATACACTAACATCTACATTTATGGTAGGTACACAACTGTACTATGCTCATCGTGTTTCACTGCTGCAATCATTACTCTTGGGTTGAATCCCAAAGTGGAGGATGGGTGGCTGGGCTAAATAGGATTAGGAGAGGCTATGAGGCCCTGCAGAAAATACAGTTTTGTACCTACCATAAATGTAGATGTTAGAGTGTTCACAATGCTGCAGTCACCACACTTGGGTTATCCTGCAGTCGGCCAGAGTTCCAAAGTCTTGGTCCGGCATCTGTTGCTGTCGCTTCTTCCTTGACGTCAGTGCGCCAGGGATATACAAGAGGCATCAGACGCCATTTTCTTCAGTTTTTCTTGCCCAGATGTCAGGTGCCCCCAAGTAGGTAGGCAATACATATTGCTAATAAAACATGTAAAAGGAATAAAAGGAATACCTTCAGTTACAAGCAAATACACCACAAAGGTTGTACAGGATAGAAAAGGTATAGAAAAGTTCAGCTAGGTCAGAGGGGATGGAGGGAGGGTAACTGGACTGCAGCGGTGTGAACACTAACATCTACATTTATGGTAGGTACAAAACTGTACTATGTTCGTGTTACACTGCTGCAGTCATCACACTTCGGTTGAATCCCAAAGCTAAGGATGGGTGGTGGAACTAAACAGGGTTTGGAGAGGCTAGTAGGCCCTGTAGAACTGCAGTGGCAAAGCCAGCTCTGGTTTTAGAGTATAGAGGTAAGTGATGGTGCTTGGTGAAGGTGAAGGTGTGCACTGAACTCCAAGTTGCAGCTTCCAAAATATCCTTAGTTGGTACCCCTCTGAGGAAGGCTGTTGATGTTGCTGTAGCCCTGGTGGAATGCGGCCTAATGTTACCAGGTACAGGTTTCCCATGGCGTGTATAGCAGAAACAGATACAATGTCCTATCCATTTTGAAATGGTCTGTTTTGAGATAGCCTTTCCTTGTGATCCTGCAGCACAGGATACTAAGAGCTGGTCAGATTTTCTGAAAGCCTTAGTTTTATCCAAGTAGTAACGCAATTGCCTGTGAATGTCCAAAGAGTGTAGGAGCCTTTCCCCTTTGTTCTGGGGGTTTGGATAAAAGGTGGGCAAATGAATGGTAATGGATGTGAAAATATAGGAGGATCAGTGTTGTATTGAGCTGAAATATCTGAGGCGTGGATCTTAATAGATGAAAAAGAAAGTCCTTTATGCAACAGTTAAACATTGAAGAACCTGAGGAATATTTGGCCTTTAGCCTGGTTCCAGGCGCAGAATCTTTTCCATTTGTCTGAATAGGCTTTCCTGGTGCTGGGCCTCCTGGCCTCCAGAATGACATCCATCACAGCTTTAGAGAGAACTGTTGATTGGTTGTTCAAGTAATTTGCCATGCAGCCAGATTTAAAGTCTTGAGCTGGCTGTGTAGAATCTGATTGTTTTGCTGAGTGAGCAGGTGAGGAATTGGAGGCAAAATCCATGGTGGGCCTTGAGCCATGTTCCCTAGTATTGGATACCAGTGTTGGCGTGGCCAGTCTGGAGCAATTAGAATCACTTGTGGCCTCTCTAATCTGGCTTTCAGCAGCACCTTTGCCAGAAGAGGCAGTGGAGGAAAGGCATACACTGTCAATGTTTTCCAAAAAAAAAAAAAAAATTTGTAAGCCTGTTTCCTACCTCTCCTGTAAGTACTGTTCCAGATACAGATTTGCTGTATCTAGGACTGTTTCTAAGCTTCTGAGCCCCCCAAGCCTTTCTGTGTTGGAGGGAAGCCTTCTAGCTTATCAGTGGGAGTGGTAAGCAGTAGGTAACCTGTCTACCACATGAGTGGTTCTGGCCCAGAATTTGTAGTTATTGGCTGTTTGGGCGGTCTTCCATCTCTCTCAACTTTCTAATTTGAAGGCCTGCATTTGCACTTTTCTGTACTGTAATTCCTGGGCCCATCTCATTTGTTCACAAAAAAAAAAAATGTTATCTGCTTTTACTGTATTAGTGTTTCTTCCTACTTTATTTTGCTTGTGCGTCATCTTAATAGTACTCAATTGTAGTTATTACTGCTTGGTATAACTCATTCTAAGCCTTTTAGTTTAAGCACTTGGGCTTCAAATCAGTTGTTTTACATTAAGGTTAGTGGTCTGCACTGTAGTGGCAGAACAGGTAGCTTACATCCTTCTAAGTTGGGAACTGCTGATTGAGGGCTCAGTGTCTGTTATTCTAAAAGTGTATTAATTCTGGTTTAAGCACTTGGGCTTCAGGCCAGTTATTTTACATTAAGAGGGTTCGTGGTCTGCACTCTTGTGGGAGGACAGGCTGGACTCTGCCCTTCTGAGCTGGGAATTTCTGGTTAAAGGCTTATAGTGCCTGCATATTTGAACTGCTTCTTACTGAAATTTGTACACCTTGTTTGCTGTAGTACAGACTAGATCCATGCCTGCTGAATCTAGCTTTGTTTGTATGCTTGCTGTTTGCTTGTTATTTCCCTGAAACGCTAATTCCACCTAAAACGCAGCTTTTCAGCGCTTCTGTGGATCCCCAATATCTCATTGCTTACTGTACATCATTTCCTTGTTTCACTTAAAAGTTACTGTTTGTCGTTTTTGCATTTAAGTTACCTGTAACACATTGCATTTAAGTTACCTGGCACTTGCTCACTAAAGCAATTATATAAGTCAGCACTAAAAAATTAAAAGCACTACACCCTCACAAACTCCCCTTGAGTACCTTGTTCCCCATTAGTCCTTTTTTTCAATTATAAAGGAATTCCCAATACTATTCTAGCATGTCCAAAGGTCAGTTGTCAATCTCCTCTCCGGTCCAGGTGGTGAATCTGGGAATCTTGAGGCAATGTTACAACTGCCTCATGTACACAGACAACCCTCTCCTCCTCCCAACAAATTCCAACACATGTGAGATGCAACCATATAGCCAAACTGGAGGCTAAGCTCTCTCAACTCAGTACTGGCGTAACCAGTCAGGAGGAGAAGGAAACCACACTCACTACAATTCCAGTCTCACATAGACCTACCACGACAGCAAACCAAACACAAAAACATACTCGGAGGCTCTAAATAAAAATCTGCCTAAGCAGCAGAGACCTACAAAGCAGACACCCAAGCAACCGCTACCCCAAAACAAAACACGTGCAACACATAGCTCACAAAGCCAGTGTGCCGAACAGTCACAGCCCTTAAGGCTAAACCTGATACACTTGTAATAGGTGACTATCGTCAGGCACACTGACGTCCCGCTCACCAGGCTGAACAAGGAGAAGGTCACTGCGAGCTGCCTGTCGGGCACTAGGATCCACCACATAACACAAGCACTCAGGTCACTCCAAGGCAAGTACAAATATGACTCTGTCATTGTCCATGCTGGTGTGAATGACCAGAGACGTACCTCCCTGGACTACATGAAGAGACAGAGGAGCTCTCTGAGCATGTAGCCCAGGCCGGTATGACCCTGACCTTGAGTAGCATCTTACCCTCACCAAGAATGATGCCACAATATGAAGACAAGATGATAAATTTCAACAACTGGCTTAAGTATTGGTGTCATTCAAAGGGGATCCAATGCCTGTCAGCCTGGTATGACATGCTCGACAAGCTACAATGCTTTGCTAGGGACAGCTTGCACCTGTCACCCCTGGGCTTTCGGATCTTGGCAAAGGCTCTTGCTTCCCCCATAGTGCCTTTTTTAGGCAAGGCTCAAAAGACAAACCCACCTCCATAGGTATCACAAAGGATAAGAAACCAAGAGTAATGCTACTCAATGCCAGAAGTCTATACCTCAAGATGCACGCACTCGAAACTCTCCTTAGCATGGAGAACATAGATATCTGTGCAGTAACAGAAACCTGGTTCAAGGCTCCCTAGAGGACCCCAGCACTACCAGGTTATACCTCATACCATGCTTTTTGGCCCCAAAACATGGACCGAACCACAAAAAGAGGGTGAGTATCAATATTCAAAGATACCCACACCTCCAGGTTGGTGGCACAGCACGAAGCATCAGAGACCATCCATGTGCAACACTGGGTAAAACTGCCTTCCAGTTTATAGCCTGCTACAGACCACCCTCCCAAACCCAGGAACCCCACTGGCCTTCCTGAGAACACTGGAAAATATGAAGGTCTCTCCAAACACCATTATATTGGGTGACTTCAACTACCCAAACATAGACTGGGAGCATTACTCTAGCTCCAACACCCTAGCCCAAAGGTTCCTAGAATTTATAAACTCAAATGCTATGGAACAACTTGTTACCACTCCCACAAGAGGGGAAAACATACTGGACCTGATCATCACCAACATGGGGACTCTATGCTCCAGACCAGAAGTGTATCCCTCACTGGTAAGATCAGACCATAAACTAATCTCACTGGATATTCACATCCCAACCCCATCCCCTGCCCAGAAAACCAGTGACAAACTTCTCTAAAGCAAATTTCACACTCCTCAAAACTGAGGTGGAATCCTTCAAAGCCCCCAAGCCTGTGGAAAATACAGCCCAGACTCAGAATCCTTTATAAACGCATTCTATGAACACCTTCAGGAATGCATGGATCATGCAATCCCAAATAAAACCAAGACCCAATCCTCCAAAGGCAGACGTCCTGTCTGGTGGACCCCAGCCATAATCAAACTACACAACAGAAGGAGGAAGCTACTACATGGAGCAAAATCCCAAAAAGGGAAGGCATCTCTGATCAGTATTAGCAAAAAACTATGGGCACTCAATCTTCTAAGGCCCACTTCGAGAGAAACATTGCACAGGACACCAAGGATAATCACAAGGCTTTCTTTAGTTATGTTAGGAACCTGGGTGGGAATTCGCAGATATACTCAGAATTAGTCCAAAATGACAAAAAATACATCGAACCCACAGACATTGCCAACACCCTAGCCGACAGGTTCAGCGCAAACTTCTCTCCCCCCCCTCCCCACCAAAAGGGCAAATATCTATCCCAGCAGAGTGCTGCCCCCCTGACATCTCAGATGCTCAGGTAAGAGCTGCCCTCTCCAAAGCAAAAAACACAGCATCAATGGGATCAGACGGTGTCCCGGGCTGCGTCCTACATGAACTCCAAGAGCAGCTAAACCCAAACATAAAACTACTGTTCAATCTCTGCCTTACTACGGGATATGTACCCAAAAAGTGGCGTACAGCAACAGTGGTCCCTCTCCACAAAGGTGGTGCCTCAACGGATCCTGGAAACTATCGCCCCATAAGCCTGACTAGCTTGGTCTGCAAAGCTATGGAAAGGATCATCATGGACCTCAAAGATATTGGGGACCTACAGACACTGGATCCTACCCAGTTCGGCTTTAAGGGCAGATCCTGCCTCTTAAACCTGGTCGATTTCTTTGAAACTGTCACCAAGGCCATTGACGAGGGGAAGGTGGTCCACACAGCCTACCTGGACCTCGCAAAAGCCTTCGATACAATACCCCACTCTGGCATTATAGATAAGCTCACCAGCTTAAATACAAGCCCCTATGTCACTAGATGGGTTGCAAACTGGCTCAAGGACAGAACCCACATGTGAGACTTCTTCAGATAAAATACCAGAGCTACACTTACGAACCTCAGCACTGAAATAGGACATGCTGGAGGGACAGATTCATAACTCAGAGGCTCCCTTCACTCTGGAATAAAATCGCAGACCAGTTAAGGCAGTGTCCCTCATTGACTCTCTTCAAGAGGAATCTTGAGTGGATGGGAGATCGTAGGTTTACCCCGGGTGTCACTTCTGTCTCACTGTTAGACAAAGGCACAGTATACTAACCTCAAAAAAAAGCATAGCAAAATTAATTTAAAATGGATGGCGAAAGCCAAACACTCTGGCTAGGCTTATAAATGCCCTAGGGCAGATAGCCTAGTATGAACCTATGAACTGAATGAGAGGGTGCCCACTTTCCAAGCTAGTGTGTGGTATGTCCTTGTGCAGAATTTCTGTAGTTGGTAGTTTTAGGGGGAAGCAAACAGATCGATGTCTGGGCTCCCCCATTTTTGAGTTATCACTGCGAATACTTGTGGATCTAGTTTCAACTCATGAGGATCTATGATGTTTCTGCTTAGATCGTCTGCCAATGTGTTTTCCTGGCAGGAATTGTGCTTGTAGTTGAACTTGGTAGGTCAGTGCTGTGTTCCACAAGGTCATTGCTTGCCTGCATAGTGGGTAGGAATGTGTGCCCCCTTGATTATGTACCACATCACTGTGGTGTTTTTAGTCTTCATTAGTTGTCCTGGATGTAGGAGGTCCTTTAAAGCCGTTAGGGCATTTTGTACAGCTAGCATCTCTTTTTGATTGATATGTAGATGCCTTTGATCTGCAGACCATTTGCCCTGAATACATTGTCCTGCCATGTGTGCTCCCCAGGCATAATCCGATGCATCTGTTATAGTTTGCCTGGCTGGGGGTAAGGCAAAAGGCTGACCCTTGTTGAGGTGACATGCCTGAGCCCACCATGGAAACTCCTGTTGAAGGCAGGGAAGGAGTGGAATTATTGTTTCCAAGCTGTGGCTGTGTTGAGTCCATACACTTCAGGTACCATTGTAATTTCCTCATATGCATTTTTGCAAATGGTATTAGTAGTATGCAAAATGCCATGAATCCCAAGGCATGCAGAATTTTTCTTGCAGGGAGTTGGGTCTTTGTTGCCATCATTTTGAAGTATTGAGTCAGTTGTCCTTGCTTGTCTGGTGTGAGATAAGCCATCTGGGCAGTTGTATTTAAGCTGGCATCCAGGAATATTATGTCTTGTGAGGGCACTAGTTTTGACGACTTTTCGTTTACTGCGTACCCTAGACAACTTAATAGGTTTTTGACAAACGCCAGATGCTTTAAAAGAATGTCCTTGTCTTCTGCTTGAATAAGGCAGGCGCCCAGGTATGGATATATTTGAATTCCTCTGTCTGCAGTATGCAATTACTGGTGCCAGGCATTTTGTGAAGACCCTGGGCGCAGTAGATAAGCCAAAGGGCAGTGCAGAGAATTGGTAATGGGTTGAACCTGCTATAAATCGGAGGTATCTTCTGCAATTTTGTCTGATAGGAACATGCAGGTATGCCTCCTTGAGGTCCAACATTACTAGCCAAGCCTTCTTGCCCAGCATGGGAATAAGTTGCTGTAGAGTTAGCATCTTGAATTTGGGTACTTCCAGATATGTTTAGAATTGAGAGGTCCAGAATGGGGCTCCAGGCTTTGTCCTTTCGGGGAACTAGAAAGAGTCTTAGGGTAAAATCCTTGTCCTGGATCCTGTGTTGGGACCTTTTGAATGGCTCTCATGTCCATGAGAGCTGAAATTTGCTTTTGAGCCTATGCCCATTGATTTGGTGGCAGGTTTGGCATTCCTTTTATCCTTGGTAAAGTGTGAAAGTGGAATCTGTATCCTTGAGATACAACATTTAGGACCCATTTGTCTTTTGTGATGCTGTGCCAGTTGTCTGCAAAAAGTGCTAGTTTTCCTCCCAAGGGAGCTGCCAAGAGGGATTTGCTTGGCAGTCTGAGGGGCAAGTCATTGTGTTTGTCTTCTGATAGCTTGAGACCGGTGGTCTTCTTTTTGGGTTGTGGCACCCCATTGTCGAGGCTGGTAAGAGCCTTGAGACTGACCTCTGCCCCTTGGGCATCTGTATTTGCCCCTCTGTGGTCTGGCAGAAGCTGGAAAGGACCAGTTTTTGAATGGCCAGTTTCTGCTGAAACGAGGGGTTGAACCTGTAAAAAATCCTTGACCGTCTGCATAGATTTTGCCTTATCCTCCATTTTCTTTAAAACCTTCTGCTTTTACACCAAATGAAACATCCTGCTGTAAAGGTGTATCCAATAACTTTGCTTTAACATGATCAGGTAAAGTTTGTTCTTTTAACCAAGCATGCCTACGTATGACAGACCCTGTCACTGCTGCTCTACAAGAAACTTCCAATGAATCAAATCCACATTGCAAAGTATGTTTTCCCACTTGTTCAGCTGCATGCAACAAATCTTGCATTTCCTTGTAATCAGGCTGTTCTGTATGTGTGGTCATTTTTTGTTTTAATGGAGACAAATATTGTTATTTCAGCAAGTGAAACTGGCAATTTAAGGCCCTCATAGCTAGAGTAGCTGAGGTATATACTTTCTTTCCCCATCTGTCTAGTGCTCTAGAATCCCTTTCAGAGGGTACACGATTTTTAGCAATGGAGGCCTTAACCCCTTTGGAACCCTGGGATATGGTTTCTGGGTCAGCAACAGGGCTTTTATTTAGGAATTTGAGAGAGTCGGGGACAACGTAGTATCTGTCTGGTTTGGCTGGTGCAGGAGGGTAGTGAATCTGGGTTAAGGCTAGATTCTGAATAAACATCATCCACAATGTAACACGGGTGAATAGCAAGTGGCCTGTGCTGGGGTAGTAAAAGGAACTCTCGGAGTCTTTTCTTAGAATCAGAGTAATCCTGGCCTTCCCAGTGGAAATGTTCCCTCATGTAAACTCAGGTTCCACCCTAGGCCTCTTTTCAGGAGGGGGCATAGAACCTCTAATCATAGTAATCAAATCCTCTGCCATTTTTAGCATATGCTTCTTAGGCAAAGACCCTGAAACACTCGGAGAAACCCCCACTGAAGCTAAACTAGGCCTGCCTCTTAAAGAAGCCTTGGAAACAGAAGGGGAGGCCCTAACCACCTTAGGAAGAGAGGGAAGAACAGCCACCTGAGAAGCCCCTTCAGCCTGGCCTACTTCCTGAGAGGACACATCCTGTAACAGTAAAGTCTCTCCCTGAGACTCCAAAGAAACTCCTGGCAAAACCTCCGGCTCCACTGAGCCTTCTAAAGAACCGACGTCCGGGACTGTCGGTTCCTCCACTCTAGGCTTTGCTGCTTTGTCCTTGCGCTTTTTGAAGCGGCCGGAGCATCCGGCGGCATTTTATAATTACAACGCTTCCCTAAAACTAACCTGGCACAGTCTAACCTTCTCTTAATAGTGCGTTTGTTAAATCTAGCACAAGAGCGGCATCCAACAACGTCGTGCTCAGACCCTAAACAAGGTATACACAAAGTATGGTAATCCCTATGAGGTATCTGTTTCCCACAAGAAATACAGTTATTCACTTTTTCTGACATCCGGTTAAATACTGAGGCAAGAAAAAAACAAAATATTCCCCAACGGGGTACTTAGCCAACTTTGATTCGGTCTGAAACTCTGACTTCAGAAATTTTCAGAACGCCAACCTGCACTCGCAAAACTGCTTCTGCATCAGACCATGCGGCAAAAAAGACTGAGGATATGACGTCGGTCATGCGCATTAGTACCCTGACGTACTGACGTCAGTCTAATGCGCCTTGACCGACGTCAGCCATATACTTTGGTATTCGGGCCGACTGGACAGCGGACTACCCCCAATAGTTAGGACTGCAGCAATGTGGAATGAAGAACATGTAAAGTTTCCCCAAAAGAGTAGTCTTCTGGGGGAGATGCTGAAGGGATAGACTCTCCAGCATCAGAGTCTTCATACGGGGGAAAAGAATATTCCGGTTCCTCAGAAGAATCTGAAGAAATTGAAACCTAGTCAGAGGAACCGTAGTCGTCCTTCCGTCTAGGCCTTTTATCAGGTGGGGGATGGGAACCCCTGATAAGGGTAATTAAATCTTCAGCCATCTTAAGCATCTGTTTCTTAGGTATGGGGCCTTTTACTGGAGACTGCTGTAGTGTCTTTGTTTTTAAAGGGGTTTTCAGCTTTGCATAGGATTTAATAGTGAGTGTAGTCTGTCTGAAGACACCTTCTGCAACTGAAGGCGTTTCAACTGCACCGGAATCTCCTTCAGCCATGGAGTCGGAAGGGCCTAAAGGTAAAGGTTGTGGAGGCCTAGCAATCTTCGCTTGGGAATCTGATGCAGTCTGGGGTTCTAAATCAGCGGTAGTCAGGGGCTGCGTAGGCACCTCACTGAAAACCGGAGAACCGGCGACTGGCCTAGCAGAGGCCTCGGAGTCTGGTTTGGGTCTCGGCTGCCTGTCATCATCTTTGCGTTTTTTATGCATTCTGGTCGGTTGCTCCGACGGCATGGTATAATTAAATTTCCTACCAAAATAATGTCGGGCAAAATCAAACAGCTGTTTAATAGTACGTTTGTTAAACCTAGCACAAAACCGACAACCTGTGACATCGTGGTCTGGGCCTAGGCAAGGAATGCAATAAGAATGAAAGTCCTTTTGAGGTATTTGCTTCCCACAAGAAATGCAATTGTTAACTTTTTCTGACATCGGACTGAGGCAAGAAAAGGTTCCCCCAACGGGGTACTTAGCTTTATTGAAGACTTCGGTCTGAAATTAGATTTGAAAATCTCAGGAGTCGGCCGACCGGTACTTGCGAACTGCTTCTGCTTTGGGCACAGCGCGGCAAGAAAGACTGAAGAAAATGGCGTTTGATGCCTCATATACCCCTGGCGCACTGACATCAGGGAAGAAGTGACAGCAACAGACGCCGGACCAAGACTATGGAACTCTGGCTGACTGCAGGACCGCCTGACAGCAGGATAACCCAAGTGTGATGACTGCAGCAGTGTAACACGATGAACATCTGCAGTGGCAAAGCCTGCTCTGGATTTAGAGTAAAGAGGTAAGTGGTAGTGCTTTGTGAAAGTGCACTGAACACCAGGTTGCAGCCTCTAAGATATCTTTGATTGGTACTCTGAGGAAGGCTGCTGAAGTGGCTGCTGCTCTGGTAGAATGAGGCCTAATGCCCTTGGGTACTGATTTGCCATGTTGAAAATAGCAGAAATGGATGCAATGGCCTATCCATTTAGAAACTGTCTGTTTTAAGATGGCCTTTCCTTGTGATCCTGCAGCATATGACACTAAAAGTTGCTCAGTCTTTCTGAAAGCTTTAGTTCTGTCCAAGTAGAAGCGTAACTGCCTGTGTATGTCCAAAGAATGCAGAATTTTCTCACCCTTTTTCTGTGGATTTGGATAAAAGGTAGGCAAGTGAATGGTTTGGTTGAGGGCCACACTGGACACCACCTTGGGCATAAATGTTGGGTTTGTCCTGAGAGAAACAGTGTCTGGATGAAAAATGAAAAGGTTCCACAGCCATGAGTGCTTGTAGCTCAGAGACTCGTCTTGCAGAGGTTATTGCTAGGAGAAGAGCAGTTTTCCAGGATAAGAATTTTATATCTACTGTTGAGGCTGGCTCGAAAGGAGGCAGTGTGAGTTTTTCCAAAACATAATTGAGGTCCCAGGCTGGAATTGGTGCTCTCCTTGGAGGCCTAATGTTTTTGGCCCCTCTGGGATGAGAAAAGATAAGTGGTTCTGTATTGCAATGGGCTGAAATGGCAGAGGCATGAATCAATTGATGAGAAGGAAAGGCCTTTGTTCAGCATCTCAGGTATTGTAAAATCTGAGAGATATTTGGTACACCCGTGACAATGCCTTGTTCCAAGAAAGTACAGTTTTGTACCTACCATAAATGTAGATGTTAGAGTGCTAATACAGCTGCAGTCATAACAGATGGGTTCTCCTGCAGTCAGGCGGGTCCTCGGTCGGCCGAATTCCAAAGTCTAGGTCCGGCGTCGGTTGTCGTCGCTTCTTCCCGGACGTCAGTGTGACAGGGGTATAAAGGAACCAGCCGACGCCATTTTCTTCAGTTTTTCTTGCCCCAGATGTCAGGTGCCCCGAGAAGGAAGGCAATAATAAATGTGTGTGATAATGCAGTGCTATATAATCAAAATACAGTAGTTGCAAGCAAATACATCATAAATGAAAACCCCAATCAGGTTGTATGAGGATGTGTTAGCCTATAGGCCTGTCCCAAGAGGGGAAGGAGGGAGGGAAACCTGGACTGCAGCTGTATTAGCACTCGAACATCTACATTTATGGTAGGTACAAAACTGTACTATGTTCATCGTGCATACAGCTGCAGTCATAACAGATGGGTAGAATCCCAAAGCTAAGAAGGGGTGGTAGGCACTAGTTAGAACTAGGAGGAGCCAAAATGCCCTGCAAGACTGCAGTGGCAAAGCCTGCTCTAGATTTGGAGTATAATGGTAGGGTGTAGTGCTTGGAGAAGGTATGCACAGAACTTAAGTGGCTGCTTCCAAAATATCCTTGGTAGGAACTCCTCTGAGGAAGGCTGCAGAGGTGGCTGTGGCCCTGGTGGAATGAGTTCTAATGCCTGTAGGAACAGTTTTGCCATGAAAGGAGTAGCAAAAGCGTATGCAGTGGGCTATCCATTTTGAGATAGTCTGTTTGGAAATTGGCTTCCCTTGAGCTCCTACCGCATAGGCCACAAAGAGCTGTTCTGATTTTCTGAAAGGCTTTGTTCTGTCCAAATAATAATGCAGCTGTCTGTGGATGTCCAAGGAATGTAGTAATCTCTCCCCTTTGTTTTGAGGATTAGGATAAAAAGTAGATAAATGTATGGCCTGATTTAAAGCTACCCTGGATACCACTTTAGGCATAAAGGACGGGTTGGTTCGTAAGGAAACTCTGTCCTGATGGAAGATAAAAGGCTGGACAGCCATGAGAGCCTGTAGTTCTGAAACTCTACGAGCCGAGGTGATAGCCAGAAGGAAAGCTGTTTTCCAGGACAAATATTGCAAATCTGATGAGGCAGCTGGCTCAAAGGGAGGTAAGGTCAATTTTTCCAGAATGAAATTAAGATCCCAAGCAGGTATTGGTTGTTTCCTTGGAGGCCTTAAATTCTTAGCCCCTCTGAGGAACTGTCTTAACAGAGGGTGAGAGAATAAAGGTGGATCAGTGTTGTATTCTGCAGAAATGGCTGAGGCGTGTATTTTAATGGAGGAGAAAGAAAATCTACTGCTTAGTTCAGCCAAATATTGTAGTATTTGAGGTAAATTCAGTTTTCCAGGATCCTGGCCCTTTTTCTCATTCCAGACACAAAAACGTTTCCATTTTGCGGAGTAAGCTTTTCTAGTTGATGGTCTTCTGGCCTCCAAAATGACATCCTGCACCTCCTTGGAGAGTAGGGCCTGTTGTGATGCTAAGGAATCTTCCATGCGGCTAGATTGAGTGTTTTTAGCTGGCTGTGAAGAGTTTTGAAACTGTGCCGAGTCAGAAGAGGCATTAGAGGCAGGGTCCATGGTGGGGAATGCGTCAGGCTCCTCAGGAGTGGGTACCAGTGTTGCCTTAGCCAGTCCGGAGCAATGAGAATCATCTTTGGTCTGTCAGTGCTTTGGTCTTTAATAGAACTTTGGGCAGCAGAGGAAGAGGAGGGAAGGCATAAACTGTCATTGATGTCCAACTGAAAGAAAGAGCGTCCACTCTCCAGGCCTTTGGATGGAAGATCCTTGAGCAGAATTTTGTCAATTGATGATTCTTGGAGGCAAAGAGATCTATGTCTGGCCTTCCCCATTCTTGGATTATTTCTGTAAAAACTTTTGGATGCAATTTCCATTTGTGTGGATCAGTCATATTCCTGCTTAGGTTGTCTGCCAGCGTGTTTTCCTTGCCTGGCAAGTACTGTGCTTGTAGTTCCATTTGTACGTCCATGGCCATGTTCCAAAGTGACATGGCCAGTCTGCATAGGGGGTAAGAATGTGTTCCTCCCTGTTTATGTACCACATAACTGTGGTGTTGTCCGTTCTTAATCAATAATTGACCTGGTTGTAGAAGGTCCTTGAAAGCTACAATAGCATTTATTACTGCTAGCATTTCTTTTTGATTGATGTGAATGTGCTTTTCTTTTTGGGACCATTTGCCCTGAATGCACCGATCTGTCGTGCGCCCCCCAGGCTTAGTCCGAGGCGTCTGTTGTGATTACTTTATTTGCTCGAGGCTTGCTGAATGGAAGACCTGTGTTTGACATGCTTGAGCCCACCACAGAAATTCATTTTGCAGACATGGAATTAGTGGTATTATTGTTTCCAAACTGTGGCTGTGTTGAGACCATATGTTTTTCAGGTACCATTGTAGTTTCCTCATATGCAGCTTTGCACATGGGATTAGTAAGATGCCATGAATCCCAGAGCCTGCAGGATTTTCCTTGCAGTCAGCCTGGTACAATTTGCTAGTGTTCTGAAGTATTGTATTAGTTGCCCCTGCTTCTCTGGCGTGAGGTAGGCCATCTGGGTGTTTTGGCATCCAGGAAAATTATCTTCCGAGAGGGTATTAGCCTTTATTTCTTTTTGTTGACTGTGTATCCCAGAGATTTCAATAACATTATTACACAAGCCAGATGTTTCAGAAGAATGTGCTTGCTGTCCGCTTGGATCAGGCAGTCGTCCAAATAGGGGTATATTTGTATCCCTTGAAGTCTGCAGTAGGCAATTACTGATGCCAGGCATTTCGTGAATACTCTGGGCGCAGTAGATAAGCCGAAGGGCAATGCAGGGAATTGATAATGGGTTGAACCTGCAAGAAATCTGAGGTACCTTCTGCAATTTTGTCTGATTGGGACATGCAGGTATGCCTCCTTGAGGTCCAATGTTACCAGCCAAGACTCCTTGCCCAGCATGGGAAGAAGTTGCTGTAGAGTGAGCATCTTGAATTTTGTGCAGTAGAGATGTGTTTAGGATGGATAGATCCAAAATAGGTCTCCAATCTTTTCCCTTCCTTGGCACCAGAAATAGCCTGGAATAAAAACCTTGACCTTGTTCGTGCGTAGGTACCTCTTGAATAGCTTTCATGTTTATGAGATCTGTAATTTGCTTTTGTGCCTCTGCCCTTTGATTGTGTGGCAGGTTTGGCATGCCTCTCATTTTGGAAGGGTGTGAAAATGGAATTTGTAGCCTCTGCTTATAATTTCCAGGATCCATTTGTCCTTTGTGACATGCCAATTTTTTGAGAATAATGCCAGCTTTCCTCCTAAGGGGGCTGCCATTTGAAACCTGGTTGGCATGCAAAGGGGAAAGTCATTGGGTTTGCTTTCTGAAAGCTTTGTGTAGGAGCTTGCCATTGTCTGCCTCTATACGATCCTTGGGATTGTCCTCTGCCCCTCGGACGCCTGTATCTGCCTCTTTGGGGTCTGTCTGTGGCAGGAAAGGACCAGTTTTCGGAAGGCCGATTTCTACTAAAACGTGGGGGTTGAACCTGTAGAAATTCTCACAGTTTGCATTGATATAGCCTTTTCCTCCATTTTCCTTAATACCTCCTCAGCATTTGCACCAAATAGTACATCCTTTCGAAGAGGGGCGTCTAGTAATTTAGCTCGGACATGATCAGGCAAGGCTTGTTCCTTGAGCCAGGCATGCCTACGTATGACTGATCCTGTAACAGCAGCTCTACATGAGGCCTCTAGAGCATCAAAACCACATTGTAAGGTATGCTTACCCACTTGTTCTGCACTATGCATCAAATCCTGCAACTCCTTCAGGTCTGGTTGTTCAGGTTGTGACATTTTACTCTTCAATTGTGATAACAAAAACTGTTGGTATTTTAGCATGGATAAGGTAGCCGAAGTATATACCTTTTTTCCCCACCTTTCTAAGGATCTGAAATCTCTCTCGGAAGGCAATGGATTTTTGGCAATGGAGGCCTTAACTCCCTTGGGGCCCTGTGAGATGGTTTCTGGGTCAGCAGCATGGCTTTTGTAAAGAAATTGGTGCGAGTCAGTAACCCTGTAGTACCTGTCAGGCTTAACTGGAGCTGGAGGTAGAGAGTCCGGGTTAAGGCAGGCTCCGAGTAAACATCATCTAGGATGTCCAAGACAGCAGGAATAGCCAGAGGCCTATGCTGAGGTAACAAGAGAAATTCCCTGAGCCTTTTCTTGGAATCTGAATAATCCTGGCCTTCCCAGTGGAAGTGTTCCCTTAAGGTATGCAAAGTTTCCCCAAATGAGCAATCCTCGGGGGGGGGGGGGGATACAGAAGGGATGGACTCCTCCGCATCAGAGTCTTCAAAAGGGGAGTAAGAATGTTCCTGATCATCAGAGTGCTCTGAAATAATGGAGCCCTGATCAGAGGAGGGGGAATCTTCCTCCACTCTGGGCCTTTTGTCCGGTGGGGGTTGAGAACCTCTGATTAGAGTAATTAAATCCTCAGCCATTTTAAGCATCTGTTTCTTAGGCATGGGGCCTGGAGAGGTCGGTAGAGGCCGCGGACCTCGTGTGTCGGTCCTTGTCTTTGCGTTTTTTTGACAAAACCGGAGTCGGGAGTATCCGACGACATAGTATAGTTAAATGCTTTCCCAAAATAATGCTGGGTGAACTCTGCCCGACACAAGTGCGTTTTGTTGAATGTAGCACAAAAGCGACAGACCGAGACGTCGTGGTCTGGGCCTAAACAAGGTATACAGAGGGAATGGAAATCCTTATGCGGTATTTGCTTCACACAAGAAATACAATTATTAACTTTGTCTGACATCGGTCAGAGGCAAGAAAAGTCTCCCCAACGGGGTACTTAGCTTTTAAGACTACTTCGGTTTCCAAATTTCGTAATTTCAGGAGCTGGCCGACTGGCACTTGCGAACTGCTTCTGCTTCAGGCACCGCGCAGCAAGAAAGACTGAAGAAAATGGCGTTGGCTGGTTCCTTTATACCCGTCGCACTGATGTCAGGGAAGAAGCGACGACAACCGACGCCGGACCTAGACTTTGGAATTCGGCCGACCGAGAACCCGCCTGACGGCAGGAGAACCCATCTGTTATGACCGCAGCTGTATGCACGATGATCAGAATCTCTTCCATTTGTCTGCATAAGATTTTCTGGTACTGGGCCTCCAAGATAACACCCATAACAGCTTTTGAAAGAGGAGTGCTCTGAATGGCTGCATTACCCACCATGCTGCCAGATTTAAGGTTCTGAGTTGGCTGTGCAGAATCAGATTGTTTTGCTGGGTCAGCAAGTGAGAAGTTTGAGGAAATATCCATGCTGGACCTTGAGACAAGCTCTTTAGGATTGGGTACCAGTGCTGGCGTGGCCAGTCTGGTGCAATCAGTATCATTTTTGGCTTCTCTTGTCTGACCTTTGGGAGTACCCTGGGAAGGAGAGGCAGTGGAGGAAAGGCATATTCTGTTGGATTTTTCCAGCTGAAGGATAGGGCGTCCACTTTCCATGCTTGCTTGTGATAAATCCTTGTGCAAAATCTCTGCAATTGGCAGTTGTGAGGGGAGGCAAATAGATGTCTGGGCATCCCCATTTCCTTATCAGGCTGAAGACTTGTGGATCCAGTTTCCATTCGTGGGAGTCCATGAGGTTTCTGCTTAGTCTGCCACTATTTGTTTTCCCTGGCAGGAATTGTGCTTGCAGGTGAACTTGATAAGTCAATGCTGTGTTCCACAAGGTCATTGCTTGTCTGCAGAGGGGGGAAGGAATGTGCACCTCCCTGCTTGTTTATGTACCACATGACCTTAGCATTGTCTATCAGTAGCTGTCCTGGATGAAGCAGGTCCTTGAAAGCGGTCAGGGCATTTTGAACAGCTAGCATCTCTTTTTGACTGATGTGAAGATGCATCTGGTTTGCAGGCCATGAGCCCTGAATACATTTCTCTGCCATATGGGCCCCCCAGGCATAATCTGATGCATCCGTTGTCAGTGTCTGTCTGGCTGTGGGTAAACTGAATGGCAGACCCTTGTTGTGGTGACAGACTTCTGCCCACCACTGAAACTCCTGTTGCAGGCAGGGAATAAGTGCAATTACTGTCTCCAGGCTATGGTAATGCAGAGTCCAAACACTTTTTAGATACCATTGTAGTTGCCTCATACGCAGTCTAGCATATGGAATTAGTAGAATGCAGGATGCAAAATCCCAAGGAAAGAAAGACATCCCTGATCAGTATCAGTAAGAAACTATGATCCCTCATTAAATCATCCAAGGCTAGTTCCGAAAGAAAAATTGTCAAGACTCCAAAGAGAACCACAAAGCGTTCTTTAGCTACATCTTAAGCTATGTCAAGAAGCCAAGTGGAAACTCTCAGATCTGTTCGAAGTTAGTGCAGAATGGCACAAAATACACTGAACCGACTGATACTGCCAACATTCTGGCAGACAGGTTTAATGCAAACATCACTCCCCTCTCACCCCCTAAAGGGCCCATAACCGTACCAGAAGAATGTAGAGCACTGGCAATCACTAACAAGTTAAAACAGCCCTATCCAAAGCCAAAAACACCGCTTCAATGAGACCGGTGTCCCAGGCTGTTCTTACATGAGCTCCAAAATGAACTAACCCCTCACCTAAACACACTGTTCAAACCTCAGCCTCTCTACAGGCTACGTACCCACAGAGTGGCGCATAGCAACAGTTACCCTGGTCCACAAATGTGGAGCCACAACAGACACCGGGAACTATCGCCCTATAAACCTGATTAGCCTGGTCTGCAAGGCTATGGAGCGCATCATCATGGAACTCATTAACAGAGACATTGGGAACCTCCAAACATTGGACCTGACCCAGTTTGGCTTTAAGGGCAGATCATGCCTCCTAGGACAGTTACCAAGGCTTTAGACGAGGGAAAGGAGGTCCCACACAGCCTACCTAGACCTCGCAAAGGCTTTCGACACCACTCCCCATTTCTGGTATTTTAGACAAGCTCACCAGCCTGAATACAAACCCCTACGTCACGAGATGGGTTGCCAATTTGGCTAACAGATGGAACCCGCACAGTAAGACTTGCAGGCTCTACGTCAGACTCTAAACCGGTTACAAGTGGCGTCCTCCACGGCTCAGTCCTGGGACCACTCCTGTTCAGTATATACTTCGACGTACAGGCAAGCACAGGAGGATTATGCTGACCAAGTTCATAGATGACTGCAAACTGGGGGCCATAACTGACTTTCCGGCTGATAGACATCCTCCAGAAGAGTCTCACAGATGGGATACCTGGTGTCAAAATCATGGTCATGGCTAAATGCCAAAAAGTGCAGAGTCATCCCCTTTGGAAAAAAACAAAAGTACCTGCAAACTACCACATATGCGGTAGTCCCCTAAATACAGAAAATGTAATAAGGGATCTGGAGACCCAAGTAAATAGTAATCTCTCCTTTGATAATCATATAGCCAAGGTGGTTAGAAAATCCTTCTATGTGGCCCACCTAATCACAAAAGGGTTCGCATCTAGAACAAAAGAGATGATGGGTCTGATGAGTAGAGGGGCACAGAGTACAAACCCCGTTTGGGATGTACCTTACAAGACATCTGCAACAGCTGGAAAGACCACAGAAGTACCTCACCAAGAGGATTAACTGCCTCAAACAGATGCCCTATGCAGCCCGACTGAAGAAACTCCAGCTGTACTCTGTTGCATATCGCTTACTCAGAGGTGATCTCTGCCTGACATACAAGGCCATGTCCAACCCAGAATTGATGGGCATGCCTCGCCTAAAAAAAAAAAAAAAAACACAAATCCCCAAGAGCCACACGCTCTAGGGATCTAAACCTCACCACAACGATAAATAGGACATGCTGGGGGGATAGATTCCTGCCCCAGAGACTTCCTATGCTTTGGAACAGATTACAATCTACATCAGGCAGTGCGCCCCTCACTAACACTCGAGAAACCTTGAATAGATGGAAAACAGAAAATTTACCCCAGGGATCTCTGCTGGACAGACAGGGAACTAATGGCTCTGCTGGACAGAGGCACAGGGAACTAATCTAAAGGGGCGACAAAAGCCAACATTCTGGCTAGGCTTACAGATGCCTATGAACCTAGCTGCCCGAGGGTAAGCACTAGGCTATGAACATTCCTCACTTTCAAAACTGAAAGAAAAAAAATGGGAGCATGAAAATTTTAAATTCTGAAATTCAAAAGTTGCACAAGTATACCTTTCCTATACCCTGCAATTTTCCCATTAGTAAAATCCAAACTATTTCTAACAAGTGTTTAGCAGCACAGGAGTCAACTAAAGCTATAGCTGCTGGCTCAGTTTTGGGAATAGTGTATAAAAATGTAAGACAATGGGGAACTTTATACAACTTTGTTAGGGACAGCTAGCTGACTAACAAGTTGCAGGCAATAAGGCATCCTCTAAAGCAGACAGGTGTGGCTCTGGAAAATCCTTCTGTACCAACTCATAGTATTTTAGGGACTGACCAAGCTCAGTGTTCTACCATTGAAAACAATGGGACATTCTAACAGAATTGAGAGAGAACCCCAAAAGGGAGAATTTGCTCTCCTCGAAATCCGAATTAAAAATCGGAGGACAAAAGGTACAGTTGTGTACCTACCATAAATGTAGATGTTCAAGTGTATTCACTGTTGCAGTCATTACACTTGGGTTATCCTGCTGGTAGGCTACCCACAGTTGGCCTGAATTCCAAAGACCTGGTCCGGCGTCTGTTACTATCACCTCTTCCCTGACATCCGTGCACCAGGGGTATAAAAGATGCAACAGACGCCATTTTCTTCAGTTTTTCTTGCCCCAGATGTCAGGTGCCCCCAAAAGGGTAGGCTAAAAATACTGCTCATAAAAAGCATGCACTAACAACATTACCTTCATCTACAAGCAAATGCACCACATAGATTGTATAGAATAGAGAAGTACAGATAAGTCCCAGCAATGAAAGGGGGATGGTGGGAGGGTATAACCTGGACTGCAACAGTGAATACACTAACATCTACATTTATGGTAGGTACCCAACTGCTAATCGTGTTTCACTGTTGCAGTCATTACACTTGGGTTGAATCCCAAAGCTGAGGTTAGGTGGCTGGGTCTAAATAGAATTAGGAGTGGCTATGAGGCCCTGCAGAACTGCAGTGGCAAAGCCTTCTCTGGATTTAGAGTAAAGAGGTAAGTGGCAGTGCTTAGTAAAAAAGTGTGCACTGAAGTCCAAGCTGCAGCCTCCAAAAATGTCTTTGGTTGGTACTCTTCTGAGGAAGGCTGCTGAAGTGGCTGCTGCTCTGGTAGAATGTGGCCTAATGCCCTCAGGCACTGATTTGCCATGTTGTGAATAGCAGAAACGAATGCAGTGGCCTATCCATTTTGAAATAGTCTGCTTTGAAATAGCTTTTCCTTGCGATCCTGCAGCATATGCCACTAAGAGTTGCTCAGGCTTTCTGAAAGCTTTAATTTTGTCCAGGTAGAAGCGTAGTTGTGCATATCCAAAGAATGCAGAAGTCTCTCCCCCTTATTCTGTGGGTTTGGATAAAAGGTAGGCAAATGAATGGTTTGGTTAAGAGCCACACTGGACACCACCTTAGGCATAAATGTTGAGTATGTCCTTAGAGAAACCCTGTCCGGATGGAAAATAAAAGGTTCCACAGCCATTAGTGCCTGTAACGGAGACTCTTCTTGCTGAAGTTATTGCTAGGAGCAGAGCTGTTTGCCGTAAGTATTTTATCTCAGCTGTATTGGCTGGCTCAAAAGGAGTCACTGTGAGCTTTTCCAAGACAAAATTGAGGTCCCATGCAAGTACTGGAGCTCTCCTTGGAGGTCTTATATTTTTGTTCCCCTCTGAGGTACCGCCTTAGCAGTGGATGTGAAAAAATAGGTGGGTCCGTATTGTAATGAGCTGAAATGGCAGAGGCATGGATCTTAATTGATGAGAAGGATAGGCCTTTGTCCAGTATCTCAGTAAGGTATTGTAAAATCTGAGGGATATTTGGTACAAGCATGTCCATTCCTTGTGCCTGGTTCCAAGCACAGAATTGCTTGGATTTTTCAGCATAAGATTTTCTGGTTCTGGGTCTCCTTGCCTCCAAAATAACATCCATAACTGCTTTAGAGAGAGGTGTGTTCTAAATGGTTACATTATCCGCCATGCAGCCAAGATTTAGGGTTCTGAGTTGGCTGTGCAGGATCTTGACTGTTTTGTTGGGTCAGCAAATGAGGGAATTGAGGTAATGTCCAGGCTGGGCCTTGAGATAAGCTCTTTAGGATTGGGTACCAGTGCTGGCGTGGCTAGTCTGGGGCAATCAGTATCATTTTTGGCTTCTCTTATCTGACCTTTAGGAGTATGTTGGGGAGAAGAGGCAGTGGAGGAAAGGCATATACTAAGGGTTTTCCAGCTGAATGATAGGGCATCCATTTTCCATGCTTGTTTGTGATAAGTCCCTGTGAAGAATCTCTGTAGTTGGCAGTTGTGAGGGGAGGCAAACAGATCTATGTCTGGGCATCCCCATTTCCTTGTTATGCTGAAGATTTGTGGATCTAGCTTCCACTCGTGAGGATCCATGAGGTTTCTGCTTAGTCTGCCAGAATATTTGTCTTTCCTGGCATGAATTGTGCTTGCAGGTGTACTTGATAAGTCAATGCTGTGTTCCACAAAGTCATGGCTTGTCTGCAGAGGGGGTAGGAATGTGTGCCTCCTTGCTTGTTTATGTACCATATGACTGTAGTATTGTCCGTCCTTAGCAGTTGTCCTGGATGAAGTAGATGCTTGAAGGCTGTCAGGGCATTCTGTACAGCTAGCATCTCTGATTGATATTAAGATGCATTTGGCTTGCGAGCCATGTGCCCTGAATACATTTTCCTGCCATGTGGGCCCCCCAGGCATAATCTGATGCATCTATTAGTGTCTGCCTGGCTGTGGGTGAAGTGAATGGCTGTCCCTTGTTGTGGTGACAGGCCTGTGCCCACCATCAAAACTCCTGTGGCAGGCAGGGAATGAGAGTAAAGTTTCCAGGCTGTGGCAATGTTGAGTCCAAACACTTTTTAGATACCATTGTAGTTTCCTCATATGCAATCTTGCATATGGAATTAGCAGAATGCAGGATGCCATGAAGCCCAAAGCCTGCAGAACTTTTCTTGCAGATAAAGTACAGTTTTGTACCTACCATAAATGTAGATGTTAGAGTGCTCATACAGCTGCAGTCATTACAGATGGGTTATCCTGCCGTCAGGCGGGTCCCCGGTCAGCCGAATGCCAAAGTCTAGGTCCGGCGTCGGTCGTCATCGCTTCTTCCCTGACGTCAGTGCGGCAAGGGTATAAGAGAGGCAGCAGACGCCATTTTCTTCAGTTTTTCTTGCCCCAGATGTCAGGTGCCCCCAAAAGGAAGGCAAAACATAATGTTATGCAAACATGCAATATAGATAAATCAAAAAACAGTAGTTGCAAGCAAATACACCATAAAAGAATACCCCAAATAGGTTGTATGATAAAGGTGTTTGTCATAAGGCCTGTCCTAAGAGGGGACGGGGGGGGGGACGGGGGGTAACCTGGACTGCAGCTGTAGGAGCACTTGAACATCTACATTTATGGTAGGTACAAAACTGTACTATGTTCATCGTGCATACAGCTGCAGTCATTACAGATGGGAAGAATCCTAAAGCTAAGTAAGGGTGGTAGGCACTAAGTGGAACTAGGAGGAGCAAGGATGCCCTGCAAGACTGCTGTGGCAAAGCCCGCTCTAGATTTAGAGTATAGTGGAAGGTGGTAGTGCTTGGAGAAAGTGTGCACTGAACTCAAAGTAGCTGCTTCCAAAATGTCCTTGGCAGGGACCCCCCTGAGGAAAGCTGCAGAGGTAGCTGTGGCCCTGGTGGAGTGGGATCTGATGTATGCAGGCACAGTTTTTCCATGAAATGAGTAACAGAAGCGTATGCAGTGGGCTATCCATTTTGAAATTGTCTGTTTGGAAATAGCCTTTCCTTGAGCACCTGTAGCATAGGACACAGAGTTGCTCAGATTTCCTGAATGGCTTTGTTCTGTCCAAATAGCGAAGTTGTCTGTGAATGTCCAAGGAATGTAGTAGTCTTTCCCCTTTGTTCTGTGGATTTGGATAAAAGGTAGGTAAGTGGATAGTCTGATTCAAAGCTACACTGGATACTACCTTTGGCATAAAGGTAGGGTTGGTTCGTAAGGAAACTCTGTCCTGATGGAAAATGATGAATGGTTGCACAGCCATGAGGGCCTGTAGCTCCGAAACCCTGCGTGCTGAGGTGATGCTGTTTTCCATGACAAGTATTGTAGCTCTGTTGAAGAAGCTGGCTAGGGAAGGGTCAGCTTTTCCAATACGAAGTTGAGGTCCCAAGCTGGAACTGGTGGTTTTCCTTGGGGGTTTTATATTTTTTGCCCCTCTGAGGAACTGCCTTAAGAGAGGTTGTGAGAATAAAGGAGGGTCTGTGTTGTATTGTGCAGAAATGGCTGAAGCGTGGATCTTGGAGGAGAAGGAAAGTCCACTGTTCAACATCTCACCTAGGTACTGTAAAATTTGAGGTATATTTATTACCCAAGGATTCTGGCCCTTTTCTTGATTCCAGGCACAAAATCGTTTCCATTTGGCGGAGTAGGCTTTTCTAGTAGAAGGTCTTCTGGCCTCCAAGATGACATCCTGCACCTCCTTGGAGAGGAGAGTCTGTTGGGAACTCAAGGAATTCTCCATGCAGCTAGATTTAGGGTTTTGAGCTGGCTGTGAAGGGTTTTGTAGTTGTGCTGGGACAACAGAAGAGGGACTACAGGTAGGATCAATGGTGGGGAGTGTGTCAGGCTCTTTAGGAGCCGATACCAGTGTTGTCTTGGCCAGTCTGGAACAATGAGAATCATTTGCGGCCTTTCTGCTCTGGCTTTTAATAGAACTTTGGTCAGTAGAGGAAGAGGCGGGATGGCAAACTGTCAATGTTGTCCAACTGAAAGAGAGTGCGTCCCACTTTCCAGGCCTGTGGATGATAGGTCCTTGAACAAAATTTTTTCAACTGGTAATTTCTGTGGGTAGCAAATAGATCTACGTCTGGCTGTCTCCATGCCCGAGTTATCTTTGCGAAAACTTGAAGATGCAATTTCCATTCGTGTGGATCTGTCATATTTCTGCTTAGGTTGTCTGCCAGTGTTTTCTCTTTCCCTGGCAGGAATTGTGCCTGTAGTTGAATTAGCAACTCTAGTGCTGTGTTCCATAGGGTCATGGCTTGCCTGCACAGGGGGTATGAATGAGTTCCCCCCTGTTTATGTACCACATGACTGGTGTCTGTCCTCATCAATAACTGGCCTGGATGCAGTAGGTCTGTGAAGGTCATAAGAGCATTTTGCACTGCTAGCATCTCCTTTTGGTTGATGTGAAGGTGCTTCTCTTTTTGGGACCATTTTCCCTGAATGCACTGATCTGCCATGTGTGCTCCCCAAGCGTAGTCTGAGGCGTCTGTTGTGATGATTTGAGTTGCTTGAGGTACACAGAAAGGGAGACCTGTGTTTCTTTGGCATGCTTGAGCCCACCACAAAAATTCCTTTTGAAGGCATGGAACGAGTGGTAATTGTTTCCAAGCTGTGGCTGTGTTGAGACCATAAGTGTAGGTACCACTGAAGTTTCCTCATATGCAGCTTTGCACATGGGATTAGTAGGATGCAAGATGCCATGAATCCCAGAGCCTGCAGGACTTCCCTTGCAGTTAGCCTGGTTAAAATTGCCATTTTGCTGAAGTATTGAGACAGTTGCCCTTTGTCTGGCATGAGGTAGGCCATCTGGGTGGTTGTATTCAAGCTGGCACCCAGGAAAATTATCTGTTGAGAAGGTATTAGTTTTGATTTCTTTTTGTTCACTGTGTATCCCAGGAAGTTTAACAGTTTTATTACAAATGCCAGATGCTGCAATAGAATGTCCTTGCTGTCCGCTTGGATCAGGCAGTCGTCCAGATATGGGCAGATTTGTATTCCTTGTAGTCTGCAGAAGGCAATTACTGATGCCAGGCATTTCGTAAACACTCTGGGCGCAGTAGATAAGCCAAAGGGCAATGCAGAGAATTGGTAATGGGTTGAACCTGCAAGAAATCTGAGGTATCTTCTGCAATCTTGTCTGATAGGGACATGCAGGTGTGCCTGCTTGAGGTCCAATGTTACCAGCCAAGACTCCTTGCCCAGCATGGGAAGAAGCTGCTGTAATGTGAGCATCTTGAATTTTGGCACCTGTAGATATGTGTTTAGGATGGATAGGTCTAAGATAGGTCTCCAATCTTTGTCTTTCCTTGGTACCAGGAATAGTCTGGAATAAAAACCTTGACCTTGTTCTTTTGCAGGTACCTCTTGAATCGCTTTCATATCCATGAGAGCGGAAATTTGTCTTTGTGCATCTGCCCTTTGATTTTGTGGCAGGTTTGGCATGCCTCTCATTTTTGGAAGGGTGTGAAAGTGGAACCTGTAGCCTCTGTCTATAATGTCCAGAATCCATTTGTCTTTTGTAACAATATGCCAATTTTTTGAAAATGCCAGTTTTCCGCCCAAAGGTGCTGCCATTAAAGCTTTGCTTGGCAGGTATAGGGGGAAGTCATTGCGTCTGTTTTCTAAATGACTGTGATCTATCTTCTCCACCTCTTGGGGTTGGTGCTTGCCACTGTCTTGCAAGATCCTTGAGGTTGCCCTCTACCCCTTGGGCGTCTGTATCTGCCCCTTTGAGGTCTGTCTGTGGCTGGAAAGGACCAATTTTTTGAAGGCCAGTTTCTGCTGAAGCGTGGAGGTTGTACCTGCAGGAAATCTTTCACTGTTTGCATTGATTTCGCTTTTTCCTCCATTTTCTTTAGTACCTCCTCAGCTTTAACACCAAACAATACATCTTTTTGAAGTGGTGCATCTAATAATTTTGCTTTGACATGATCTGGTAAGGTTTGCTCTTTGAGCCAAGCATGTCTACGTATAACAGACCCCGTAACAGCAGCTCTACATGAGGCCTCTAAAGCATCAAAACCACGCTGCAAGGTATGTTTACCCACTTGCTCTGCACCATGCAACAAATCCTGCAACTCTTTCAAATCTGGTTGTTCTGTTTGTGTCATTTTGCTTTTCAACTGAGATAACAAAAACTGTTGGTACTTTAACATATGGAATTGACAGTTTAATGCCCTCATGGTTAAAGTGGCAGAGGTATACACCTTTTTCCCCCCACCTTTCTAATGCTCTGGAATCTCTCTGAAGGTAAAAGGTTTTTAGCAGTAGAGGCCTTAATTCCCTTGGGACCCTGTGAAATAGTTTCTGGGTCAGCATTATGGCTTTTATAAAGGAACTGGTGAGAATCAGGAACCCGGTAAAGGAACTGGTGAGAATCAGGAACCCGGTAATACCAGTCTGGTTTAACAGGGGCTGGAGGCAAAGAATCTGGATTAAGGCTGGCTTCTGTGTACACCATCCAAAATATCTAAAACAGGAGGGATAGCCAGGGGCCTATGCTGAGGGAGCAGTAGAAATAACCTGAGCCTTTTCTTGGAATCTGAGTAATCTTGGCCTTCCCAGTGAAAGTGTTCCCTCAATGTAGGGTTTCCCCAAGAGTAGTCCTCAGGGGGGGAGACCAAGGGAATAGACTCCTCAGCATCAGAGTCTTCGAAAGGGGGAATAGGCATAATCCAGTGTTCTGAGGTAATAGAAGCTTGATCTGAGGAAGGGTAGTCTTCCTCTAATCTGGGTCTTTTGTCAGAGGGGGGTTGAGAACCCCCGATGAGAGTAATCAAATCCTCAGCCATTTTAAGCATCTGCTTTTTAGGCATGGGGCCTTGAGAGGAGGTCTGAGGACCCTGTTTTTTTAGTTTTCATGGCTGCTTTAGATTTAGTGAAGGATTTAATTGAGAAGGTGGAAGGCCTGAAGACGCCTTCAGAAATGGCAGGCCTGACTAAATTCTGAGTTTCCCTGCCAAGAGTGGCGTCGGTATCTGCAGTGGGAATGGGGACAGAGGAGCCTGCGACCGCGGGTACTGAAGTCACCGGTAATGTAGTCTCATCGGTACTCAGGGGCTGCGTAGTCGCCTCGCTGAGAACCGGTAGTCAGCCTAAGCGTGGTCTCAGCACTCGGTGCAGACCTCGGATGTCGGTCCTTATCTTTGCGTCTTTTGCTCAAAACTGGAGTCTGAGTATCCGACGACATGATATAATTAATTTTTTTGCCAAAATAATGAAGGGCGAACTCCGCCCGGCGCTTAATAGTGCACTTGTTGAATCTAGCACAAAAACGGCAGGCCGAGACTTCGTGGTCTGGGCCTAAGCAAGGTATACAGAAAGAGTGGAAATCCTTATGCGGTATTTGCTTCCCACAAGAAATGTAATTATTAACTTTGTCTGACATCGGTCAGAGGCAAGAAAAGTTTCCCCAACGGGGTACTTAGCTTTAAAGAAGACTTCGGCTGAAATACTTTCGTAAATCTCAGGAGCTGGCCGACCGGCACTTGCGTACTGCTTCTGCTTCGGGCACCGCGCGGCAAGAAAGACTGCAGAAAATGGTGTCGGCTGCCGCACTGACGTCAGGGAAGAAGAGACTACAACAGACGCCAGACCTAGACTTTGGAATTCGGCCGAACGAGGACCCGCCTGACAGCAGGATAACCCATCTGTAATGACTGCAGCTGTATGCACGATGAACATCTGGGTCTTTGCCATCATTTCGAAGTAGGCAGTTGCCTTTGTTTGGCGCAAGATAAGCCATCTGGGCAGTTGTATTTAAGCTTGCACCCAGGAATATTCTCTTGAGAGGGTACCAGTTTTGATTTATTTTCGTTCACTGTGTACCCTAGGCAAACTAGTAATCTTTTTACAAACGCCAGATGCTTCAGTAGAATGTCCTTGTTCTCTGCTTGAATAAGGCAGTCGTCCAAGTAAGGATATATTTGTATTACTCTGTCTGCAAAATGCAATTCCTGGTGCCAGGCATTTTGTGAAGACTCTGGATGCAGTAGATAAGCCAAAGGGCAGTGTAGAGAATTGGCAGTGCATTGAGCCAGCTATGAATCTGAGGTATCTTCTGCAAGTTTGTCTGATTGGGACATGCAGGTATGCCTCTGAGGTCCAATGATACAAACCAAGCCTTCTTGCCCAGCATGGGTAGAAGCTGCTGCAGAGTCAACATTTTGAATTTTGGAACGTCCAGAAAAGTGTTTAGAATAGACAGGTCCAGTATTGGTCTCCATGCTTTGTCCTTTCTGGGTACCAAGAAAAGTCCTGAGTAAAATCCTTGTCCCTGCTCTTGCTGTAGTACTCGCTGAATATGTCCATGTCCATGAGGGATGAAACTTGCTTTTGTGCCTCTGCCCATTGATTGTGTGGCAGGTCTGGCATACCTTTTGTCTTTGGAAGGGTGTGAAAGTGGAACCTGTAGCCCTGAGACACTATATTCAAGACCCATTTGTCCTGGGTGATCATGTGTCAATTTTGTGAAAAAAGTGCTAGTTTTCCCACTAAGGGTGCTGCCAAAAGATAAGTGCTTGGCATTGGCAGACGAAAGTCATTGGGACTGTTTCCTATATGGCTGTGATTTGTCTTCTCCGCTTTTGGCGGTAGAAGCGCCCCATTGTTTAGGCCTGTATGAGCCTTGGGGCTGGGATCTGCCTCTAGGGCGCCTGCCTCTTTGTGGCCTGTTTGACACTGGAAAGGACCAATTCTTAGAAGGCCAGTTCCTGCTAAATCTGGGTGGCTGTACCTGTAAGAAATCCTTAACTGTCTGCATAGATTTCGCTTTATCCTCCATTTTCTTAACATCTCTTCTGCCTTAACACCAAAGTATCATGCTGTAATGGAGTATCCAATAATTTTGCTTCAACATGATCAGGCAGATTCTGTTCCTTTAACCAAGCATGCCTTCTAATGACAGAACCCGTGACAGCAGCCCTTTTAGAGGCCTCCAGTGAATCAAAACCACATTGCAAAGTATGCTTTCCCACTTGTTCAGCTGCATGCAATAAATCCTGCATTTCCTTAACAGAACATTCAGAATGTCAACATATTCTGTTTAAGCAGTGACATTAAGTATTGCTGATATTTAAGCATATGAAACTGACAATTTAAAGTCCTTACAGCCAAGGTAGCAGAAGTGTAAACTTTATTCCCCCATCTGTCCAATGCCCTAGAATCCCTATCAGAGGGGACAGGGTTTTTTTTGCAGTGGAAGCCTTGACCCCTTTGGGACCCTGAGATATAGTTTCTGGGTCAGCAGCAGGGTTTTTATATAGAAATTTAGGAGTCTGGAGCCCTGTAGTATCCGTCTGGCTTAGCAGGTGCAGGGCGTAAAGAGTCAGGCAGGACTCAAATACATCTACAATGTCTAGAACAGGTGGAATACCAAGAGGTCTGTGCTGAAGTAGTAAAAGAAAGTCTGAGCCTCTTCTTAGATTCAGAGTAATCTTGGCTCTCCCATTGAAAGTGCTCCCTCATGGTATGCAGGGATTCCCACAAAAGAATAATCCTCAGGAGGAGAGGCTGTAGGAATAGATTCTTCAGCATCAGAATCCTCATAAGGAGGAGGGGGGGGGGGGGGAAGAGTATCCCTGTTCAGAAAAGGAGTCAGAGGAAATTGAAACCTGATCAGAAGAGTCATACTCTGTCTCTTGCCTAGGTCTCTTATCAGGAGGGGGATGGGAACCCCTGATCAAAGTAAATTAGGTCTTCGGACATTTTGAGCATCTGTTTCTTAGGCATGGAAGTCTGTACTTGTTTCTTTGTCTTTAGAGCTGTTTTAGTCTTTGCCTTTGAAGCCGAGGTTGGCTTGACATAACTGTATAGGTCTGAAAACACCCTCAGAAGCCGATGCCTGCTCAGCAGCTCCGGACCCATCTGAAGGAATAGTTTCAGTGTGTCCAATACCTTGAGTATCCAGAGGCCTAGTCGGCTCCACGTGGGAGTCTGAAGCAGCCTGTGGCTCTGAGGTAGCGGGCATCAGGGGCTGCGAAAGCGCCTCACTGAACCAGCGACTGGCCTAGCGGAGGCCTAGTCGGTTTTTGGACCTCTGATGCCTGTCCTTTTCCTTGCGTTTTTTATAAACTCCTGTAGTCGGCTGTTCTGACGGCATTATATAATTAAACCTTCGGCCAAAGTAATGAAAGGCAAAATCGTACAGACGCTTAATAGTGCGTTGGTTAAATCTAGCACAAAACCAACAGCTAGCAACGTCATGGTCAAGGCCTAGGCAAGGAATACAGTAAGAATGAAAATCCTTGAGGTACTTGCTTCCCACAAGAAATAGAATTGTTAACTTTTTCTGACATCAGTCTGGAGCAAGAAAAAAGTTTCCCCAACGGGGTACTTCGCTTTAATGAAGACTTCAGATCTGAAATTTGATTTTGAAAATCTCAGGAGTCGGCCGACTGGCACTTCCGAACTGCTTTTGCTTCAGGCACCGCGCGGCAAGAAAGACTGAAGAAAATGTCGTCTGCTGCATCTTTTATACCCCTGGCGCACTGTCAGGGAAGAGGTGACAGCAACTGACGCCGGACCAGGACTTCGGAATTCAGGCAGACTGCGGGTAGCCTGCCAGCAGGATAACCCAAGTGTAATAAATGTAACAGTGAAACACGAACTTCCCTGAATCCATTCCCTGCATCTTCCTGTTAAAACTGAGAATCTTGAATCTCTCCAAAAGATGAAGCAGCTTTCTTTAATGGAAAGTATACTACAAGGATTAATACCCCGAATCAAACCCTGAGCCAGCCTCAGTAAACTACTCCTATCCAAAAAAATTTGAAGAGGAGTGGATACATGCTCAGTTTTCGGTTTCTTTTTGACAGGAAAAATGGGACCAACAGTGTTAATAAGTAGCCACTGCTTCCCAGGGTCAGACAGTATTTTGACGCAAAAAGGAAACCTTCCCCGTTCCCTCTCAAAACAGACAAGTGCAGTTCGCTCTTGCCCACTGAGGGGACCCCAACAGCCAGAGGACATGGCTAACACTTGGTCCTGAGTGGTTGTAGATGCTAAAACAGAGGGATCTGGGATAAAAGACAAGTAGGTACAACAAATGGCCACAAGAATCTTCCACCTGTGGCTGAGGCAACTTACTAGTCTACTGTGGTGGCAAAGTTTTTGTAGCTGGAAGGACGACCAACCATGGGCGTGACAATCTACTCAATGGTCAAGCCAAAACTGGTGCCTCTGCCCTGAGAGAAGCAATGCCAGTAAAACTACTAGTCTACAAAAGTTTTTTTGACAGAAAAAAAAAAACAGCGAAAAGCACTAAGGCAGCCCCACAGCATGACAACAATTTCTCCACAGAAAATAATCAGTTCGATAACACTACTTTATACAGACAGAAGCAATGAATGCTCCATTTAAAAGTTACAGTCTCAAGACAATCCCTTAAAAAGTACAGTTTTGTACCTACCATAAATGTAGATGTTCGAAGATCCACATTGCTGCAGTCCTTACATATGGGTAGTCCGCTGTCCTCGGTCGGCCCGAATAGCAAAGTATTAGGCTGACGTCGGTCATGGGCGCTCAGATCTGACATCAGAGCGTCAGGGTATAAAAGCGCATGACCGACGTCATATCCTCAGTCTTTTCTTGCCCCAGATGTCAGAAGGCCCTAAAAAGAAAGGCCACAGCCCAAAAACAGGATACCTCCCAAAAACATGCCCAACAACCATCACCCAAGCCATATAACCATGCCAAACTACAGAGGGGAAGGAGGGAGGGTAAATTGGACTGCAGCAATGTGGATCTTCGAACATCTACATTTATGGTAGGTACAAAACTGTACTATGTTCTTCATCTCACATTGCTGCAGTCCTTACATATGGGTAGAATCCCAAAGCAGAGGTAAAGGGAGGATGGCAAAATCATAAAGCATTAGGGGCTGCTAAAATGCCCTGTAATATTGCAGTGGCAAATCCAGCCCTAGACTTAGAATAAAGAGGAAGGTGGTAATGCTTGGAAAAAGTATGTACTGAACTCCAAGTGGCTGCTTCCAAAATATCTTTTGTAGCTACCCCCCCTTAGAAAGGCAGTAGAAGTGGCAGTAGCTCTAGTGGAATGAGGTCTGATTCCAGCCGGAATCTCCTTACCATGATGGGAATAAAGAAATACAAAACTCAATCCATTTAGAAATAGTTTGTTTTGAAACAGGTTTTCCCTGAGAACCCAAAGCAAAAGAAACAAACAACTGCTGAGACGGCCTGAACCCCTTGGTTCTGCTCAAATAATAACGTAACTGCCTGTGAATATCCAAAGCATGCAAAATCTTCTCCCCTTTATTTTGAGGGTTTGCATAAAAAGTAGGCAAATGAATAGTTTGGTTCAAGGCCACACTAGAAACCACTTTAGGCATAAAGGAAGGATTAGTACGCAAAGATACCCTATCCTTATGAAAAATCAGGAAAGGTTCCACTGCCATAAGGGCCTGTAATTCAGAAACCCTTCTTGCAGAGGTAATGGCCAACAAAAAAGCAGTCTTCCATGATAAATACTTTAACTCGGCAGTAGCTGCAGGCTCAAAAAGTTGTAGAGTAAAGCTTTTCCAACACAAAATTGAGATCCCAAGCAGGAGTAGGAGCTCTACGTGGGGGTCTTATGTTCTTTGCCCCTCTAAGAAATTGCTTAAACAAAGGATGGGAAAATAAAGGAGGGTCACAGTCATAGTGAGCAGAAATGGCTGCAGCATGAACCTTTATCGAGGAGAAAGACAAACCCTTGTCCAATAACTCAGTAAGATATTGAAGAGAAACACTTAAATCAGGCTTGGAAACAAAGTCCTTCGCTTTGCTCCAAAGAAAAAACCTCCTCCATTTATTAGCGTAAACTTTCCTTGTACTAGGCCTTCTGGCCTCCAAAATAACATTCAAAACTTGTTGTTGAAGCTGAGACCCTCCAGGGTCTAAAACAGAATATGCCAGGCTGTGAGATGCAGAGACTGAATCTTGACATTGAGGAAGTGATTGCCCTCCTGAGACAAAAGATGCGGAATCAAAGGCAGAGGCCATGGAGGCTCCCGTACCAAACTCCTCAGTAGTGGGTACCAGTGCTGTCGAGGCCAATCCGGCGCTATCAGAATCATGGATGGCTTGTCTATTCTGGCCTTCAGGAGTACCTTGGGAATGAGAGGCAGAGGTGGAAAGGCATAGACATGAAGATTGCTCCAACTGAATGATAGAGCATCCACCTTCCAAGCTGTGGGATGAAACATTTTTGTGCAAAACTTTGGCAACTGGTAATTTAGTGGAGAAGCGAACAGATCTATGTCTGGAGTCCCCCATAACACTGTCAACTTTTGAAACACATGAGGATCCAGTTTCCACTCGTGAGGATCCACAATTTGTCTGCTCAACACATCTGCTAAGGAGTTCTGTGCTCCTGGTAGAAACCTTGCCTGAAGATTGAGGTGTAAACAGAGCAGTCTCCCACAAAATCATCGCTTGCCTGCAAAGAGGGTACGAATGGGTTCCCCCTTGCTTGTTGATGTACCACATGACAGTAGTGTTGTCTGTTTGAATCAACACCTGTCCTGGGTGAAGTAAATCCTTGAAAGCCATCAATGCAAATTGGACTGCTAACATCTCCTTCAAGTTGATATGCAAATGTTGAAGTCTGACAGGCCACGTGTCTTGCACCCATTTTCCATTGAGGTGTGCTCCCCAAGCCTTGTCCGAGGCATCTGTCGTTAGAATCTGACTCGCCTCTGGTCGGGTCACAGAGAGTCCCTTGTTTAGGTGACATTCCTGAGCCCACCACAAAAATTATTTCTGAATGCAACGTATTATCTGAATGACAGTGTCTAGATCTTGGCAGTGTTGTGCCCATACATTTTTGAGATACCATTGAAGCTTCCTCATATGCAGTTTGGCATTGGGAAGCACCAGAATACAAGATGCCATGAACCCCAAGGCTTGAAGGACTGTCCTTGCAGTCAGCCTGGACTGTAGAGACATTTGATGGAAATAAAGAGAAAGGCTTCTTTGTTTGTCCGGGGTCAAAAAGGCCATCTGGGAAGCTGTATTCAGTCTCACACCCAGAAAGCACATGTCCTGAGAGGGTACTAGACTGGACTGTTTCGTTCACAGAATACCCTAGGCATCTTAACACTACCATCACATACTGTAGATGATGCAGAAGTTAGTTTTTGTGTTGTGCAATAATCAGGCAATCGTCCAAATAAGGATAAATCTGTATTCCTTTTAACCTGAAAAAGGCCATCACTGGAGCCAGAACCTTTGTGAACACTCTGGGCGCAGTAGATAAGCCAAAGGGCAATGCAGAGAACTGATTATGTAAATTTCCAGCCCGAAAACGCAGGTACCTCCTGCAACTGGGCCTGATAGGAACATGAAGATAAGACACAAATCCTTGGAACCAAAAGGCAATGACAGCAACAACACCAACAAGCACACGACCAGAGATATCACCAGGAACCGGATAATTTATAGAAAACTCAGCTTTAATTTAATTTAACTTCACAAATAAAATGTGCACAAAGGATGGTTTAAAATCACAATACAGTCAAGCGCTTTCGCCCGGGCTCTCCCAGGCTTTATCAAGACAGTGTTACACTCAATGTGCATTCCATTTATACATTTGCCACTCCAATAGCCAATTATACAATTATTTAATTAGTGTAGTCTCCTTGATATATAGTTCTCTTTTGTTTAAAGATACATACTTGATGTTAGCAAGTTGCAAAAACAGAACTTAGAAAATAATAAGTGGCAGCAAAAACATCTTATAAAAAACTTTAGTTGATTTCTGCCATCATTGCTTTTTTAAAATAGCATTTCATATCATTCTATTATACATTATGTTATAAGGGTCCCACCATATCTAATTAAAAACTATTTTTAAAAAACTTATTAAAATCCTATTGTGTTAAAGATGCAATAAATATTAAAATTACGTCATGTAAATGTAAACATAAATATGAATATAGTTGTATCTTTAATTATAAATATATATATAAAATGTTTAACTTTAAAATTCTTAAAATTAATAGATCTTAATGGATTTATAAATCACAATATTGAGTTTAATAATCAATACATCTTATTTTTTAAAAATTTATACATTCATATCAAAACTATAATGCATTGAAATCTTACTTATAAATAATTTAAATCCACTTTGTTTGGACTGTATTAAGCATTTCCAACACCTAAATCCTTCCACATTGGCTTTAATGGCCATACCATAGTGGAAATGACCAGTTTGTGAAGAGTGCATTCAACAAAACCTTAGCATCTTTGTTGTGTGTCATAATTGTTTAAAATACTTTCTATAATTTGGCCCTACGTAACTTAAGAGCACTGCTGATACTGATTGCATCATTAAGCCCTGGTGGTCTTGTGGCATTCAGTTTTATTTGCCACAACAGTTCTTTATATTCCAGGGATGCTTCCCAGTCCCCCCCTCTTACATTAATAGAAACCTGTTCAAGGACTAAAAATTTCAAACTCATGTTATCACAATTCAAAGAGTGCTTGTAAAATGCATTAGATTCTTTCTTATTTTTAATTTCATACATATGTTCGTACACTCTTCTTTTTAAAACCCTTTCTGTTTTTCCCCACATAAAAACTCATGCAGTGTTGGCAGATTCCCAGGTAAACTACACCTCTTGAATTGCAATTGAAGTGCCCTGGTGGGAACAAATTCATGTTTCTGGATTTTAAATAAATGCCTTTATTGTCTAGAATGTAACAACATTGGCTACAAGTCTTACATTTGTAAGTTCCCCTGATCTGATGATTCTCATTATTACTGGTTGGTACTTGTTTTTCCAGTAATTCTTTAAGATTGCACTCCCTTCTAACAAAGTGTGGTTTACTTGCAATGTTTTTCTTCAGATCTTCATTGATAGAAAGAACTGGCCAACATTTGGCTATAATGCCCTCAATGTCCGCACTGTTTCTGTTATATGTGTATAGAAAAGGTAAATTTTCTATTTTATCCTTACTTATCTTGCTGGTATATTGTTGGGTAGTTGTAACACCTAGTAAAGGGGAAAACTGTGTGGATCTTTTTTGGGAAATTTCATTAAATATAACCTCAAACATATTGTTTGGGTATCCTTTTTCCATAAAAAGATTTCTTAAATATTCACATTCCTTCTGGTATAACATATCAGTGCTACAAATTCTTGATGCTCTTATTAACTGTCCTCTTATAATCCCCCTTTTTTGAAAAAACGGATGGTTACTCTCATAATGCAACAGCATATTTGAGTATGTGTCTTTTCTAAAAATGCAAGATTCAAATTGCTTAGATATGCTGTTTTTCCTTAAGACTATGTCCAAATAATGCAATTCAAAAGGATTAATTTTGTGTGTAAATTTTAAAAAACAAGTAGAACAATTGATATATTGCATAAATTCATCAAATTCATTAATGTTGCCCTTCCACAGAATACAGATATCGTCTAAAAATCTTTTGTAGTGCACAATGTGTTCTGCCCATTAAATTCCTTTTCCCAGAAATGCAATACCAAGTTTGAGTAAGCCGTAGCACAAGGTGTGCCCATTGCCACTCCTTTGTTCTGCTTAAATACTTCCCCATTGAAAATAATGTAGTTATTCATCAAAATAATGTCCATAAATTCAACTATTAAATTAATCACATTACTACTAAAGCCTGATTTTTCAACAAGTATCCTACTAAACCATTCTATTCCTATTGTGTGTGGAATACTTGGGAATAAGTTTACAATGTCAATAGTAACCATATAATCAGTTACATCGTAGTATGAATTTTTTATCCCTTTAAGGAATTCCCATGAATCCTTACAAATGCATTCTATTGATGAAACCAGTTTTTTGGTTGATATACCTATGAATTTGCCTAGAGGTTCAGTAATGCCTTTTGCCCCTGCAACTATGGGCCTAAATTTTAGAGGGTCAAGGCCTTTATGCACTTTCGGGATGCCAAAAATAATTGGTGTCAGGGGTTTCTGTACTAACAGATAGTTAAACAATTGCTCATTAATGACCCCTTGCATCAGATGGTCCTCTAGCAATAGCCTTATTCTTGAATACGCCACATTGCGTTCATTAACTGAGACCTCTGTGTAATTCTCTGTGTCATGCAATATATTTGCTATGTGTGCTTCATAATCATGCTTATACACAAGAACCACCCCCCCCGCCCTTATCAGGCTTCATAGGTCTGATTTCCTCTTTCTTAAAAAATGCTATAGTTTCGTAGAACTCTTTTGTAGGATTGGCAACCTTGTCTGTTGCATTCCTAACTGTTAGTTGTCTAAGATCGGATTCTACCATTTCTTCAAACACCTTCAAAACAGGGTGAAGAGGAGGGTTAAATATACTTGTTCTTTTTAATGGGTCTTTTATGTGCTGCTTACCTCTAAAATAAATGTTCAAATTTAAGTTTCTGGTAAATAACTTTACATCCAGGATAGTCCTTGATAAATTCAAAGACTTCTCAGGTACAAAATGAAAACCTTTTTTAAACAACTCAAAAAACAGATTTACTGGGACATCCGTATAATTGTAAATAGAAAAATTTCCTTGTTTAGCCACTGTGCAAGATGGCAATTGTATGATTTCTATATTTGGGAAAGATGGATCTGGAACCTTTACCTCCTGAAGTTGTTCCTCCCCTGGGCTGACTGATTTGTTTCCCTGTATAACTGTCTCCCTGGGGCATAATGAAAACCCTGCTCTTGGGCCTGGTTGTTCCTTTGGGGTGGTATTCCCTCTCTATTTGGGGTGGCAAATGAATTTTGAACTCTAAAATTCTCATTATATCTACCCCTCGATATGTTCTCATTGTATCTTCTGGGAAATTGTCTGTCCACACCTTTTGAAAAAACATAAGCAACTCCATTATTATATTCTTGCAAATCTCTTTCCAGCTTTTTGATTTTTCTTTGTACTATCCTGTCACAATGATCATCAACTTCTGTAAACAATTTTTCATAATCCCTTTTAATACTTGAGAAGTTAATATTGTCAGTGATGCTAGTATTTATAGCATTAATATCAACTAGGAGCGAATTCGCTCTACATTCATAATCAGATATCATAAGTTTAAGCATTTCCATGCCCATTTTGTTAAACAATACAGTAATGTCTTCAAACAATTTAGAACCTGGAGCTGCGTTATTAGGTAGTTTGTTAAAACGCAACCCCTTTGGTATGCGTTCCACCCTAATACATTCAGTTAGGTATTCTATCTCAAGCTGTACGGACCTAAATGAGTATAATTTGCTGTTTAATTCGGATAGCAGTTCTAGTTTAACATTATTAGAACAGTTACTTTTGTTAATATGTACAGTACCTTCAGCAAATTGAAAATGTTTGCTTGTCCATTTTTTAATATTAAAATCCATCGGTGTAAATCCTTGTTTAAGAGATGGTGTGGGACCCGTTGATTCTTGTTCACGAACCGCATAGCACGCTACATTAGAATCCTCCAAGTTTTCTGTTAAAGCGTTCCTCTTCCGTTTCACCACTGGTTCATTACAGTCTCTTAATTCATTGCTGTCCCTTAGCTGCTGCTGGTTGGGCGGCAAACCTGTTGACACCCTTCCGCTATCTTTAAGCAATAAACTGCTCAATTGAGAAAGGAGACACATGGCTTGTTTGAATTCGCCCCTGGTTACGGGCGCATCATCCGAGTGTCCGTCGCCCTCAGTGACGTTTAAAATTATGGGTGTATTCATAAAGTCCGTACTTCCTGGATTCTCGGCCATGCTGATACTAAATACGACACAAATCCTTGGAACCAAAAGGCAATGACAGCAACACCACCAACAAGCACACGACCAGAGATATCACCAGGAACCGGATAATTTATAGAAAACTCAGCTTTAATTTAATTTAACTTCACAAATTTCACAAAAACATCGCAAGTACACCACACTTTGTTAGAAGAAGGGAGTGCAATCTTAAAGAATTACTGGAAAAACAAGTACCAACCAGTAATAATGAGAATCATCAGATCAGGGGAACTTACAAATGTAAGACTTGTAGCCAATGTTGTTACATTCTAGACAATAAAGGCATTTATTTAAAATCCAGAAACATGAATTTGTTCCCACCAGGGCACTTCAATTGCAATTCAAGAGGTGTAGTTTACCTGGGAATCTGCCAACACTGCATGAGTTTTTATGTGGGAAAACCAGAAAGGGGTTTAAAAAGAAGAGTGTACGAACATATGTATGAAATTAAAAATAAGAAAGAATCTAATGCATTTTACAAGCACTCTTTGAATTGTGATAACATGAGTTTGAAATTTTTAGTCCTTGAACAGGTTTCTAGACTGGGAAGCATCCCTGGAATATAAAGAACTGTTGTGGCAAATAAAACTGAATGCCACAAGACCACCAGGGCTTAATGATGCAATCAGTATCAGCAGTGCTCTTAAGTTACGTAGGGCCAAATTATAGAAAGTATTTTAAACAATTATGACACAACAAAGATGCTAAGGTTTTGTTGAATGCACTCTTCACAAACTGGTCATTTCCACTATGGTATGGCCATTAAAGCCAATGTGGAAGGATTTAGGTGTTGGAAATGCTTAATACAGTCCAAACAAAGTGGATTTAAATTATTTATAAGTAAGATTTCAATGCATTATAGTTTTGATATGAATGTATAAATTTTTAAAAAATAAGATGTATTGATTATTAAACTCAATATTGTGATTTATAAATCCATTAAGATCTATTAATTTTAAGAATTTTAAAGTTAAACATTTTATATATATATTTATAATTAAAGATACAACTATATTCATATTTATGTTTACATTTACATGACGTAATTTTAATATTTATTGCATCTTTAACACAATAGGATTTTAATAAGTTTTTTAAAAATAGTTTTTAATTAGATATGGTGGGACCCTTATAACAATGTATAATAGAATGATATGAAATGCTATTTTAAAAAAGCAATGATGGCAGAAATCAACTAAGTTTTTTATAAGATGTTTTTGCTGCCACTTATTTATTTTCTAAGTTCTGTTTTTGCAACTGTTGCTAACATCAAGTATGTATCTTTAAACAAAAGAGAACTATATATCAAGGAGACTACACTAATTAAATAATTGTATAATTGGCTATTGGAGTGGCAAATGTATAAATGGAATGCACATTGAGTGTAACACTGTCTTGATAAAGCCTGGGAGAGCCCGGGCGAAAGCGCTTGACTGTATTGTGATTTTAAACCATCCTTTGTGCACATTTTATTTGTGAAGTTAAATTAAATTAAAGCTGAGTTTTCTATAAATTATCCGGTTCCTGGTGATATCTCTGGTCGTGTGCTTGTTGGTGTTGAACATGAAGATAAGCCTCTTTGAGATCCAGAGTTACCATCCAGTGATCTTTCCTCAACAGAGGTAAAAGCTGTTGTAACGTCAGCATTTTGAACTTTGGAATGTCCAGATAAGTGCTGAGGATAGATAAATCCAAAATTGGTCTCCACGTGTTCCCTTTCTTTGGTACTAGAAACAGGCGAGAATAAAATCCTAGTCCCACTTCTGACAGAGGAACTGGCTGTATAGCTCCTATTTGAAGTAAAGAAATCTGCTTGTGAGCCTCTATCCTTTGCCGAGAAGGAACATCTGGCATGCCTTTGAAAGGAGGCAATGTATGGAAATAGAACTTGTAGCCTCGGATTATAATGTCCAATACCCATTTGTCCTGGGTGACTAAAAGCCAGTTTGGCTTGAAGAGTGCTAATTTTCCTCCCAAAGGAGCTGCCAGGGAAGAATCTGGCAGCTGAAAATGCAGGTCATTGGGCCCGTTTACGAAAGGAGTGGCCCCTGCCCTCACCTGCAGATTGTGCAGGTGAACTCCAAGTTCTAGGCCTGAATGTACTGTGAGCTCTGCCCCTGCCACGTCTAGATCTACCCCTAGACTGAGAATCAGAAGAAGGGTAGGTCCACCCCTTAGTAGGCCAATTTCTACTAAACTTTGGAGGTTGCACCTGCAAAAAATCTTTAACAGTCTGCATAGACTTAGCCTGGTCTTCCATTTTCTTCAAAACAGACTCCACAGGGGGACCAAACAAAACTTCAGACTGTAAAGGGGCATCCAGAATTCTAGTTTTAACATGCTCGGACAAATTCTGATCCTTAAGCCAGGCGTGCCTACGAAGAACTGATCCAGTGGCAGCCACCCTAGAAGAGGCCTGTACAGTATCAAAACCACACTGCAAAGAATGCTTACCCACCTGTTCAGAGACATGTACTAAATCCTGCAATTCTTTACACTCTATGCCCTCTGCCAAAGCATCCACTTTAGACTTTAGCTGAGAAAGGAGGAAATTCTGATACTTCAACATATGAAACTGGCAATTTAAAGCCCTCATTGCTAAAGTAGAAGAGGTATACACCTTCTTACCCCATCTATCCAAAGCTCTAGCTTCCTTATCTAGAGGAACCGGATTCTTTACAACAGAAGCTCTAACACCCTTAGGCCCCTGACTAATAGTTTCTGGGTCCGCCCTAGGACTCTTATACAGATATTTATGAGCCTCAGGCACCCTGTAATACCTGTCCGGTTTAACTGGCGAGGAGGCAAAGAATCTGGATTAAGGAAGCCTCCGAGAAAACATCTTGAACAACATCCAAAACAAGGGGTATAGCCAAGGCTCTATGCTGTGGTTAAAACAAGAATTCCCTAAGCCTCTTTCGTGAATCAGAGAAATCCTATCCTTCCCACTTAAAATGCTCCCTCATGGAATGCAGAGTTTCTGAAAACGAAAAATCCTCTGGAGGAGAAGCAGAAGGAGTGGAATCCTCTGCATCAGAATCCAAATAAGGGGGAAAATCTTGAATATCTTCAGCAGAAGAGTCTGAGTCGTCTGAGGCCTGATCCAAACTTTCCAACTCTGGCTCCACCCTGGGCCTCTTATCAGGAGGGGGCATAGAACCTCTAATTAAAGTAATCAAATCTTCTGCCATTTTAAGCATGTGCTTTTAGGCACAGACCCTGAAGTACCTGGAGGGACACCAGAGGAAGGCAAAACAGACCTGCCCTTAGAAGAAGCCTTAGAAATAGTAGCAGAAGGCCTAACCACCTTAGGCATAGAAGGGAGAACAGTAACCTGAGAGGCCCCTTCAGCTTGACCTGACTCCTGTGAGGCCACATCCTGCAAAATCAAAGTTTCCCCCTGAGACTCAACAGAAACTTCAGCCGGATCCACCTGCTCCACTGTAGCTTCTGCAGGACCGGCGTCCGAAACGGACGAATCAACCTGTCTAGGTTTCAAGGATTTGTCTTTGCGCTTCTTAGAAGCGGGCCGGAGGATCCGACGGCATATTATAATTACACCGCTTACCAAAGACTAACCTAGCACAATCTAACCTTCTTTTTATAGTGCGCTTATTAAACCTAGCACAAAACCGACACCCGACTACGTTGTGGTCCGGTCCCAAACAAGGAATGCAAAGAGAGTGATAATCCCTATGCGGTATCTGTTTCCCACAAGAAATACAATTATTCACTTTCTGACATCCGGAATTAACTGAGGCAAGAAAAACAATACTCCCCAACGGGGTACTTAGCCCAACTTGGTTTCGGTCTGAAACTCAGAATACGAAAATTTCAGAACGCCGAACGGCACTTGCAACGCTGCTTCTGCATCGGACCATGCGGCAAAAAAGACTGAGGATATGACGTCGGTCATGCGCTTTTATACCCTGACGCTCTGATGTCAGATCTGAGCGCCCATGACCGGCGTTAGCCTAATACTTTGGTATTCGGGCCGACCGAGGACAGCGGACTACCCATATGTAAGGACTGCAGCAATGTGAGATGAAGAACATCTTAACACTTTAAAATAACTTTGAGTTAAAAAAAAGAAAATGGAAGCTTTTTCCCTCCAAAGGGAACTTCTGTCCAGGTAAGAAAAAGCACAAGCTGACCGTAGATCCTCAAAAGCCTCAGAAGACAGCACTCTTGGCAGCAGTAAAGCTCTGAAGGGCTTTGCACCCAAACTTTAGAGTCAGCTCAGCTAACTTGACAGTTTGGGCTCATGGAAGGTGCCCTGAAACTGGAAGCTGGCCAGCTGTTCTATCCTTCAAAGGATATAACCCATATAGCTAAGGCTACAGCAGCAGTGATTAATATGAAGAAATCTGATTTTCTACACCTAGACTTGTCAATCAATTTCGACCAATAAATTATTTTAATCAGAATGCTATGTAGTTATTAAATTAATTATTTTATTTACCCTCTGGTGCTTCACTTTTACATTTATATTAAAATGAATATCTTATTTTCTGTACACATCAAATGTCTCTACAGTTTTTCATTTACAATACTCCATGGATTAATTTGCTGCCATCATTTAACTGTTTGACAACCTGTAAAATAAGTCCCAAACACCAATTCAAAACTTAAAGGTGCATTTAAAACTTTTAGATCACAAAAGTTCTGGTTATGTAACCAAGCATACCACCTTAATACCACATTTCTTAAGACTGTACATGTACATTCACGCACACCTCAAAAAGCATGTTTTTGAAATCAAATTAGAATATTTTCATACAAGACTTTTGCTTCGCAGGTAAGAATGAAGCAAAATTATCCAAACGCTACATGTTGTAAAACTTCCCCATATAGCCTTGACAATTTGCCTTTCTAAAGGTCAGATTACTAGAAATTGACATCCTTTTGCCCTGAATATGTAACAGTTTTCCCACTTCAGAGGTTACTAAATCATATAAAGCCAAGGACTTACAGTAGGCAGTGGAAGAGACTGCAGCTGGCTCAGTAAAATAAGAAGAGAGCTATCATATCTAAATCAACCCTATATTTTCTTTGAGGAATTTTGTGGACTGCTGGAATAGATACTGACTGCTGTCCTACAAGCAGCTTTACAAACATCTTCCAAGGTCAAGGGACACCCACAAAAATGGGCATCTCATCCTTTAAGGTCATATACCCCCTGCCTAGTTGCAAGGCAGTTCCAGACTGTCATCAGCAAAATCACTACATCTAGCAAGCTGAGGAAAAGTGAACACCTGTTTGGACCAGAGCTGAGGTTCAATTTAAGAAAAATCAGTGACTGAACTGTCAACTAGATCACCATTGTCCTCAGATTCCTCACCATTCTGTGAAACAAAGTCTTCAGCCAAACTAGCACTAGAGCAATGTATGGCCAGACAACTATCAAAATTAGCGGTCTGCAAAACACTCGGCCATAGAAACCACATCAGCCTTATAAAACAGTTATAACTTGATTAGCAGGTACATGAAGAAGCTTGTTTCTTTTTCTCGTGAATTTCTCTAACAAATATCTAGGAACAGAGTATTATGTCTGGCAAGGGGGGGGGGTCTCACCCCAGACTACTCCTGCACCTGAAGAGTTTGATTCTGGCACACCTGTGCCAGGCACTGAAATATCCCTGTAGGACGTCTGCAACTCCCATACCATACTGGCTGGAAAAGCTACACTAGAGGGCGATAGGACTAGGTAGGCGGAGGTGCATTTCCTTTTAGGTGCAGCCAGAATTGATGGGGTGCTGTAGCAGAGGATCCATCAAGTTAGGGGAGAGAACACCAGCCAGAATAATAAAACGGACCGTACTGGAATAACTTACCTCAATAAGCACTTAGTTTCTATAAGTATGCATGTCCACTACAATTAAACTCATTCAAACTGTGCTACTGTGTGTTCAGATATTTTACAACAGAGAAGTTAAAAAAAAAAAAAAAAATTTAACCAATGTGCCAAACCATTAAACATTAGCTCCACACACACTTTAAATTGCAGTTTAATCAAACTGCCATAAACTATACTTTCAGTGTAAATTCTCCATAGTACATTCAAAACTATTTGCTACAAAATTGCAATCCTATGTTACACAAAGCAAAGTTACAAATACAATAAATGTACAAATGCTGAAAACAAATCCAAGAGAACAAATACAATTTGCAATGAGTGATAAAAGGTACGAGGAGTAGCCCACATTGCTGTTGCGCAATCGGCCATAGAAGCCCTTGAATAGAAAGCCACAGAAGTTGCCATTGATCTGGTGGAGTACGCTTTGCTTCTCTCTGGTACAGGGCTTTTTGAGTATCGGTAGATGAAGACTATACAGTCTCAGAGCCATTTAGATAAAATCACCTTAGAAACTGACTTTCCCATTTTAGGACCAGGGAATGATGCAAATAGCTGGTCGGCTATGTGCATTGTTTTTGTCCTATCAAGATAAAATCTCAGCTGTGTATGTCTAATGAATGCAGACAGCACTCCCCTTTATTCGAAAAATTAGGAAAGAAAACTGGCAGGTCAAGTCTGGTTAATAGCGACATCAGAAATAACTTTGGGAAGAAAAAGGGTCTGGAGTGATACTCTGTCCTTGTGGGAAATCAAATAAGGGTGCTTTATGCATAATGCGTGAAGCTCAGAAATGAGTCTAGCTGACGTGATGGCCACCAGAAAAAGATTTCCATGATAAGAACTTGATGTAACAGGTGACTGCAGGTTCAAAGGGAGGTTGCGTCAAAGATTGGAGAACTAGTGTGAGACTATGGTTCGATTGGTTGTTTGATTTGAGGCCTAATGTGAGAGACTCCTTTTAGAAAGTTTTTACATAGACTGAGATTTAACTAGGAATCCTTGAAACCATTATGGAAATCTGAAACGGCAGCTAGGTGAACTCGAATAGTGGATGTTCCCTCTTCGAAACATTTTGATAAGTAATCTAGCACTGCAGTCACTGGAGCTTAATACGAGTCTAGTTTTCTTTGCTTAGACCAAATTGAAAACCTTCTCCATTTGCTAAGATGTATTTTCCTGGTGGATGGCTTGTGAGAAGCCAGAATAATGTCAGACATGGGGGAGAAAAGGATGTTCTCTGGCTGGCGATCACTGGAAGTGGAGAAACCAAGCTAGCAGTCAGCTTGAGGCTGGTTATGTTCGGGTGGCTCAACCCTTGGAGGTGAGAAATCAGATCTGGGGTTGGCATAGTGAGGCCAGAGAAAGGGGAACCATACTTGTTGAGGCCAATAAGGTGCAATGAGGATCACTGCTTTTCAACCAGAGGGTTTTCTTCACGAATTGGGGGATCAGGGGGAGGGGAGGCTAAGTACAGAAGTCCCATGAGTAGGGTTGCAAACTTTCATTGTGGCTAAAACCTGAGTAAAGCCACACCCCTTGCATCACCAGTAGCCCACCTGTCCCGTCTCTCCCACCCACATTCCACCCAGTTTGTGATGTCATGACATCACCCAGCACGAAACACCCTCTTTCCATTCCTCTACCTGCTTTCAGCTGATTTACTATGCTTTCCTGTATATATAAAAAAAAAAAAAAGCATAGCAAATCAGCCGATTTACAAACTCCGACAGTCTGTGTTTGAAACAGAATACAGTACAGTTGCGTACACTTACCATAAATGTTGGAGTGTATTCACTGTTGCAGTCATTACATTTGGGTTATCTGCTTGCAGGTTGCCCTCAGTCGGCCTGATAAAGTCATAGATCCTGCGTCGGTTGCCATCCCTTGTTCCATGACGTCAGGCGTCTAAAACATGCAGCAGATGCCATTACATCAGTTTTTCTTGCCCCAGATGTCAGGTGCCCCCCTAATGGGAAGCAATTAACATAAAAGCACAAAGATATACCTCCAACAAAAAAAGCAAATACACCAAAAAGGCTTTTAAGCATAGTAAAGGAAAGTAGAGGTATAGCCAAAAGTTAGGGGGCTGGACGGAGGGTAACCAGGACTGCAACAGTGAACACACGAACATCTACATTTACGGTAAGTGTACACAACTGTACTATGTTCGTGTGTTCACTGTTGCAGTCATTACATTTGGGTAGATTCCAAAGCTATGGTTGGGAGGAGTTTAGATAGCATTAGGACCAGCTATAAGGCACTGGAAGACTGCAGTGGCAAAGCCAGCTCTGGATTTAGAGAAAATTGGCAAATGATAATGCTTGGTGAAAGTATGTACAGAACTCCAGGTAGCAGTTTCTAGGATGTCCCTGGTATGGACAACTCTGAGAAAGTACAGTTTTGTACCTACCATAAATGTAGATGTTCAAGTGGTTATACTGCTGCAGTCATCACACTTGGGTTATCCTGTCGTCAGGCGGTCCCGCAGTCGGCCGAATCCCAAAGTCCTGGTCCGGCGTCGGTTGTCGTCGCCTCTTCCCTGACGTCAGTGCGACAGGGGTATAAGAGACGGCAGACGCCATTTTCTTCAGTTTTTCTTGCCCCAGATGTCAGGTGCCCCCAACTAGGAAGGCAATACAATAGCTATGCAACAATACCTTAGTGGATAAGCACTAGTATTAGCTGTTTAGCAAATACACCATATAGACATGCATCCAATAGATTGATGTACATGGAGTTGTAACCAACACCCTGGGATGGAGGGAGGGTAACCTGGACTGCAGCCAGTATAACCACTCAAACATCTACATTTATGGTAGGTACAAAACTGTACTATGTTCATCGTGCTATACTGCTGCAGTCATCACACTTGGGTAGAATCCCAAAGCTATGGAAGGGTGGCTGGTACTAAACTGGGTTAGGTGATGCTAGGATGCCCTGCAGAACTGCAGTGGCAAAACCAGCTCTGGTTTTTGAGTATAATGGAAGGTGGTAGTGCTTGGTAAAGGTGTGCACTGAACTACAAGTAACTGCCTCCAGAATGTCTTTGGTTGGAACCCCTCAGAAAGGCTGCTGAGGTTGCAGTAGCCCTGGTAGAATGGGATCTAATATTGACAGGCACTGCCTTCCCATGGTGAGAGTAGCAAAAGCGGATACAATGTGCTATCCATTTGGAGATGGTCCGTTTTGAAATAGCCTTTCCTTGTGAACCTGCAGCATATGATTCAAAGAGTTGGTCAGTTTTTCTGAAGATCTTTGTCTTGGCTAAATAGTAACGTAGCTGTTTTAATGTCCAAAGAGTGAAGGAGCCTTTCTGCTTTATTCTGTGGGTTAGGATAAAAGGTGGGTAAATGAATGGTCTGATTCAAAGCCACACTGGATACTACCTTGGGCATGAAGGTAGGGTTAGTTCATAAAGAGACTCTGTCCTGATGGAAAATGATGAAAGGTTCCACTGCCATAAGTGCCTGTAGTTCTGAGACCCTGCATGCTGAGGTAATAGCCAGTAACAAGGCTGTTTTCCAAGACAAATATTGTAGTTCTGCTGAGAATGCTGGTTCGAAAGGAGGTAGTGTTAACTTTTCTAAAACGAAGTTCAGTTCCCAAGTTGGTGTTGGTGGTTTTCTGGGGGGTCTTATATTCTTAGCCCCTCTGAGAAACTGCCCAAGTAAAGGGTGTGAGAAAATTGGGGGATCCGTATTATATTGAGCTGAAATGGCTGAAGCATGGATCTTAATGGAGAAGGAAAGGCCTTTGTGTAGCATCTCAGTTAGGTATTGCAGTATTGAGGAATGTTTGGTATCCAAGGATTTTGACCTTTAGCCTGGTGCCATGCACAAAATCTTTTCCATTTGTCTGAGCAAGTCTTCCTGGTGCTGGGCCTCCTGGCCTCCAAAATGACATTCAGGACGCCCTTTGAGAGAAGTGTTGATTGATAATTTAAGGAATTCTCCATGCAGCTAAATTTAAAGTTCTGAGCTGGCTGCGATGGGTTTGATAGTTTTTCCGAGTCAACAGTAGTGGGAATTGAGGCAAGATCCATGGAGGGCTTGAGCCAAGTTCCTTAGTAATGGGTACGAGTGCTGGCGTGGCCAGTCCGAAGCAATGAGGATCATTTGTGGTTTCTCTGATCTGACCTTCAGTAATACCTTGGCCAATAGAGGTAGTGGAGGGAAGGCATAGACTGTCAGTGTTGTCCAAATGAATGATAGAGCGTCCACTTTCCAGGCTAGGGAGTGAGAAGTCGTTGTGCAGAATTTTTGTAATTGACAATTGTTGGGGGAGGCAAATAGATCTATGTCTGGACATCCCCATCTTTGAGTTATCATTGAAAATACTTGTGGGTGTAGTCTCCACTCGTGAGGGTCTGCCATATTTCTGCTTAATTTGTCTGCCAATATGTTTTCCTTTCCTGGCAGGAATTGTGCTTGTAGTTGTACTTGGTAGGTCAATGCTGTGTTCCATAAGGTCATAGCCTGTCTGCATAAAGGGTAGGAGTGTGTTCCTCCCAGTTTGTTTATGTGCCACATAACTGTGGTGTTTGTCTGTCCTTATTAGAAGCGGTCCTGGATGCAAGAGGTCCTTGAAGGCGGTCAGTGCATTTTGCACAGCTAGCATCTCCTTTTGGTTGATGAAGATGCATTTGTTTTGCAGACCATTTGCCCTGTATGCACTGTCCTGCCATGTGTGCTCCCCAGGCGTAGTCTTAAGAATCTGTTGTCATGGTTTGGCTTGCTGGAGGTAAGACAAAAGGAAGACCCTTGTTTATTTAACATGCTTGAGCCCACCACAGGAACTCTTTTTGAAGGCAGGGAATGATAGGTATATTTGTTTCGAGGCTGTGCCTGTGTTGAGACCATACACTTTTCAGGTACCATTGTAGTTCTCATATGCAGCTTTGCATATGGGATTAGTTGTATGCATGATGCCATGAACCCCAATGACTGCAGGATTTTCCTTGCAGTGAGCTGGGTAAAAGTTGCTATCTTTTTGAAGTATTGAGTCAATTGTTTGTCTGGCGTGGGGTAAGCCATCTGGGCCGCTGTATTTAAGCTGGCACCCAGAAATATTATCTGTTGCGAGGGTATTAGTTTTGACTTCTTTTTGTTTACTGTGTACCCTAGGCAACTGAGCAGCTGTGTTACAAAAGCCAGATGCTGTAATAGAATGTCCTTGCTGTCCGCTTGGATCAGGCAGTCGTCCAGGTATGGATAAATTTGTATTCCTCGTCTGCAATATGCAATTACTGATGCCAGGCATTTCGTAAATACTCTGGGCGCAGTAGATAAGCCAAAGGGCAATGCAGAGAATTGATGCGTTGTACCTGCCAAAACACTGAGGTATCTTCTGCAATCTTGCCCGATAGGGACATGCAGGTATGCCTCTGAGGTCCAATGTTACCAGTCAAGACTCCTTGCCCAGCATGGGAAGGAGCTGCTGTAGTGTGAGCATTTTGAATTTGGGCACCTCCAGGTATGTGTTCAGAATTGAGAGGTCTAAGATGGGCCTCCAGGCTATGTCCTTTCTTGGGACTAGAAACAGTCTTGAGTAAAAACCTTGTCCTTGTTCCTTTGTAGGTACCTTTTGAATTGCCTTCATATCCATGAGAGCTGAAATGTGCGTTTGAGCCTCTGCCCATTGGTTTGGAGGCAGATTTGGCATGCCTCTCATCCGAGGTAGTGTGGAAATTAAATCCGTAGCCTCGGGTAATAATGTCCAGAATCCATTTGTCCTTTATGATGCGCCAATTTTGTGGAAATTGGCCAGTTTCCCTCCCAAAGGTGCTGCCAGGGCAATTTTGCTTGGCAGGCGAAGAGGGAAGTCATTGTGTTTGTTTCCTGAAGGGTTGAGCTCTTTCGTCCTCCACCTCTGAGTTGTTGTATGCCATTGTCTAGGCCTGAAAGAACCTTGTGGCTGGCCTCTGCCCCTTGGGTGCCTGTGCCTACCTCTTTGGGGTCTGATGCAGGAAAGGACCAGTTTTTTGATGGCCAGTTTCTGCTGAAACGAGGAGGTTGTACCTGTAAAAAATCTTTACCCGTTTGCATAGATTTTGCCTTTTCTTCCATTTTCTTTAAAACTTCCTCTGCTTTGACACCAAATAACACATCTTTCTGCAATGGGGCATCCAATAACTTTGCTTTGACATGTTCTGATAAGGCTTGTTCTTTAAGCCAAGCATGCCTACGTAGGACAGACCCTGTGACAGCTGCTCTACATGAGGCTTCCAATGAATCAAAACCACACCAAGGTATGCTTTCCCACCTGTTCTGCTGCATGCAGCAAATCCTGCATCTCTTTCAAATCAAGTTGATCTGTATGAGGGATCAGTTTCTGCTTTAACTGTGTAATCAAATACTGTTGGTATTTTAGTACATGGAATTGGCAGTTTAATGCCCTCATGGCCAAAGTCGCAAAAGTATACACTTTCTTTCCCCATCTTTCTAATGCTCTGGAATCTTTCAGAAGGAAGTGGATTCTTAGCAGTAGAGGCCTTAACCCCTTTGGGACCCTGGGAAATGGTCTTGGGGTCTGCATTAGGGCTTTTGTATAGAAACTTGTGAGTATCAGGAACTCAGTAGTATCGGCTTGGTTTAGCTGGTGCTGGAGGTAAGGAATCTGGGTTTAAACTGGATTCAGAGAAAACATCATCCAAAATGTCTAAAACTGGAGGAATTGCCAGGGGTCTATGCTGTGGAAGAAGAAACTCACGGAGTCTTTTCTTGGAGTCAGAGTAATCTTGGCTTTCCCAGTGGAAGTGTTCCCTCATGGTGTGTACAGTTTCCCCAAAAGAGTAGTCTTCGGGGGGGGGGGGGGGGGGACACACAGAGGGAATGGACTCTTCTGCATCCGAGTCTTCATAAGGAGGGAAGGAGTAATCCTGGTCGTCCGAGTTGCCTGAGGAAATGGATGCTTGGTCAGGGGAAGGATAATCTTCCTCCAGTCTAGGCCTTTTTTCAGGTGGGGGTTGGGATCCCCTGATAAGGGTAATTAAATTCTCAGCCATCTTAAGAATCTGTTTTTTAGGCATAGGGGCCTGTGGGGGGGGGGGGGGGGGGTAGCCCCGGTTTTCTAAGTTTCAAGGGGGCTTTGAGCTTAGCATAAGGCTTGGCAGAGACAGTTGTCTGTTTGAAAACACCTTCAGAGACTGAAGGCCTATCCAAAATTTCCGGATCCCCGTCGGGGCTGGCGTCAGAGGAGTGAGGTGGAACCGGATCCAGAGGCCCAACTGCTTCGGTTTGGGATGCAGTCAGAATTTCTGAATCAGCGGTAGTCAGGGGCTGCGTAGGCGCCTCGCTGAAAACCGGAGAACCGGCGTCTGGCCTTGCTGAGGCCTCTGTATCTGGTCTTGGCCTTGGCTGCCGGTCCTTATCTTTGCGTTTTTTAATCATTGCTGATGTCGGTTGCTCCGACGGCATGCTATAGTTACATTTTCTGCCAAAAAAATGCTGGGCGAATTCTGCCCGATGCTTAATTGTACGTTTGTTGAACCTAGCACAAAACCGACAGAGAAGTCGTGGTCTGGGCATAGGCAAGGAATACAATAAGAATGAAAATCCTTATGAGGTATTTGCTTCCCACAAGAAATACAATTATTAACTTTGTCCTACATCGGTCTGAGGCAAGAAAAGTTTCCCGAACGGGGTACTTAGCTTTAGAGAAGACTTCGGGCTGAAACTAGATTCGAAAATTTCAGGAGATGGCCGACCGGCACTTGCAAACTGCTTCTGCTTCGGGCACCGCGCGGCAAGAAAGACTGAAGAAAATGGCGTTGGCTGTCTTTTATACCAGTCGCACTGACGTCAGGGAAGAGGTGACGACAACAGACGCTGGACCAGGACATTGGGATTCGTCCGACTGCGGGACCGCCTGACAACAGGATAACCCAAGCGTGATGACTGCAGCAGTATAGCACGATGAACATAGGCTGTAGAGGTAGATGCAGCCCTGGTGGAGTGAGGTCCGATCCCCTGGGGGATAAATTTTCCATGGTGCTTATTGCAGAAATGAATGCAATGGCTTACCCATTTAGAAATGGTTTGCTTTGAAACGGCCTTCCCCTCTGCCCCTGCAGCAAATGCTACCAGCAGTTGTTCAGATTTCCTTTGAGGTTTAGTCCTGTCCAAGTAGAATCCAAGTTGTCTGTGCACATCTAAGGAATGCAGTATCCGTTCCCCTTTGTTCTGTGGATTGGGAAAAAAGGTTGGCAAATGAATGGACTGATTAAGAGCCACAATGGAAACCACCTTGGGCATGAAGGATGGATTGTTCCTGAGGGACACCCTGTCCGCATGAAAGCTGATGAAAGGCTCCACTGCCATAAGGGTCTGTAATTCAGACACCCTTCTAGCTGAAGTGATTGCTAAAAGGAAAACGGTTTTCCAAGAAAGAAATTTTAAGTCTGCAGTAGCAGCTGGCTCGAAAGGAGGTAGAGTGAGTTTTTGCAATATAAAGTTAAGGTCCGAAGCTGGGGTTGGAGCTCTCCTGGGTGGTCTCAAAATTTTTAGCCCCTCTGAGGAACTGCTTGAGCAGTGGATGACAGAAAAGGGGAGGTTCTGTGTTATAATGAGCTGAAATGGCTGAGGCGTGGATTTTAATGGAGGAAAAAGACAGGCCCTTGTGAAGCATCTCAGTTAAGTATTGTAAAATCTGAGGTAAATTGGGCACTGCTGTGCTCATTCCTTGAGATTGGTTCCAGGCACAGAATCTTTTCTATTTTTCAGATTTTCTAGTACTAGGCCTCCTTGCCTCTAAAATGATATCCATCACAGGTTTACTAGGGATGGCAAAGGAGAGATTATGTAATTAGCCAGTCTGCAAGGTTCAGTGTTAGAAGCTGGGGGTGCAGAATCTGGTGCTCCTGCTGAGACAACAGGGAAGGAGTCTGAGGCACGTGCCATGGGGATAACTGACACTGCGCAGGAAGGGGTACCAGTGTTGGCGCAGTCAGTCTGGAGCAAATCAAAATCATCCTTGGTTTGTCCAGTTTGATTTTTAGTAGTACTTTGGAGAGCACAGGCTTGGGGGGGGTTGGGGGCATAGACTGATGTTTTTTTTCCAGCTGAAGGACAGAGCATCCACTTTCCAGGCTGGTTTGCGGTGAGTCCTTGTGCAAAATTTGTCCACTTGGTAGTTCTGGGTAGAGGCAAACAGGTCTATACCTGCCCCCCCCCCCCATTTGCTTGTCAACATGTTGAAAATCCTTGGTTCCAGTTTCCACTCATGTGGGTCCATGAGTTTTCTGCTTAGTCAGTCTGCCAGTGTATTTAATTTTCCCTGGCAGGAACTGCGCTTGCAGGTGCACTTGGTAGCGCAAGGTGTTCCACAATGCCATGGCTAGTCTGCAGAGGGGGTAAGAATGTGTACCCCCCTACTTGTTTATGTACCACATAACAGTGGTGTTGTCCATCTTTGCCATTAGTTGTCCTGGAAGAATGTGGTCCTTGAAGGCTGTCAGAGCATTCTGTACACCTAACATTTCTTTTTGAATGATATGCAGGTGCATTTGACTTTGGTTCCATTTGCCCTGAAGGCACTTCCCTGCCAGGTGAGCCCCCCCCCCCTCCACCATGCATAGTCTGATGCATCTGTTAGGGTTTGGGCGGCAGGGGGTGGTGCAAAAGGTAGTCCCCTGTTTTGGTGGCAGGCCTCTGCCCACCAAAGGAACTCTAGGCGTAGGCAAGGTATGATAGGAATCATTGTTTCTAGGTCTTGAGAATGTTGACACCACAGGCTTTTTAGATACCATTGCAGTTTCCTCATATGCAGTCTTGCATATGGAATTAGAAGAATGCAGGAGGCCATGAACTCCAAGGCTTGCAGCATTTGTCTTGCAGATAGCAGGGTTTCTGTGGCCACTTCTTTGAAGTAGGTTGTCAAATGAATTTGCTTTTCTGGCGTGAGGTAAGCCATCTGGGACAATGTATTCAAGCTTGCTCCCAAGAATATAATTTGTTGACAGGGTACCAGTTGTGATTTCGTTTATGGTGTACCCCAGACAAGTTAGAACCCTTTTTACAAAGGCCAGATTCAAAATGTATGTCCTGGCTTTCTGCCTGAATTAGACAATCGTCCAGGTATGGGTATATCTGAATATTTCTTTGCCTGCAAAATGCAATAACTGGAGGTAGGCACTTTGGCTTATCTACTGCGCCCAGGGTATTCACAAAGGGCAGTGTAGAGAACTGATAGTGCATGTAGCCTGCTTTGAAGCGTAGGTATCTTCTCCAAGATTCCCTGAATGGGATGTGCAGGTATGCTTTTAAATCTAGTGTTGCCAACCAGGCATCTTTGCCTACCATAGGAAGCAATTGGTGAAGTCTCAGCATCTTGAATTTTGGAATCTCCAAAAAGGTGCTTAGAGTAGACAGGTCCAGGATAGGACGCCACAAATTGTCTTTTCTGGGTACCAGGAAAGTCTCTAGTAGAAGCCTTGTCCCTTTTCCTCTTCTACCAGATAATTAGCCCCCATGCTTGAGAGAAAGTATTTGTTTTTGGGCCTCTGCCCACTGATTTGTGGGTAGGTCCGGCATCCCACTCATGTTGGCAAACGTGAGTAAGTGAAATCTGTATCCCTGGGACACTATTTAAAACCCATTTGTCCTGGGTAAGGAGTTCCCAATTCTTTGCATGAAAAGCAATCTTTCCCCCAAAGGGGCAGTCAGATAAGTGCCTGGAAATTTTAAAAGGAAGTCATTGAGATAGTTTACCAAAGGGGAAGTGTTATTCCCAGACTTGGAAGTGGAGGCCCCCCACTGCTTAGTTCTGAGAGTCCCCTGGGATTAAAACATGGGGTTTTTGCTGTGTCTGGTTTTGGCTTGAGAAGACCTGAAAGGGGCTGGAAAGGACCAATTCTTAGAAGGCCAGTGCCTACTAAATCTAGGAGGATGAACTTGTAAAAAATCTTTGACAGTTTGCATAGATTTAGCTTCATCTTGCATCTTAAGAACTTCCTCAGCCTCTTTGCCAAACAGGCGGTCCTGATTTAAAGGAGCATCCAACAATTTAGCTTTAACATGATCAGGCAAAGATTGCTCCTTAAGCCAAGCATGCCTTCTGAGCACAGACCCAGTAACAGCAGCCCTGCAAGAGGCCTCTAATGAATCAAACCACACTGCAAAGTAAGTTTTCCAACTTGTTCGGCAGAAAGCATTAAATCCTGTAATTCTTTACTTTCCAGTCAGGAATCAACAATTTTCTTTTTAAGCAGTCCAATAACATGTTGCTGATATTTTAACATATGAAACTGGCAGTTTAAAGCCCTAATGACCAAGGTTGCAGAAGTGTAAACCTTCTTACCCCATCTATCCAGTGCCCTGAAGTCTCTATCAGAAGGGATAGGATTTTTAGCAGTAGATGCCTTAATGCCCTTGGGCCCCTGTGAAATAGTCTCTGGATCTGTAGTAGGATTTTTGAAAAGGAACTTGGACTCGGGGGACCCCTGTAGTATCCGTCAGGTTTTCTGGGAGCAGGAGGCAGGGAATCAGGGGCTAAACTAAATTCCGAGAAAGCATCAGCAATGTCTAGTACAGGAGGAATAGCTATAGGCCTATGCTGAGGCAGAAGGAAATCCCTAAGCCTCTTTTTTGAATCAGAAAAACCCTGGCTTTCCCAGTGGAAATGCTCCCTTAGAGTATGTAATGTTTCCCCAAAAGAAAAATCCTCAGGAGGGGAAGCAGAGGGAATAGAGTCCTCTGCATCAGAATTCTTGTGCTGCGGTAGCGTTGTCGCCTCACAGCTTCTCAGCTACAGCGTCTCCTGTGCGGAGACATGTATGAAGGGGCGCACCTTCGTTGAAGGTTGTGCGTCAGGGCTGGCAACTCTGCACGTAAAAATCTACCGCCAATCATTAGCAGACCGGAGTTCCGCTGTGGCGACCCCTAACCGGGAAAAGCCGAAAGACGCAACAAGGCAAGGGCAAATCCAGATCAGAAGAGTCAGAAAAAACAGAATCCTGATCAGAAGATTCATAATCAACCTCAGTCTTGGGCCTCTTAAAAGGGGGGGGGGGGGGGGGGATTAGATCTTCAGCCATTCTTTGTTTTTTTAGGTATAGAGGCCTGAGCATGTGGCCTGGGTGTCAAGTTTTTTAGACATGGATCTAGATTTAGGCCCAAGTAATGAAGGTGGCATTGATTTAATATGCAAGTCCGTAGGCCTGAATACACCCTCAGAAGCTGGTGCCTGCACAGTGGCTCCAGACCAATCCAAGGTAGAGAGATCCGCGGGTTCCATAGTTGAAGCATCTCGTGGCATACCGGACTCCAAATGGCTCTCCGAGGCCTGCAAATCAGAAGTAGCTGGTATCAGGGGCTGCGAAAGTGCCAGAGTACTGGCAAACTGGCGACTGGGTTAGAAGCGTCGTTGGCAGTTTTGGACCTCGGCGGCCTGTCTATCTTTGCATTTTTCAGAATCCTGGTAGTCGGATGGCTAACCGATGACATTTCTGGATAATTAAACAGAGAAAGTACAGTTTTGTACCTACCATAAATGTAGATGTTAGTGTTCACCCTGCTGCAGTCATCACGCTTGGGTTATCCTGTCATCAGGCGGTCCCGCAGTCGGCCGGAATTCCAAAGTCTTGGTCCGGCGTCGGTTGCTGTCGCCTCTTCCCTGACGTCAGTGTGCCAGGGGTATATATAATGCAACAGACACCATTTTCTTCAGTTTTTCTTGCCCCAGATGCCAGGTGCCCCCAAAAAGGTGGTCAGAAATTAGTACCAAATGGAGTAACCTCTGCACAAACACAAAATCCCTTCATCTATAAGTAAATACATCAGTAAGGTATGGAAGAGATTTAAGCCAGTAGATCAGAGGGGATGGAGGGAGGGTAACCTGGACTGCAGCAGGGTGAACACTAACATCTACATTTATGGTAGGTACAAAACTGCACTATGTTAATCGTTGTTACCCTGCTGCAGTCATCACACTTGGGTTGAATCCCAAAGCTAAGTGTGGCAGCTAGTGTGGCAGAGGTGTAAACCTTTTCCCCTCACCTGTCTAGTGCTCTGGAATCCCTCTCAGAAGGAACTGGGTTTTTAGCCTTAGAAGCCTTAGCCCCCTTGGGACCCTGGGAGATGGTCTCTGGATCAGCTACAGGGCTTTTGTAAAGAAATCTGTGGGAATCAGGCACTCTATAGTATCTGTCAGGCTTAGCCGGAGCAGGAGGAAGTCTGGGTTCAAACTAGATTCTAAGTAAACATCATCCACAATGTCCAAAACTGGTGGGATGGCAAGTGGTCTGTGTTGGGGGAGTAAAAGAAACTCAGCCTTTTCTTAGTCAGAGTAGTCCTGACTTTCCCAGTGAAAATGTTCCCTCATATTGTGTAAAGTTTCCCCAAAGGAGTAGTCTTCAGGAGGAGAAGCTGAGGGAATAGAGTCCTCAGCATCAGAATCTTCATAAGGAGAGAAGGAGTAATCTTGGTCCTCAGAGGAGTCTGAAGAAAAGGACACTTGTTCAGAGGAAGCATAATCTTCCTCTTGTCTAGGCCTTTTGTCAGGAGGGGGCTGGGAACCCCTGATTAAAGAAATCAAATCTTCAGCCATTTTGAGCATCTGTTTCTTAGGCATGGGGCCTTGAACAGAGACTGAAGTGCAGTCCTTTTTGATTTAGTAGGAGTCTTCGTCTTGGAAAACGTTTTAATGGTGAGGGTCAGTCTGAAAAAGCCTTCAGAAACCGATGGCGTTTCTGCAGCACTGACGTCCTTTGTAGCAAAGTCATCAGAAGGGCCTGAACTAAATGGCTGCATCGGCCTGGTGCATTCTGCCAAAAATTCCGTAGCGGTCTCAGGTTCCAGATTTGCGGTAGTCAGGGGCTGCATCGGAGCCTCACTGAGTACTGGAGACCGGCTCAGCAGAGGCCCCGGAATCTGGCTTAGGCCTGGGCTGTCTGTCCTTATCCTTGCGTTTTTTGTGCACACCGGTAGTCGGTTGCTCCGACGGCATGGTGTAGTTAAATTTCCTACCGAAGTAGTGTCGTGCAAAATCAAAGCGTCTTTTAATAGTACGCTTATTAAACCTAGCACAAAACTGACAAGTGACGTCGTGGTCTGGGCCTAGGCAAGGTATGCAATAAGAATGAAAATCCTTGAGGTATTTGCTTCCCACAAGAAACACAATTAACTTTTTCTGACATCGGTCTGAGGCAAGAAAAGTTTCCCCAATGGGGTACTTAGCTTTATAGAAGACTTCGGTCTGAAATTCGAATTCGAAAATCTCAGGAGTCGGCCGACCGGCACTTGCGAACTGCTTCTGCTTCGGGAACCGCGCGGCAAGAAAGACTGAAGAAAATGGCGTCGGTTGCATTATATATACCCCTGGCGCACTGACGTCAGGGAAAGGCGACAGCAACCGACGCCGGACCAAGACTTTGGAATTCCGTCCGACTGCAGGACCGCCTGACGACAGGATAACCCAAGTGTGATGACTGCAGCAGGTAACACTAACATCCAAAATATTTAGAGGCAAAAATATGCAGACGACAGACAGTGCGCTGATTAAATAAAGCGCAAAACCAACAGCAAGGTATGTCATTGTCAGGGCCTAGGCAAGGAATAAAGTACGAATGAAAATCTTTGAGGTATTTGCTTTCTACAAGTAATGCAATGATTAACTTTTACTGACATCATTAAGGAGCAAGAAAAAGTTTCAACGGGGTACTTGGCTTTAGTTGAAGACTTCGGTTCTGAAACTAGTTTGCCGACCGGCACTTGCAAACTGCTTCTGCTTCGGGCACCACATGGCAAGAAAGACTGATGTAATGGCATCGGCTGCATGTTTTATACCAGACGACCTGACATCATGGAAGAAGAGACAGCAACTGACGCAGGACCCAAGACTTTGTTAATCTGACTGAGGGCAACTTGCAAGCAGATAACCCAAATGTAATGACTGCAACAGTGAAACACGAAGAAAAGAGCTTGTACAGTGTTTTCCAGAATCAGTTTGATTTCCAGATAGTCCAGAAAAAACGGAGGGGTGGCAACCCTACCCATGGGTCAATCGTGTATTAGAGTGCCCCTCAGGGACTCCCCCTGCGGGGTAATTGGGTCAAAGTAGCTGCTGCATTTGTGGTTTGAAGGGGAGACGAATAGGTCGCAGCAAGGCTGGCCCCAATGGCTGAAGATATTCGCCGCTATGCTCGAATCGAGGGACCACCCATGAGGCAGAAGGACACATTGGCTTAGCTAGTCTGCAATCACACTGGAATCCCTGGAGAAATGCACTGCAATCAGAAAGCGGTTGGAAGCTATTGCCCATTGACAAATTCTCATGGACTCTCGACACAACGGGTAGGACTTTGTCCCTCCTTGCTCATTAATATACCAGACTACTGCCAAGTTGTCTGACTGGATGGCAATTGTTCCAGAAGGAAGGAAGGACAGATTGAAATGCCTGCAATGCTAAAAGCACTGCCCTCAGACTTAGGACATTTATATGCAGATTGGCCTCTATAGTATACCATGTGCCTTCTTGGACTGTCATCCCATGAAAATGCACCCCCCCCCCCCAAAAATCAGAGAAGCGTCCATAGTCACAGTGGCCCTGGGCTGACAAGGGTAAAAAGGGTGACGCCAAAGTTCTGTTTCTGGCCTCATCCACCAAATTAGGTCCTGTTTGCATCAATTTGCTATTCGAATCTAAAAGGATTCGGATACCACTGAGATAGAAGCCATTGGAGGAGTCTCATGTGAAGTCTTGCAAGACAGGTACTATTGTTATTGATGCTGCCATTGAACCTAGAAGTTAAAGGACCTCTCCAGTTGAAACCATGTTTTGACAAAGTATCACTACGAAGACTAAGGCTCCAGCTCCTAATGTGTGATCTGAGAAAGACTAAACAGGACTGGGTATTGACCACCACTCCTATCAATTTTAAGGCTTGGGTCAGAGTCAGATTGCATTTCTCCCAATTTAGAGAGATTCCCAGAAACTTCGCCAATAAGAGTGTAGTTTAGGGCCGTTACCAATAGATGCTTGGTGGGAGGAGTAATGAGCCAATCGTCTAAATATGGAAACATCTGGAACCCTGGCAGTCTCAAGTGAACTGTTACTACTGCCATGCATTTGGTGAACACTCTGGGGGCTGCGTAGAGTCTGAATGGCAGAGCACAGAATTGGCAATGATTGGATCCCAACCAGAAGCGAAGAGGCCTTCTGGAGCATTTGCCCATTTTGATGTGGCAATATGCATCTTGAAGGTCCACTGAGAACATCCAATCACATCTTTCCAAAAATGGAAGAATGGACTGAACCGTGACAGTCTGGAATTTTGCTTGGGTGACAAACTTGTTTAATGTGCTACGACCAAAGATTGGTCTCCAGTCCCCTGTATTTTTTGGCACCAAAAAGAATCTGGAGTAGAAACTGGATTTGATCTTGTCTGGTGGGACTGTTTGCACAACTATTTTTTTGACAGCTTTATCTCTAGAGCTGCTGCTTCCCTCTGACTGGGTGGAAATCAGGAATTTGTTTTAGCGGCTTTGGGAAGGAACTGAGTGGAATGTGGTAACCTCTGGTTATCTTCTGCACCCAAGAGTCTGTTGGTTACTGATTGCCAGGCAGTGTGGTGCAGAGAGAAACATCCCCCGACTGCTTCCAGAGGAAAGCAATCGGGCCGCTCTTCAGGAGTGCTGGAAGGGTTACGCAGAGAAAGAATCTCTAGGTCCCTGGTTACGCGTGCCACTTCTGCCTCTGTAGGGGCATCTTCCAGAAGAGTTGCCCCCTCTGCCTCTGGGGGTGAACTCACCATGTGTCATGAAAAGTACCCAGAGAATTTTTGTGCCACAACTTTCCACTCTGGTTCCTGGTGCAAGAACTCTGGGGGGTGGGGGGAAGCATACACCTTGCCTTCCTCCTCACACATGGCTAGTTTCCTTCACTTTTGGGCCAAACAGGGAAGATGCTTCCACTGGAGCATTAAGGAAGGAAGACTTAAACGGGATCCGCAAAATCAAAGCCACATCCAGTCATGACGTTGCATAACTACGCCTGCACCCGCAGCTCTTGCAGTCCCTTCGGTTGCATGGGATGTTAACCTCATGGACAAGTTGGATATCAATTCTACCATTGCGAGGCAACTTTGTCATGTACCGTGTCAGATACCTGTCTGGATAAAGTTCCGGAGAGTTTGGAAATTAAGACTCTGGAGCCTAATAAAATGTGCCAGGTTGTTCAAAGACCATATGGCAAAGGTCAATGAAGGAAAAACTCTCGACCCTGTCTACAGCCAGAGACTCCGTTAGGCTGCTGCAGTCACCACTGCATCTAATGTCAGACCGTTAAACCAATGTGGGCTTTCCTTGGGGGGTAAGAATCTTACCTGGTTTCCGTGGGATTGACCGTCAGGATTCTTCCAGGCATGCTGCATCACAAGGTGAACTAGCTCGTCCGCAGGCGGGGTCGCCTAAGAGGTAGGTGGTACAGCATGAAAAGCCTGCAGAAACAGATCTCAGAGGAAGAATTTTTGGACTTTGCCACCCTTCTGTTTCAATATTTCAAGGATGTCTCCAAAGGAGACATCTTCGGTGGGGGGGGGGGGGTGACCGTGGGAACCCTTTCATTATAATCCACAGCCTCAGTAAGAGACTCCTCAGGGGAGTCCATGTGCTTCCTCTTGCATGACTTCTTCCATGGTACCTCTTCAGCGGGGGCTTCTGAAGAGGATTCAGAAGGGGCACCCTGTGGTAGGGTCTCCTGAGGCTCTTGTGCTTGATGTCCTAAAATGGTGGCTCGTGTCAGCTGCAGCTCAGAGGGAGGACAGGTCTGGGGATTTTGACACCAAAGGCTCGCCTACAGAGGCAAGGGTCGTTTCCATCACTTGAAAAGCAAACCCACCCAAAGAGGGATGGGATTCCGGAACAAAGGAAGACAACCTCTGAACCGGGGTCACACCCCGCTCCGTTGAGCCTGCTCCCAAGGATGGAGCCTCAAGAGGGATTGCTACCAACAGGACTACCGGCACCATGGATGTTACTGTAGGAAGGCTCAGAACCGTACCCAGCACAGTGGTGCCCGTAGCCGAATCCTGGCCCTGAGGAAAACCTGGCTCTGAGCGAGCCAAAGTGACTGCTCCGGGGCCACAGTGAGATCCATTATTTGCACCGATGTAGGGGCCGAAAAGGGCATCAGTGTCGAAGGCTTCAAAACCTGCAAAGAGGTTGAACAAGGACAATAGGATGGAGTCCGTGGAGATGTATTCCCAAGTCAGAAAAGGGATAGTGTCTTTGAAGGTGTAGGAATCCCCCTGGCTGTCAGCAGGTGGTCCACAAGACGCACCATATCTAGTTCTGAAAGGCTCCTGGTGGATCTAGCGAATAGCCCAGACAGGGACTAAGGCCATTCTAAAAGGGGCTACATACCTGCCCCAGGGAAGGATCCACTGACTGGGAGTACTGGGTCTGTGCTGCATTGTTTAACGGCACCATTCTCAAGTTTGGAGATGTGCGAGGAGGGAGTGTCCACACTAGAGGCAGGCACTCTGTTTAAGCTTGGCACCATGGAAGTACTCTGTGCCGAGGTAGGCGTGGAAGTTAAGATTTCTAATTTAGGCAGGGTCAGAGCCACAGGAACTGGTTTCAGGCCTGGAGCCGATGAAGACAATTTCAGTATTTTAGGTCTCAGTTGTTTCTCCTCATCACCAGAAAGGCGAGTAAGGACCCAAATGTGGTCTCTTACTTTCCAAAGAGGGGGTGAGCCCTCAGACACAAAGAAACTCTGAGAAGGACGTCTTACGAAGGCCCTTCAGGATTATTTATTTCTTTTCATTTATAGTACAGGAGCTAACCCCCTGATAGACTAAGCAAGGCGGTTGCACAGAGAGATGGGGAACTCCCAAACACAATCATGACAGTCCCTGTTAGTGTTTGAAATGTAACCGCAAAATGCCTGCTTGAAGCCCTCTTCTCAGACACTGAAAAACTGTCACAAGAAAAGGATAGCAAAGACTAGAAAAAAAGTTGCTGTTTTTGTTATGGAAAGAGAAAAAGTGAAATACCAACAATGGTATTTTGACTACCACCACAGCAGGTAGGAAGAAAGGGCCGTACCACCAATGGTACCAAGATTACCCAAAGGTAATTTGAAGAGAAAAGTCAAGCAGAAAGTCACAGGGAAAAAAACTGGCAATAGACTATAGGAAGTATAAAAAGGGAAAAAAAAACTACAGAAAAATTGTATATGGAAGCTTTATAAAATACAAAAAAATATAAGGCTTAACTGAGAGCTGGCTTGAATGCAGTTTTACAGCTATGCGGCAAACAAGATCTGAGGTAACAGGGAGAAGGGTGCTATGGATAAAAGCTTAGCTCGAGGGTTTTTGGCTGGTGAGAGCTTGGTGCAAGGCTGACTCTGTTCCAAGGACAGAACACCCATCAGTGATGAATTAAAGATAAACATAAGATCAAACATTTGCCAAATAGAAGCCAAATTAACACTGCTACAAGAAATTCAGAGAGATTACTGTAAACACAGGCAGAAATGAAATATTAAATATAATTTTAAAGAAAAATGGAAATCTGATAAAAATGAGATGAAGGGGCCCCAAATATGTGCTTCATCATCAGTGGATCCCATGGAGAGAGAAAAAACTCTTTGAATGGCAAAAGAAGAAAGCAGTCTGACCACCAGCCCAAAATACTGCAAACTTGTTACTGGTGGTCTAACTGCTCTCATTTTTTTTACAAGTTTGGATTATTTTGGGCAGTGGACCTTTGGTGAAGGAGTCTTGGTTCTGTCTGAATGGCAAAAGTGAACATTCACTGCCTGTGACAGCTGTTTGCTTCACTCTCAAGATATGCTACGTCAATAAGCTGTCACAGCAAGAGAAGGGAGTCTACAGCTTTTGAAAGCTGATAAGTACCGGGTTACCTTGCAGATGACCCAAAATGCCACTGAGGCAGTGGGAATGATGCCACCTGCACAATTTGTTAACTTGTGGTACCTATAAGTGTCAATCACCTTCTTACACCAAAAAAGAAGGTATGTATGAGAGTACTTGGCATACATCCCAAAACAGGATCACAGCAATGAACGGAGCAAGCTATACTCTCCCATTACACCTGTACTATATACACTCTAATGAATACTGCACCATGGTAAAATCCAAATGCTGCATAATCTGGATAGAACACCAAAAACCACACCTTTAAAGTACAGTTGTGCACACTTACCATAAATGTAGATGCCGAGTGTATTCACTGTTGCAGTCATTACATTTGGGTTACCTGCTTGCAGGTAGCCCTCAGCCAGCCTGATTATCAAAGTCTTGGGTCCTGCGTCAGTTGCTTCTCTTCTTCCATGATGCCAGGTAGTCAGGGGTATAAAGCATGCAGCCGACACAATTACATCAGTTTTTCTTGCCCCAGGTGTCCCCATAATGGGAAGCAATTATATTCAAGGTTACACCTCAAACAAAAAGAAAATACACCAGAAAGCTTAAATACAGTAAGAGAGGTACAGCCAATAGAAGTCAGGGGGCTGGGGAGAGGGTAACCAGGACTGCAACTGTGAATACACTCTAACATCTACATTTATGGTAAGTGTACACAACTGTACTATGTTCCTCATGTTCACTGTTGCAGTAGTTACATTTGGGTAGATTCCCAAAGCTAAGGAAGGGAGGAGGCAGAGAGCATTAGGACCAGCATTTAGGCCCTGCTAGACTGTAGTGCAAAACCAGCTCTGGATCTAGAAAAAATAGGCAAGTGGTAATGCTTGGTTAAGGTACGAACATAACTCCAGGTAGCAGCTTCTAGGATGTCCTCGGTAGGAACACCTCTGAGAAAGGCTGTGGAATTAGATACAGCCCTGGTGGAATGTGATCTTGCCCCCCTGTGGGGTAGGTTTTCCATGGTGCTTACAGCAGAAATTAATGCAATGGCCTACCCACTTAGAAATGGTTTGCTTTGAACTGGCCTTCCCCTCTGCCCCTGCAGCAAAGGCAACTAGCAGCTGTTCAGTTTTCCTGACGGGCTTAATCCTGACAAATAAAATCCAAGTTGTCTGTGCATGTCCAGAGTGCAGTATTCACCCTCCTTTGTTCTGTGGATTAGAAAAGGTTGGCAAATGGACTGATTAGGGGCCACATTGGATACCACCTTGGGCATAAAGGACTGGTCCTGAAGGACACCCTGTCTGCATGGAAGATGAAGTGCTCCACTGCCATGAGGGCCTGTAATTCAGACACTCTTCTTGAAGTGATGGCTAGAAGGAAGGCAGTTTTCCAAGAAAGGAATTTAAACTCTGCAGTTGCAGCTGGCTCAAAAGGAGGTAGAGTGAGCTTTTCCAATACAAAGTTAAGGTCCCAGGCTGGAGTAGGGGGCTCTCCTGGGTGGTCTTAAATTTTTGGCCCTTCTGAGGAATTGCTTCAGCAGGGGGTGAGAGAAGAGGGGTGGTTCAGTATTACAATGTGTTGAAATGGGTGAGGCATGAATTTTAACAGAAGAAAAGGCCCTTGTGAAGCATTTCTGTTAAGCCTTTAAGAATATGCATTAAGCTGGGCACTGTTGTACCCATCCCCTAAGTTTGGCTCCAGGAACAATATCTTTTCCACTTTTCAGCACAGGATTTTTTAGTACTAAGCCTCCTTGCCTCCAGAATGACATCCAGCACTTGCTTACTGAGGGATGGTATTGAACAGCTCAGGTAATTAACCAGGCTGCAAGGTTCAGGGTTTGAAGCTGGGGGTGCAGAATCTGGCCCTCCTGCTGGGACAGCAGGGAAGATGTCTGAGGCAGGTGCCATGGTTCCAGCAGTGACATACTGCACAAGAGGGGGTTCACCAGTGTTGACGTGGCCAGTCTGGTGCAATGAGTATTGTCCTTGGTTTGTCCGGTTTGATCTTTAGTAGAACTTGAGAGGAGAGAGAGGGGGAAAGGCATAAACTGAGTAGCTTTCCCAGGTGAAGGACACTGCATCCACTTTCCATGCCTGTCTGTGGGGAGTTCTTCTGCAGAAATTGCCCAATTGGTAGTTCTGAGGGGAGACAAACGGGTCTATGTCTGGGCTCCCCCATTTGTTTCTCAAAATGTTGAATATCTTTGGTTCCAGTTTCCACCCGTGTGGGTCCATGAGATTTCTGCTTAGGTTGTCTGCCAGTGAATTTAGCTTACCTGGCAGGAACTGAGCTTGTAGATGCACTTGGTAGCTCAAGGCTGTGTTCCGCAGAGTCATGGCTAGTCTGCAGAGAGAATATGAGTGGGTTCCCCCCTGCATGTTTATGTACCACATCACAGTGGTGTTCTCTCTTTACCAATAATTGTCCTGGAAGAATGTGGTCATTGAAGGCTGTCAGAATTCTGTACAGCTAACATTTCTTTTTGATGGGTATCAGGTGCATTTGACTCTGGTTCCATTTGCCCTGAATGCACTGCCCTGCCAAGTGAGCCCCCCATGCATAGTCTAATGTGTCTGTTAGGATTTGGGCGGCAGGGGGTAGAGTGACTGGCAGTCCCTTGTTGTGGTAGCAGGCCTCTGCCCACCAAAGGAACTCTGTCTTTATACAAGAATGATAGGAATCATTGATTCCAGGTCCTGAGAATGTTGACAACATAGGCTGTTTAGATACCATTGTAGTTTCCTCATATGCATATGTAATTAGTAGGACGCAACAGGCCATGATCCCCACGGCTTGCATTATATTCCTTGCAAATAGCTGGGTCTTTGTGGCCAGTAGTTTGAAGTAGGCTGTCAAGCTTGTTTCTCTGGCATGACGTAGGCCATCTGGGAAGTTGTGTTCAAGCTTGCTCCCAGGAATACAATGTGTTGGCAGGGTACCAGGTGAGATTTTTTGTTTATGGTGTACCCCAGTGAGGTTAGCAGTTACTTTACAAATGCCAGATTGATTATGTCCTGGCTTTCTGCCTGAATTAATCATCCAGGTACGGGTATATTTGAATATTTATTTGCCTGCAGAACGCAATGACTGGAGAGCTAGGTTGTTGCGTCTTTCGGCTTTTCCCGGTTAGGGGTTGCCACAGCAGAACTCCGGTCCGCTGATTGGCAGTAGATTTTTACGTGCAGAGTTGCTGGCCCGAAGGTACGCCCCATTCACCCATGTCTCCACACAAAAGACGCTACTTTGTGAATACCCTGGACGCAGTATATAAGCTAAGGGCAGTGCAGAGAACTGATACTGCATTGTAGCCTGCTCTGAAGCAGATATTTTCTGCAACATTCCCTTATTGGGATGTGCAGGTAAGCTTCAAGTCCAATGTTACCAACCAAGCATTTTTGCCTAGCATGGAAAGCTGCTGATGAAGAGTTAGCATTTTGAATTTTGGGATTTAGGATAGACAGGTCCAGGATAGGACGCCAGGAGTCGTCTTTTCTGGGTACCAGGAAAAGTCTTCAGTAAAAACACTGCCCCATTCCTCAGCTGGGACAGGCTGAATAGCCTCGATACTTAGAGAGAAAACCTGCGGTTGAGCCTCTGCCCACTGATTTGGGGGTAGGTCTGGCCAACCGTTTGGGGTTGGTAAGGTGTGGAAGTGGAATCTGAATCCTTGGGAAACTATATTTAAAACCTATTTGTCTTGGGTAATGAGTTCCCAGTTTTTTGCATGCAGGGCGATCTTTCCCCCTAAAGGAGCAGTCAGTTGAGCAGGGCTTGGACGGTTTAAGGTTAAGTCATTATGACAGCTTACCACAGGGGGTTGTCTTGCTACTTCCAGCTTTGGAAGTGGGAGCCCCCCCACTGCTTAGGCCTGCGAGTACCTTGAGACTGTAGCCTAGGTGATCTGCTGTTCCTGGGTTTGGACTGAGGGCCCGGAAGAGACAGGAAAGCACCAATTCTTAGAAGGCCAATGCCTACTAAATCTGGGAGGCTGTACTTGCAGGAAACATTTAACAGTTTACATAGACTTAGCTTTTTCCTCCATCTTTTATGTACTGCTTCTGCTTTGTTGCCAAAACAGGTGGTCTTGGTTTAAGGGGAGCATCCAGTAATTTAGCTTTAACATGATCTGGCAAAATTTGCTCCTTAAGCCAAGCATGCCTTCTAAGAACAGACCCAGTGACAGCAGCCCTGCAAGAAGCCTCTAAGGAGTCAAAACCACATTGCAAAGTATGTTTACCAACTTGTTCAGCAGAATGCATTAAATCCTGTAATTCTTTATTCTCAGCAGTCAGGAATCATTTTCTGTTTATGTAATCCAATAATATGCTGCGGATACTTTAACATATGAGACTGGCAGATTAAGGCCCTAATGGCCAAAGTAACAGAAGTATATACCTTCTTACCCCATCTGTCCAGGGCCCTGGAATCTCTACCAGAGGGGGTAGGGTTTTTGACAGTGGTAGCCTTAATGCCTTTGGGTCCCTGTGAAATGGTCTCTGGGTCTGCAGTAGGGTTCTTAAATAGGAACTTGTGAGAGTCAGGTACTCTAATACTGGTTAGGTTTCCTGGGAGCCGGAGGTAAAGTATCTGGGGCCAGGCTAGATTCAAAGAAGGCATCATCTACAATGCCCAGTACAGGAGGGATAGCTAAAGGCCTGTGTTGAGGTAGGAGTAAGAATTCCCTAAGCCTCTTTTTGGAGTCCGTAATCCTGGCTTTCCCAGCGGAAATGCTCACTAAGAGTGTGCAAAGTTTCACCAAAAGAGAAATCTTCTGGAGGGGAAGCAGAGGGAATGGAGTCCTCTGCATCAGAATCCTCATAGGTAGATAAGAGCAAATCCTGGTCATCAGAAGAAACACAAATTTCAGAATCCTGATCAGAAGAATCAAAAGGAAAATCAGTTCTAGGTCTCAGAGGGAGAAGGCTGGCTTCCCCTAATAAGGTCTTCAGCCATTCTTATTTGCTTTTTAGGCATATAGGCCTGACCATGTCAGTTGGACGTCTGTTTTTCTAGGAGTGGAGAGAGTTTTAGGCCTTGTAGAAGATGGTGTCTGTTTGATATGCAAGTCAGTAGGCCTGAATACACCCTCAGAAGCCGGTGCCTGCACAGCGGCTCCGGACCCATCCAAGGTGGAGACATCCACAGGTTTCATATTCGAAAAAGCCTCTCGTGGCATACCAGACTCCAAATGGGTCTCGAGGCCTGCGAATCTGAAGCATCGGGTATCACGGGCTTCGAAAGTGCCTCACTGAGTACCAAACTGACGACTAGCTTAACAGAAGCGTCATCGGCAGCTTTGGACCTATGCGGTCTGTCTCGGTCTTTCTTTGCGTTTTTTCAGAATGTCAGTAGTTGGATGGCTTACTGAAGCCATTTCTGGATAATTAAACAGAATACCGAAATAGTTTGATGCAAAAATGAACGACTAATAGAGGACTGAATAAGGCACAAAACAGAAGGACATCGTGGTCTGGGCCTAAGCAAGGAATGCAGTAAGAATGAAAATCTTTGAGGTATTTGCTTTCCACAAGTAATACAATTGTTAACTTTTACTGACATCAGTTTAGAGCAAGAAAAAGGATCCCCAACTGGGTACTTAGCTTTTTTGAAGACTTCAGTTCTGAAACTCAAACAAAACTTTCAGGGGTCGGCCGACCGGCACTTGCAAACTGCTTCTGCTTCGGAGACCGCACGGCAAGAAAGACTGATGTAATGGTGTCGGCTGCATGCTTTATACCCCTAACTACCTGACGTCATGGAAGAAGAGACCGCAACAGACGCAGGACCCAAGACTTTGATAATCAGGCCAGCTGAGGGCTACCTGCAAGCAGATAACCCAAATGTAATGACTGCAACAGTGAAACACTAAGAACATCTAACTAGCAACTGTGACATATTCCGCAATTAATTTATACAACAAACTTTTTTTGGGGGGGGGCTCCTAAAACTGATGGGAATAATCTGCACAATTTTTAAGGTCAACAGATGTAGTTTCTACATTTCATGATGAAAAATGAAATAATTCAGACTTACCATGAGATGTTTCACTGGAAGACTCCTGTCGCACAATCTTTGAACTGTTCAGAGAATTAGAGTTTATGAAACGCTCTTTACACCATGTCACGTACTGACTGGGAACTTGCAAACCTATACAAATAAATAGAACAGTCTATTCAGTTTTAGGTGCAGTGAAGGTGGTTACAACAAACCGCACACTCAATATTCTAACCTGCAACTAAGCAGATATCATTCTAGCCAAAACAGCACCTACACTTCTGCTCCCTGTGATGCAACATTTTTGTAGGACAAAGTTTTATTTCTATAAATGAAAGTGTTTTTCCTGTCTAAATTTAGATGCCTGACTAAATTAAATGTTAAATTAAAGCGAACAAAAAAACCATCAAACCTGAAAGTCACAGCTAGTAAATCATGATCGGCACACTGCACTATCTGCAAGTTGTCAAATAAATCCACATTACCTGCCAAGACGTTTAATGCCCTTGTATGCAAGGGCAGAACTTGGTCTATAAAAGAGCACAGTGTTTAGGAGACCCCTTCCAAATGACAGCACAGCCCAAGGAAGGGTGTAGAGAGAACAAGTGAAGTGTAGGTAAAGGATTGATATGGGGAGAGGGGCTCTTACCTACTTAGCCTTTTGTATTTCAAAGAAAATGCATCTCATCTTAAATCTAGCTGGAACCTGTCTTGTGGGTTTACGTGAAAATTTCTTCACCTTTGCCCTTGTTCTTAATGCCTTCCTTTGCCCTTGCAAGATCTTGCTGCCTTCTCACCACCAAGTGTTTCCTTAAGTTTAACACTAAGCCGAAAAGATAGAAAAGAATGGTAATTTCTCCATGCTGCCTACTTGTAGCTAGGTTACTCCCTAAAATTTATTCCTTTTGATTTTGAATTCTGCACCTTTGTTCACTATGCCCTACCACCACTTCTCAAACCTTTACACACTCCTGAACTATGCAATCTCCTTTTTAGTCTCTTATCAACTAGAAGGGGTCCACTGGTCAATTTCATCTACCTGCTCAAAACAAAAATAAATCTATTTTAAATAAAGTTACTAATTTTTTTTTACTACCCATCAGGCATTTGCATGTTCAAAATCAAGAAAGCTGGTTACACTACCACCATCTAAATGCAGTACAAATGCCTCCCTATCAACATATTCTTTGATGGATATTCAAGTAATTCTTGCCCGTGTTGTCCAAAGGATTTATACTTGACAAGGACCTAAGGCTGCTGTACTGTGCGTACCATAGTATTCCGTGTTGCAGCCGTCGCATTTGGAATAGCTAGAGGCGGATCAGTGATCAGATAAGACCATGCAGGGCAGCAGAGGCAAAACTTGTCCTGGAAGGGACTCAAACTTCAGCTTTAAGTTCAAACAGAACTGCAGGTTGCTGCTTCAAAAATAAACTATGGAAGGCAGTGGTGGGTATGATGGATCTGCTGCAGTAAGCCCCAATATAACCTAGAGTACCTTTACCACAACTGAATAGCAAAAGTGCAAAGGACAAACATTACAGACCAGCTTCGTTTATCGTTTTTCCCTCTTTCCTTTTGCACAAAAACCAGACTGTTACTTGGTTGTGTGTAAATAAAATTGCAGCAGTCTGAAACCATCAAGCAAATGAAAGGTCCCCTAACCTCTGCTCTGCTACTTAGGAAAGAAAGCTTGTAAATGGCTGACTTAAGGGATAGCTTGAAAACCACCTATGGAGACAGACCCATGTCTACAGGAATGGCTAAAAAAAAGAGCTTTTTGCAAATTAAGTCCTGGAGGGCAGAAATTCTAGTACAGAACACCCACAAAAAATGTACCAACTAAGATCGGAAATGGACAGTAAATGAGTACTTTTTTCAAAAAGTGTCAGCTGCAGGATTTTAAATACAGTTAATATCTCATGATCCCATTATACAGCAACCATCTTTCTCAGCTTTTAAAAAGCTGCTTAACAGAATGCCAAGAGTACATCTGTAAATTCATGAAAAAACAAGCTGAAATGGCAGAAGCATACACTGACCGACGTGAAGGCTATACCATTTTTTTTAAAGGACTGAAATGCATTTCAGAACTCCAACCACTGCCACAGAAGCCTTGGCTACATGGGTTATATCCCACACAGGACATATGGCTACATGGGTTATATCCCACCCAGGACATATCAGCCAGACAGCATCCAAAGCTTAGGGGAACCCTTTTACGTGCCCAGACTGTTGACAGCTCAATGACAGCTCTAGAAAACCAATGGTATGGGCACAAAGTCCTTCAGAGTTTCACACCAAATAAAGAGGAAGGCTATAGTCCTGAGAGAGGACAATGTTACTAATAAAATCCAATGTTCACACCCTACCAACAATAAAGGGGGATTAAGGGAGGAAGCACCTATTGCAGCCGTGATTAATATAGTGTTATAATAACTTTGCTTGTACAACTATACCACACTTTGTACAACTATACCACACTTATTTGAATACTGCAGAGTAACCTTACCTAGTTGACTAGTTTAAACAGAACTTCAAAGGACTAGGAAGAGGAAAGTTGAGGGTTCAGCAGCCACTTAAGAATGGTCCTAGCAACATCTGCTCTAGACCTGTAAAGTTCATCCAGTTTGCAGTGCTTTGTAGCAGTATGAATAGAGGACCAAATTACTGTACATACTTTTACAAAGCACTGTTTCTGAGTAGTATAGCCAGAAAAAAATGCTCAGAGGATTCCTTTTTGCAGGTCTAAAAAAGGTACTGCTAGCATTCACCCCTTTCCAAAAAAAAAGTACAGTTGTGCACACTTGCCATTAATGTAGATGTCAGAGTGTATTCACCGTTTGCAGTCATCACACTTGGGTTATCTGCCTGCAGGTAGCCCTCAGTCGGCCCGATTAGAGTCTTGGGATTTCTGCATCGGGTGCTGTTGCCACTTCCATGACATCAGGTCAGGGGTATAAAACATGCAACAGACACCATTACATCAGTTTTATTTGTCCCAGATGTCAGTAGCCCCCAAAATAGGAAGAAATTACATGGTGTGGAACACCGCCAGTAAAAAGTAAATACCACTGCCATAAGATATGGCCAAAAAGAGGATAGGTAGAAAGAATAGAAAAGTCAGGGGCCTGGAGGGAGGGTAACCAGGACTGCAACAGTGAACACACTAAAAACTTTTAGTTATGTACTTACCATAACTTCGGATGTATGGGATCCATCTCGCCTACATTCATGACAGATGGGTTCGGAGCCGATCCATCGGCTCGACTGCAACTAATACACTAGCACGAAGTCTCTCATTGGCTGGGCTACTCCCTATCCCAGGATGCACTACACCTGCTTCCCCAGATCTTGTTTGTTCGCTTTCATACACCCATGCAAACACAGAAAAAACTAGTAGTCACTATAACCAACTAAAGTACTTCAAGAAAGAACGCCAAGAAAAAAGTGACTACAGCTCCTCTAAATCCAAATGGAAGGGGGAAAGGAGGGTGGGTACTTATGAATGTAGGCGAGATGGATCCCATACATCCGAAGTTATGGTAAGTACATAACTAAAAGATGTAATGGGATCCTATCTCGCCTACATTCATGACAGACGGGACAGCGTCCCTAGCACCTACATCCCGGGTGGCTCATTGGAAAACACTTCTGAGAACTGTGGAACCAAAGGAAGCTCTGCCTCGAGAAACCACATCCAATTTGTAATGAGAAATGAAAGTGCGGAGAAGTCCAGGTTGCTGCAGCACAAATATCATCTATTGATAACTTGGAGTGAAAAGCTACGGAAGTAGCCATTGCCCTGGTAGAATGAGCCTTGACTGGAAAGGGAAGGTCTTTATTGGCCTGTGAATAAATAAAAATGATACAATCTTTAATCCATTTAGATATGGAGGCTTTTGTTACTGGTTGACCCAATTTGTTCACTGCAAAGGAAACAAACAATTGATTTGATTTCCGCTTGAGCGGTTCTATTCAAATAAAACGTAGTTGTCTATGTACGTCCAATTGATGCAAAGTATATTCTGCTATTGGAGAATTCTGGGAAAAGACAGGAGTTCTATAGTTTGTTGCATACAGAAAGAGGAGGCCACTTTTGGTATAAATGCAGGGCTTAATTTCAATGAAACTCTATGCTTGTGAAAAATCAAATAGGGAGGATCAGAACAAAGAGCTTGAAGTTCTGAAACTCGCCTAGCAGATGTAATGGCTACTAAAAAGGCCATTTTCCAAGACAGAAATTTTAAATCACAAGTAGCAGCTGGTTCGAAAGGACGGGCAGTTAGGGCAGCAAGAACCATATTCAAATCCCAAGGGGGGACAGGCTGAGATAAAGGAGGCCTAAGGAGCCAAGCCCCTTTAAGGAAAGCCTTACAAAGTTTGAGAGACATCAATGAAGGTTCAAAGGAAGCATGAAAATTAGAGATCGCTGCTAACTGAACCTTAATGGTAGAAACTGAAGAGCCCGACTGAAAAAGGGAGGCCAGAAAATTCAGAACCTCAGATACAGGTGCAGTGAGAGGATCTATACCCCGTTCTTGAGCCCAAAAGGCAAACCTTTTCCATTTACTGGAATAAAGTTTGATGGTGGAAGGTTTATGAGAAGAAGACAGTATGTGGACCACGTCCGGCGAAGAGCATTGTCTCGGACTAAGGATGGAAGTGGAGTAACCATGCTGCCAACTTCAAGGACCTGAGAGACGGATGACGCCGTCCTGACTGATGAGTCAACAGGTCTGGCACCGGATCCAGAAGCCATGGACCTTCTATCGCATGCCTCTGTAGGAAGGGAAACCAAACTTGACGAGGCCAGTGCGGGGCAATCAAAATCATCTCGCTCTCCAAGTAAATGGCCTTCTGTATCACCCTCGGTAGGAGGGGGAACGGAGGGAAGGCGTAGAGAAGACCGGAGGGACAAATGTGAGTCAGAGCGTCCCTGGGAATCTGTCCCTGAGAAGGAAACAGTGTGAAGAACTCTCTGCATTTCGTATTGTGAGGGCTGGCAAACAGGTCGCAACAAGGAAGACCCCATCTGTCGAAGATCTTCGCAGCTATACTCTGAGGGACCACTCGTGGGGTAAAAGAATGGTCCTGTTTAATCTGTCCGCAATCACATTGGACTTCCCTGGTATGTGCGTTGCCATTAGAAAGCGGTTGGTAGCTACCGCCCAGTGCCAAAGTCTCATGGCTTCTCTGCATAGTGGGTAAGACCTGGTTCCACCTTGCTTGTTTATGTACCACACCACCGACATGTTGTCGGATAGGATAGTAATCGGGCCCTGTGGGAGAGCGTGATGGAGAGCTTGGAGTACCAATAGTACCGCTCTCATCTCCAGGACATTGATATGCAAATGCGTTTCCTGGGTCTGCCATGTGCCTTGGACCGACCTGTCCAGGTAATGACCCCCCCACCCTACCTGGGAGGCGTCCGTAGTCACAGTGGCAATGGGACGTTGAGGTATAAAGGGTCGCCCCTGGTCGAGATTTGATTGGAGAAGCCACCAATGTAGATCTCGACTTCCACAGAATCAGGGTGTTCCCACACCCTTCGAGAAACCAAATCAAGGAGTTCATCGAAGGGCGGAGACACCCAGGAGGCGGAGGGCTGGGCCCCAAAGGCCTTGAGGAAGACTGACTCCTCAGCTGAAGGGGTTTTGGCTTGCCAGTCACCTCTCTGTCTCAGAATCTCCAAGATATCTGAGAAGGAGATATCATCCGAAGATGATTTGGGGGACCCTTCTGCGTCAGAGGTCAGTATCCGATGTAATGGACTCATCTTGGGAGTCTACGTGCTTCCTCTTACACAATTTCTTCCGTGGGGGTTCGTCCGAAGCAGTCTCGGACGGACCACCCGGAAGAAGGGAACCCCCGATGGGGGTATCCTCAGGCCCTGGGGCCCCGCTGCCGGGGGGCTGCAACACAACAGAGGCACCAGTCTCCAAATCTAGGGACGGTGAGGTAGAATCTAGTTGAACCGGCAAAGGCATGGCCAGCGTGCTCCTCATGGCCTCAAAGGCCGGACCTCCAGAATCCAAGGAAGTCACTGGTCTAGAGGCCACGATGGCACTGGGAATTCCAGCAGCCGATGCTCCGAGAGGAAGACTAGGCACCGAAGCAGCTAATCCCAAAGTATTCCCCTCTGGCCCGGCTGAAGAGGTCGCAGTACGAAACCCTGAACCGGAGGACAGGGTAGGAAGCATAGTCGGAGCCGAAAGGCCTGCAAGGGGTCTCTGCTCCGACCGTATGGCTCCACATTGCTCCACCACCACCGGCTCCAATGGCTCCGAAGAGGTTGGAGGAGGAATCAAATGCGTTGGGAGGGGGGAGCCGAGACCATTTTAGTAAACACTGGAGACTGGAAAAGCCTCTGTAAAACCCTATCCAGGTCCGAATCTGACAGTCTCGAGGATTTAGAGGAGGTAGACACTCGAGAAGATTTTCTTCGGCCCGAGAGAAGGGGACCGGCTCCGATACGGCTCCAAAACTATCGGCGCCGACTCCACCACATCATGGACCACCATCGGCACCGAAGGAGCCTTCTTCGGAGCCGAGGGGGAAGAGTCTGAGCTGCACACTTCCACCGCCCGGCCATTGGAACCGATGGAGGTGATTCACCTTCGATACTCAACTTGCGGCTCAAGGCAATGGAGCCGAAGTAGGAGGTATCGAGGCAGACCTCGACCCTCGGCCCCGAAGTCAGTGGAGCCGAGGAAGAAGAGGTCAATTTAGTCTTTTTAGAAGTCGGCTCCGACGGACTTGTCGGTGCCGACGATCTTTTCTTTTTGGAAGCAACAGGAGGATTTAAAGCTTCCTCAAAGGAGGGTTTAATAAGACCTTTCAAAATCAGCTTGTTCTTGCGTTCTTGAAGAACCCTAGCGGAGAAAGCATGACAGACACTACATGTCTCCTGCAGATGTTTCGGCCCCAAACAATAAACGCAAACTGAATGGCTGTCTGTGATGGACATTTTGTAACTGCACCGAGTGCATTTTTTAAAGCCTGACTTCTGCTCCTTTGACATAATACAGGCACTCAACAAGCAATAAGGCTATCACAAAAAAAGTGCCAATAAACAGCGCGAGACACAATGGCGCGAGTACTGAGGAAATTTTACCTCAAAAAAGAACAGTGAACTGAGACAGACAATCCAACTTCGACCCTAAGCCCTCTAATTTAAACGGGCCTAGCCCGAAGAACAACTAACCACAACTTGAGTAGCAGTTAAACAGCAGTCAAAGGTAGGGCAAAGGCCCTCTAACTTAAACGGGCCTTGCCCAACTGAAAAATATAAAGTACTAGAAATCACTCAACACAGACACGAGATATACAAATTACAAAGAATAGCTGTTAAAACAGCTGTTTGGTTAATATATAGAGAAAAACCCCAAGGTCAAAGACCAGTAAAAGGTAAAAAGAACCACTTAGCTCCAGCCAAGTCGAGACCACGTCCAGCTTGTAAAGCGGCAAACGAGATCTGGGGAAGCAGGTGTAGTGCATCCTGGGATAGGGAGTAGCCCAGCCAATGAGAGACTTCGTGCTAGTGTATTAGTTGCAGAGTCGGAGCCGATGGATCGGCTCCGAACCCATCTGTCATGAATGTAGGCGAGATAGGATCCCATTTACATCTACATTTTAAGTGTACACAACTGTACTATGTTCTTCGTGTTTCACTGTTTTCAGTCATCACACTTGGGTTGATATTCCCAAAGCTGAGGAAGGGTGGAGGCAGTCAAGAAGTATTGGGGCTGGCTAGCAGGCCTTCTAAGACTGCTGTGGCAAATCCAGCTCTGGATTTAGAAAAGATAGGCAAGTGGTAATGCTTGGTGAAGGTCTGTACAAAACTCCAGGTTGCAGCTTCCAGGATGTCCCTGGTAGGAACTCCCCTAAGAAATGCTGTAGAGGTTGAGGGAGCCCTAGTAGGAGTTCTGATCCCCTGAGGGGTAGGTTTTCCATGGTTTTTGTAGCAGAAATGGATGCAGTGTGCTATCCATTTGAAAATGCCTTGCCCTCTCCACCCCTGTAGCAAAGCTGACTAGCAGCTGGTCTGATTTCTGAAGGGTTTAGCTCTGCCAAGGTAGAACCTGAGCAGTCTTTGCACATCCAAGGAGTGCAGGATTTTTTCCCCTTTATTCGGAGGATTAGGAAAAAAGGCTGGTAAATGGACTGCTTACCTTAAAGCCACACTGGATACCACCTTGGGCATAAATGATGGGTTAGTCCTGAGGGAAACCCTGTCCGCATGGAAAATAATGAAAGGTTCCACAGCCATCAGTGCCTGTAACTCACTCTTCTTGCTGAAGTGATGGCTAGAAGTAAGGCTGTTTTCCAAGAGAGGAATTTTAACTCTGCTGAAGCAGCAGGTTCAAAAGGGGGAAGCGTGAGCTTCTGTAGTACAAAGTTAAGGTCCCAGGCAGGGGTGGGAGCTCTCCTCGGGGGGGGGGGGTCTTAAACTGTTAGCTTCTCAGGAACGGTTTGATGAGAGGATGAGAAAATAGGGGTGGCTCAGTAGTGTAATGAGCTGAGATGGCAGAGGCTTGAATCTTAATAGAGAAAGATAGGCCTAGCTCTGCTAGGTAATAGAGGATTTGAGGTAAGGAGGGCACTGCTGTGTCCTTTTCTTGAGACAGATTCCAAGAATAGCTTTTCCCCTTTTCAGCATAGGATTTCCTAGTACTAGGCCTAGCCTCAATGATGACATCCAGCACCTGTTTGCAGAAGGTTGCTGGTGGTGTATTCAGAGGATAAGCCAGGCTGCAAGGTTTAGGGTTTACAACTGTGGATGCAAAATCTGTCCCTCCTGCTGAGACAGCAGGGAAGGCGTCTGATGTAGGTGCCAGGGTGGCACTGTTGCCAGACTGCATAGGCATGGGAACCAGTGCTAGCGTCGCCAGTCTAAGGCAATAAGGATGGTCCTTGGCCTGCCCTGTTTGATCTTGAGTAGTACTTTTGAGAGGAGGGGCAGAGGGGGAAAGGCATACATTTCAGTTTTTTTTTCACATGTGAAGGATAGGGCATCCACCTTCCAAGCCCTGTTGTGGGGGTTCCTGGTGCAGAATTTGCTCAACTGGTGGCTCTCGTGGGAGGCAAAGAGGTCCACCTCCAGTGTCCCCCACCTCTGGATTAGAAGTTTGAAGGAGTTTGGCTCCAATTTCCACTCATCTGGGTCCAGTAGTTTTCTGCTCAAATCATCTGTCAGTGAATTTTGTTTGCCTGGAAGGAATTGAGCTTGTAGGTGCACTTGGTTGCTCAAGGCTGTGTTCCACAGGGCCATGGCTAACCTGCAGAGTGGGTAAGAATGGGTTTCCTCCCCTGCTTGTTTATGTACCACATAACCGTGGTGTTGTCCATCTATCAGCAGCTGCCCTAGAAAGATTATGTATTTGAAGGCTGTTAGAGCATTCTGTACAGCTAACCTTTCTTTTTGATGGATATGCAGGGGAATTTGCCCTGGGCTCCATTTGCCTTGAATGCATTTGCGTGCCATGTGAGCCCCCCATGCATAGTCTGATGTGCCCTGTTGTCAGAGTTTGGGTGGCGAGGGGTTGAGTGAAAGGGAGCCCCTTGTTGTGGTTGTATGCCTCTGCGCACCAAAGGAACTCTGCCCTTAGACAAGGAATGATAGGAATCACTATTTCCAGGTCCTGAGAATGTTGACACGAGACTAAAGTACCACTGAAGTTTCCTCATATGCATTCTTGCATATGGAATTGGTAAAATGCACGAGACCATGAACCCAAGGGCTTGCAGTATTTTTCTTGCAGATAACTGGGTTTTGGTGGGCATTAGTTTGAAGTAGTTTGTCAAATAAACCTGTTTTTCTGGACTGAGCAATGCCATCTGGGAAGTTGTATTCAAGCTTGCTCCCAGGAATACAATCTTTTTGGCTGGGTACCAATTGTGATTTCTTTTAGTTGATGGTGTACCCCAGAGAAGTTAGAAATCGCTCTACAAATGTCAGGTGCTGAAGTAACAATTCCTGACTGTCAGCCTGAATCAGGCAATTGTCCAAGTATGGGTAAATTTGAATATTTCTCTGCCTGCAGTATGCAATGACTGGAGCCAGGTACTTTGTGAATACCCTGGGCACAGTAGATAAGTCAAAGGGAAGTTGAGAACTGATGATGCATACAGCCTGCCTTGAAACGTAGATATTTCCTGCAGGATTCCCTTATGGGGATGTGCAGATGAGCTTCTTTTAAGTCTAGGGTGGCTAAGCCAGGTGTCCTTGGCTAGCACAGGAAGAAGCTGTTGCAGTGTCAGAATTTTGAATCTTGGGACCACCAGGAAGGTGTTGAGAACAGACAGCTCCAGGATTGGGCACCAGGAACAGTCTGGAGTAGAAACCCTGTCCCCTTTGCTCTACTGGAACAGGCTGAATAGCCCTGAAACTGAAAAAAGAAAGTACTTGTTTTTGAGCCTCTGCCCACTGGTTTAAAGGAAGGTCTTGGCAGCCCACTTGGGGTTGGCAGTGAGTGGAAGTAGAATCTGTATCCCTGGGATACAATGCTTAGGACCCATTGGTCCTGGGTAATGGACATCCAGTTTTTTGCATGCAAGGCGGGTTTTCCTCCTAGGGGTGGAAGTACTTGAGCATGGCTGGGAAGGATGATAGACAAGTCATTGTGAACTTTTTCCATAAGGTGTGGCTTACCAATCCCCGTTTTAGAGGTGGGAGCACTCCATTGCTTAGATCTCTGCATACCCTGAGACTGTAGTCTTGGTGGTCTGGTGACCCTGGGTTTGGGACTGAAGACCTGGGGGGGACTGGAAAGGGCCAGTTTTTAGAAAGCCAATGCCTACTGAATCTAGGTGGCTGCACCTGTAAGAAATCTTTTACAGTTTGCATAGATTGAGCTTTTTCCTCCATCTTCAAGAACTTCTGCTTTAGTGCCAAACAAACATTCCTGGTTTAATGGAGCATCCAGTAATTTTGCTTTGACATGGTCTTGCAGGATTTGTTCCTTCAGTCAAGCATGCCTCCTCAGTACAGACCCAGTGACAGCCCTGCAAGATTCTTCTAAGGCATCAAAACCCAACCGCAAAGTATGTTTACTAACTTGGTTTGCAGAATGCATTGCCTCTTGCAAAGATTTACTTTCTGTACAATCTGGAAGCAATAACATTTTTTGTTTAGTTCCGTAATATGCTGCTGGTACTTAATGTGAAACTGGCAATTCGAAGCCCTAATGGCAAGAATCGCAGAGGTATATACCTTCTTACCCAATCTAACGCTCTAGAATCGCTGTCAGAGGGGGTAGGGTTTTTGGCTGTAGTAGTCAATGTCTTTAGGCCCCTGGGAAAAGTCTCTGGATCCGCAGTGGGAATCTTAAAGAAATTTGAGATAGTTAGGTACTCTGTAGTACCAGTCAGGCTTTCTAGGAGCTTTTGGTAAATTATCAGGAGTAAGACTGGATTCCATGAAGACATCTACAATATCCAGGAGAGGGGGTTAAGCTAGAGGCCTGTGCTGAGGCAAGTCTAAAAATTGTCTTTTTTGGACTGAGGGTAGTCCTGGCATTCCCAGTGGAAATGCTCTCAATGTCAGCAAGGTTTCACCAGAAGCAAAATCGTCTGGAGGGGAAGCAGAGGGAAAGGATTCCTCTGCATCTGAATCCTCACAGGTGAAGGGTATGTCCTGGTAATAAGGGTCAGTCATCGGACTCCTGGTCTGTAGAATCAGAAGGAAACTGTCTTTTAGCAGGGGAAGGCTGGCTAGTAATAAGGTCTTCAGCCACTCGTAAGCATTTGTTTTTGTGGCATGGGAGCTTGAGCATGCGCTTTGGTCATCTGTTTTCTAGGCGTAGTGCGAACTCTGGGCTTGAGAAACTCTGTAGCTTTAGCTAAAAATGAAGTTGTCTGCTTAATACGAACATCGGTTGGTCGAAATACACCCTCAGAAGCCAGTGCCTGCAAAGCGGCTCCAGACCCATCCAAGGTAGAGACATCCGCAGGTTCCAGAGTCGAAGTATCTTGCAGCATACCAGACTCAGAATGGGTCTCAGAGGCCTGCAAAGCTGTATAAGCGGACATCCGTGGTTGCAAAGGTGCAGCACTGAGCACTGGTGACTAGCTTAATGGAAGCATCAGTTTTGGACCTATGCGGTCTAGCTTTATGTTTTTTCAGAAGATCGGTAGTTGGATGTCTTATCTAAGCCATTTCAGAATACGGAGAACGAGCGCGAAAGAATTTAGTGACAGATAGCCAGACAACGAATGGTTCGGGCATTAAAAAAGGCACAAAACAGACAGCGAGGGACGTCACGGTCTGGGCCTAAATGGGTGACGCAGTAAGAATGAAAATCTCTGCGGTATTTGCTTTCCACAGGCAAAAAGTACAGTTTTGTACCTACCATAAATGTAGATGTTAGAGTGTATACCCTGCTGCAGTCATCACACTTGGGTTATCCTGTCGTCAGGCGGTCCCACAGTCAGCCTGAATTCCCACAGTCTGCCTGAATTCCAAAGTCTTGGTCCGGCGTCGGTTGCTGTCGCTTCTTCCCTGACGTCAGTGCACCAGGGGTATACAAGAGGCATCCCCCATTTTCTTCAGTTTTTCTTGCCCCAGATGTCAGGTGCCCCCCCCCAAAAGGTGGTCAGTAGATGGTACCAATAATAAAAGTTTAGCACAAACAAAACATCCCTCCAACTATAAGCAAATGCACCACAAAGGTTGTATCAGATTTTAAGGCATTGAAAGGTTTCAGTTAGGTCAGAGGGGATGGAGGGAGGGGAACCTGGACTGCAGCAGAGTATACACAAACATCTACATTTATGGTAGGTACAAAACTGCACTATGTTCATCGTGTTACCCTGCTGCAGTCTTCACACTGGGGTTGAATCCCAAAGCTAAGGATAGGAGGTGGAGTCAAACAAACAGTGTTAGAGGAGGCTAGAAGGCCCTGCAAAACTGCAGTGGCGAAGCCAGCTCTAGTCTTAGAGTAAAGTGGTAAGTGGTAATGTTTGGTGAAGGTGTGTACTGAACTCCAAGTTGCAGCTTCCAGAATATCCTTGTTTGGCACCCCCCTGAGGAAGGCTGTAGATGTAGCTGCTGCCCTGGAGTGGGGCTTTATGCTAGCAGGAACTGGTTTTCCATGCTGGGTGTAGCAAAAACGTATGCAATGTCCTATCCATTTGGAAATGGTCTGTTTTGAGACCGCCTTTCCTTGTGATGCTGTAGCATAGGATACAAAAAGCTGGTCAGATTTTCTGAAAACCTTAGTTTTATCCAAGTAGTAACGTAGTTGCCTGTGAATGTCCAAGGAGTGCAGGAGTCTTTCTCCTTTGTTCTGTGGATATGGGAAGAAGGTGGGTAAATGGATGGTTTGATTTAGAGCCACACTGGATACCACCTTTGGCATAAAGGAGGTGTTAGTGGATTTTAATAGATGAAAAAGAAAGCCCTTTGTGTAACATCTCAGTTAAATATTGCAGAATCTGAGATGCGTCAGGCTGAAGGGCATTTTGGCCTTTAGCTTGGTTCCAGGCGCAAAACCTTTTCCATTTGTTTGTGTAGGCTTTCCTGGTGCTGGGCCTCCTGGCCTCCAGAATAACATCCATAACAGCTTGTGAGAGAGGAGCTGGCTGGTTGCTTAGGTGATTTGCCATGCAGCCAGGTTTAAGGTTTTGAGCTGGCTGTGTAGAATCCGATTGTCTTGCTGCGTGAGCAGGTGGGTAATTTGTGGTAGAATCCATGGTGGGCCCTAGGCCATATTCCTTAATAGTGGGTACCAGTGCTGGCGTGGCCAGTCTGAGGCAATGAGTATCATTCGGGGTCTCTCCATCCTGACTTTCAGTAGCACCTTTGTGAGAAGGGGTAATGGAGGAAAGGCATATACTGTTAGCATTTTCCAACTGAATGAGTGCGCGTCCACTTTCCAAGCTTGATGATGAAAAGTCCTTGTGCAAAATTTTGTTAGCTGATAGTTTTGAGGGCTGGCAAACAGGTCTATGTTTGGGAGCCCCTATTTTTGAGTCATCACTGAATACTTGTGGATCCAGTTTCCACTCGTGGTGATCCATGATGTTTCTGCTTAGGTCTGCCAATGCGTTATTTTTTCCTGGCAGGAATTGAGCTTGTAATTGAACTTGGTAAGCCAGTGCTGTGTTCCACAAGGTCCTTGCTTTCCTGCATATACCACATTACTGTGGTGTTGTCTGTCCTTATGATAAGCTGTCCTGGATGTAAGAGGTCCTTGAAGGCTGTCAGAGCATTTTGTACAGCTAACATTTCTTTTTGATTGATGTGCAGATTCCTTTGATCTGCAGTTCATATGACTTGAACGCACCGTCCTGCCATGTGTGCCCCCCAGGCATAGTCAGATGCATCTGTTGTCATAGTTTGCCTGGCAGGGGGTAGGGTGAAAGGCTGACCCTTGAGGTGACATGCTTGTGACCACCATAGAAACTCCTGTTGAAGGCAGGGAATGAGAGGTATCATTGTTTCCAAGCTGTGGCTGTGTTCAGTCCATACACTTTTTAGGTACCATTATAATTTCCTCATATGCAGTTTTGCAAATGGTATTAGTAGCACGCAAGATGCCATGAAGCCCAAGGCCTGCAGAATTTTTCTTGCAGGGAGTTTGGTCTTTGTTGCCATAGTTCTGAAGTATTGAGTTAACTGTAGTGGTTTGTCTGGCGTCAGATAAGCCATCTGGGCTGTTATATTCAAACTGGCACCCAGTAATGTCATTTTGTGAGGGCACTAGTTTTGATTTCTTTTCGCTTACTGTGTACCCTAGGCAACTTAGATGATTTACAAAAGCCAGGTGTTGTAAGAGAATGTCCTTGCTTTCTGCTTGGATGAGACAATTGTCCAGGTATGGGTATATTTGAATTCCTCTTTGTCAGCAGTAAGCAAATGGAGGTATCTTCTGCAATTTTGTCTGATGGGGACATGCAGGTATGCCTCCTTGAGGTCCAACGTTACTAGCCAAGCTTTCTTGCCCAACATGGGAAGAAGCTGCTGTAGTGTTAGCATCTTGAATTTGGGTACTTGCAAGAAGGTGTTTAAAATTGAAAGGTCCAGAATGGGTCTCCAAGCATTGCCCTTTCTGGGGACTAGAAAGAGCCTTGAGTAAAATCCTTGGCCTTGCTCCTGTGTAGGTACCAGTTGAATGGCTCTCATGTCCATGAGAGCTGTAATTTGTTTTTGTGCCTCTGCCCATTGATTGTGGCAGATTTGGCATTCCTTTTATCCTCGACAAGGTGTGGAAATGGAATCTGTATCCTTGTGAGAATGTCTAGGACCCATTTGTCCTTTGTGATGATGCGCCAGTTGTCTGCAAAAAGTGCTAATTTTCCTCCCAAGGGAGCTGCCAAGAGAGCTTTGCTTGGCAGTTTGAGGTTTAAGTCATTGTGTTTCTCTTCTAGAAGTTTGGGACCTGTCTTCTCCTCCCTTCTGTGTTGCAGTACCCTATTGGCGAGGTTTGTAAGGGATTTGTGCTTGACCTCTGCCCCTTGGGCATCTGTATTTACCCCTCTGTGGTCTGTCAGAAGCTGGAAAGGACCAATTTTTGTTGGCAAATTTCTGCTGAAGCGTGGGGGTTGTAACTTTAAGAAATCTTTAACAGTCTGCATAGATTTTGCCTTATCCTCCATTTTCTTTAAAACATCTTCTGCTTTAACTCCAAGTAAGACATCCTGCTGTAAGGGTGCATCTAGTCACTTTGCTTTAATATGATCAGGCAGAGTTTGTTCCTTTAACAAAGCATGCCTACGTATAACAGACCCAGTAACAGCTGCTCTACAGGAAGCTTCCAAGGAATCAAATCCACATTGTAAAGTATGTTTGCCCACCTGTTCAGCTGCATGCAACAGAGCCTGCATTTCCTTGAATTAAGACTGTTGACAGTGCGTGCTCATCTTTTGTTTCATTTGAGACATTAGGAATTGCTGGTATTTCAGCATGTGAAATTGACAATTTAGTGCTCTCGTAGCTAGAGTAGCTGAGGTGTAAACCTTCTTCCCCACCTATCTAGTGCTCTGGAGTCCCTTTCAGAGGGTACAGGATGTTTAGTCATAGAAGCCTTAGCCCCTTTGGGACCCTGGGAGATTGTCTCTGGGTCAGCAACAGGGCTTTTGTAAAGGAATGTGTGTGAGTCAGGCACTCTATATCTGTCTGGTTTGGCTGGAGCAGGAGGCAGAGAATCTGGATTTAGACTAGATTCTAAGTAAACATCATCCATAATGTCTAAAACTGGAGGGACAGTAAGTGGTCTGTGCTGGGGGAGTAAAAAACTCTCGGAGCCTTTTCTTTGAGTCGGAGTAGTCCTGACCTTCCCAGTGGAAATGTTCCCTCATGGTATGTAAGGTTTCCCCAAAGGAATAGTCTTCAGGGGGAGAAGCTGAGGGAATGGAATCTTCAGCATCAGAATCTTCATAAGCGGGAAAGGAGTAATCCTATTCCTCAGAGGAGCCTGAGGAAATAGACACTTGATCAGAGGAGGTATAATCCTCTTGTCTAGGCCTTTTGTCTGGGGGGGGGTTGGGAACCCCTGATTAAAGAAATCAAATTTTCAGCCATTTTATGCATCTGTTTCTTAGGCATGGGGCCTTGAACTGGAGACTGGTGTGCAGTCTTTTTTGGTTTTAGAGGAGTCTTAAGCTTAGCATAAGATTTTATGGTGAGAGTAGTCTGTCTGAAGACACCTTCTGTAACCAAAGATGTTTCCACAGCACCGGCTTCTCCTTCTGCAATGTTGTCGGTAGGGCCTAAAGAAAATGGCTGTGTCGGCCTAGAACTCTCTGCTTGAGAATCCGAAGCGGTCTGGAGTTGTAATTCTGCGGTCGGCAGGGGCTGTGTAGGCGCCTCACTGAAAACCGGAGAACTGGCGACCAGCCCAGCTGAGGACTCGAGTCTGGCTTGGATCTAGGCTGCCTGTCTTTATCTTTGCGTTTTTTTATGCACGCCGGTAGTCAGATGCTCCGATGGCATAGTGTAATTAAATTTCCTACCGTAGTGCCACGCAAAATCAAAGCGTCGCTTTATAGTTCGCTTATTGAACCTAGCACAAAAACGACAACCAGTGACGTCGTGGTCTGGGCCTAGGCAAGGTATACAATAAGAATGAAAGTCCTTATGAGGTATTTACTTCCCACAAGAAATGCAATTGTTAACTGACATCGGACTGAGGCAAGAAAAGGTTCCCCAACGGGGTACTTAGCTTTGAAGACTTGACTGAAATTAGATTCGAAAATCTCAGGTGTCGGCCGACCAGCACTTGCCAACTGCTTCTGCTTCGGGCACCGTGCGGCAAGAAAGACTGAAGAAAATGGCGTTGGATGCCTCGTATATCCCTGGCGCACTGACGTCAGGGAAGAAGCGACAGCAACCGACGCCGGACCAAGACTTTGGAATTCAGGCAGACTGCGGGACCGCCTAACAGGATAACCCTAGTGTGATGACTGCAGCAGGGTAACACTATGAACATAAGATTTTTTTTCTGACATCAGAGCAAGAAAAAAGGGATCCCCAACAGGGTATTTGGCTTTAGAAGACTTCAGGTTTGAAGCTCGAAAAATGAAAGTTTCAGGTAGCAGCTGATCGGCACTTGCGAACTGCTTCTGCTTCGGGCTCCTCCATGGCAAGAAAGACTGGTGTAATGGCATTGGCCGGCATGTTTTATACCCCTGATGACCTGACGTCATGGAAGAGGCGACCGCATCCAATGCAGAAATCCCAAGACACTGGTATTTGGCCGACTGAGGGCTACCTGCAGGCAGATACCCCAAGTGTGATGACTGAAACAGTGAAACACGAAGAACACCACTTCTAGATGCAACTGCCACTTGCGAGGGTCGGATTCCTGCTTAGGTGATCCACTAGATTTTTCTCCTGGTAGGTACTGAGCCATGAAGTGCAGACCTATGGGAGGTCGCAGTTTTCCAACGATTAATGGCTGGGAAACAAACCGCAAGAACGAGTCCACCTACCCCCTTGTTTGTTAATGCATCACATAACCACAGTACTGTCTCTCTACTAGAAGTATACTTTGTTTCCACTGGTCTTCGCATGCAAATAGGACTTTCTGAACTGCCAACAGTTTTCTAACTAGTTTGTTTTCAAACTGGGTGCCTATCTGCTCAGAGTCCATAAGTTATTGTAGTGAGCCCCCCCCCCCCCCCCACGCTATGCCAGAGGCATATGTGGTCAGTGTCTGGTTCTAAGGGATTCTTGACAAGGAGGCCTGCACAGTGATGGCAGGGTTAGGCTCACAAGACAAATCCTTTCCTGAGACGAGGGAGAAGCTTAACCCTGAAGCTGAGGGACTGGAGATGCTGGCACCACACAACAGCTTCCTCGTGTAGACTCTGGCAAGGGGGATAAGGACACAAGAGGCCATGTTAACCCAAGGCTCTCAGGAACTCCTTGGCAGTGAGGTGGCTGCTGTGAAGAAGTTTTTTGTAAAGAATGTGTTAGGTTAATTTCTCTTGGGAAAGGAAGGCTTGGACGGCTTGAGACTTTTGGATATTGATGGTGAACTCCAAGCTGACTAGGATTTTGTGGGAATATGACTAATCCCATTTCAGTTTTAGATTTGTTGCTTGAATGAGGCAATCTACGTAGGGATAAATATGAATGCCCTTTGACTTGCAGAAGGCTATCACTAGAGCCAGGCATTTTGTGAATACTACGGGTGCAGAAGACAGGCCAAAGGGCAGAGCACAAAATTGAACATGCTTATCTGCTCTGAAGCACATGAACCAGAGTTTTTACTATGGAAATGTGGAGGCACGCAATCTTTTAGATCTAGTGTGACCTTGCAGGCATTGGTGGAAAATCATGGCCAGTTTTCAAAGTGTTAGCATTTTGAATTTCGGTACCTAGAAGAGTCTGTTGAGCTTTGGCAAGTCCAGGATAGGTCTTCATGTACCTTTTGGGACTAGAAAGAGCCTCAAGTAAAATCTCTTTCCCTATAATTGTGTACTGGTTCCACAGAACCTTGGGCATACAATAACAATGTTTTGTGGCCTCTGTCTTAGTCTGAGGGAATGTCTGGGAAGCCTCAGCAAATTGGAGATTGCTTGAACCTCAGTTTGTAGCCTCTCTATGACCTTTAAAACCCATTGATCCCCAGTAATGAGTGTCCAATTCGTTAATAAAGGGGACAGCCGTCCTAGTCTGGGAAGGGGATTAGGGAAGATGGGACCTAAAGTGGGCAAAGGGAGAAGCATGAGTGAGTCATAACTGCTCCCTGCTGATGAAATCCCATTGGGCCATTACAGACAAACTGCCACAGTTTCAGCCAATGATGCTGCCTAGTTTGCTGTCCCTTCTACATCTCCTATGTCTGTGTACACTGGGAGGTGAAAAGGAGCAGTGTTTGGTTAGACAACTACCTCTGAAGTGGGGTAGGTGATCCTGAAAGTGGCCCAACACAGCCTGCGTGGACCAGGCCCATCACAGCCTGCGTGGACCAGGCCTTATCCTCCATCTTTTTAAGTACTGCATCAGCCTTGGGACCAAAAAGGTAGCGTTTCCAAACGAGCATCCAAAAAATTTGATTTTGTGTGTGCAGGGAGGGGCCGCTCTCACAGCCAGGCATGTCTTCTAATAACTGATCCTGCAGCTGCTGCCCTGCTAGATGCTTAACATGAGAAAAGGACATGACGTAGAAGTTCTTCAGAGAGCCTTATTTTCAATACTTCATCATACAGAACTGGCAATTTAGAATCACAGCCACAATAGCAGACCTGCAAACGCTTTCCAAACCTGTCCAAGGCTCTACATTCATTTGTTGTTAGCAGAGGATGAAGTGCTACCTTTAGCTTCTTTAGGATCAGAGTCATCACATCAGGATCTGCTACAGGGTTCTTAGAGATACCTACAGGAATCCAGAACTCTAAAATAGGTTTGGTTACGAGGAGCAGGTGGAAGGGAGTCTGGCTACATAGATTCCAATAAGACATCTACCTCAGACTGCACCAATAACAAAATGCTTATACTAGTGAAGATGTAGGAATTCCCTTACCTTCTTCACTGATTGAGGATAACCCTGAGTGAGATTCCCATTTGAAATGTTCCCTCATGGTGCGCAGAGTCTCAGACATCTTCAAGGGCCTGGGGCTGAGGCTAGCTTCTCAGAGTTAGAATATTCATTTGAAAGCAATGGACAAACCTTCCTCATTCTCTGACTCAATCTGAAGACTCTGGGACATCCCCCCCCCCCTTTTACCAGTAGACTACTCTGGCAGAAGCAGGGGGGGGTACGTCCCTTTTTCCTTTTACCAGCAGACGATTTGGCAGAACCAGGGAGGCTAAGATATCTGGATCGACTATGGCAATCCAATCCTCAGCCAGGTTAAACAAGTTCTGTTGATGGGCCTGAGTTTGGAATTGGGAGCCAGTAGGCCTCGACGGCAGCAAGCTGGAAGCAGCCTTTAAGTGAGGCCTTTTGCTTGGCTTACGGGAATCTGTGCCAAGACAGATGTGGACAGTATCCCAAGAAGAGTGAACTGAGGTCATGATCTGATGACAGGGGACTCTGGTCTCCCCTTTGACACAATGAAGGATTCAGAAGCTGGAACCTGCAAAACAGCTTTGGACCCAACTGAAGAGCTAAGTTCATCAACATGTGCAGATGTAGAGGGACCTGTCCGCATATCTGACTCCAAATGGGCTTTGATAGAGGCCTATTTCACAACCTTAGTCAGAGGGGAATGAGGAAGCATCTTGCCTTCAACAATAAGCCTGGGTGGACTGGCAGACAGCAAATGAGCACTGCCCAATACCCTATGCTTCTTATGCATAGGAAGCTCAATATCAGCCTGAACAGCAGACAATATGGTATGAGAAAGCCCAATCTTAGACTCACTAAGATGCTTAGCTAGAATCTCATCCCTATGCTTGATCAGCCTACTATTAAAGCAAGGACAGGAGCGACAGGTACATTGTGTTCTGGGTCTAAACAAGCTCCACAGAGTGAACACCCCAGTGTATCTACCTGCCAGAGTGGTGACAATTAACCTTCACCACTATTAGTCAAGAAACATGTAACAAGTTGACTTTAAAATGTCTTTTTTGGTGTGGATTGACCAATGCAATACCAGTCTGCTTCAGGCTCTGACGGCAAGAACAAACTGAAGTTATGGCACTGGCAGACTCCCTTTATACCAAACGTCTCAATGTTTGAGCGTGTGGTTGCACGGGTCAGACCTCC
>NC_056732.1:1595323534-1595355815 GCF_019279795.1 Protopterus annectens | reverse complement strand
CCAGTGGGGAGTCTTACTGGGGAGCTGGAGAGAAAGAGAAACCAGACCCAGACTAAATTACCTCTGTGTGCTCTTAAGGGAAATTGTACTTCACTGCGTGTGCACTTGTTATCCTCTCAATGTGGATGCCCTTCACTGTTAGTGGTGAGGATTGAGGCTCCTTGATTACTGGACCAGTGCACGGGTGTCACAATACATTCCTTCTTACCTAGTCTTTCAAAATGCCTGCTGTCCCTGTCTAAAGGAGTAAGGAAGTGGAGGGAAAAAACGGTTTACTATTAGATGTTCAAAGCGAACTCAGTTGACTGCACTTTTGTTGAACACGGAAGTTCGAAAACGGTAATATCGAACACCAAAAGTCAACCTAGGAACGGTTTTAACATGGGTCGAGATAGGTGTTCAGTGTTACTGCCGAACTACAAACCTCTCTTCTATCTTGACTCATGTTAAAACCCGTTCCTAGGTTGGCTTTTGGTGTTCGATTTTACAGTTTTCGAACTTCCGTGTTAGACAAAAGTGCAGTCGACGGACTTCGCTTCGAGCATCTAATAGTAAACTGAAAAAACTTGCATGGTTCGTCAGCTGACACCGCTATGACTGATCAGCTGCTGGTGCTCTGAAAATACAATCTACAGGTACCTTACAAAACTTTTTTTTTTTAGGTGCTGGTGGGCCTTGCTAGAGGATGCAAAAGCATCTAAGAAGGATGGAAGGATACAGGGAACAGCAGAGGAATTAGGGGTGCCTACCTGCAAAAGATACCATTTTTGAATCTGTCATTTCAGTGCCGTCCCACTTAATGTTCTTGCATTCTAAGTAAGAGTGTCACTGAAGGAAATCTACTCTGTCCGAGAATCAGTCCCATTCAAATCTTTCTCAGAGGAGGCACAGTCTAGTGAAGAGGGTATCTAGGAGGAGTATGCTAGAGAGTCCTTACCAAGAGTTATCCTTTTAAGATGATGATTCTACCCTGACCTTTTGTGGTTGAGCAGGCAATGGGGATGAAAGGATAGTAGCCCTGGTGGTGGTGGTGGTGGGGGGGGGGGTTGAGACACATTGAAGTATAGAAGATACGCTGAGAAAAGGCCTGCAAATCCTTTTGTGGATCAGAAGTTGGAGAAATCTGGTTTTCTGTTTCTTTGCACTGGGCATGTCCACTCTGTGGAGTGAAGGTAGGCCAGATGTAGGCCTGTATTCCATAATGTCTGTATCTACTTCCTCATGAACAAGGATGGTTGGAATTCCTCGTGGCCTTTCAGAAGTAACGAGTTGGGGGTTCCCCCTCGACACCCACAGTGGACTCCTGGAGTACCTCTGATGACATGCTACTATCCTGTTCAAGACTATCTCAGTTAAGGGCTTGGCTTATGGTTAGTATGATGGCCTATAGCGAATCTCCAGACTGGTAGTCTTGGGAGAGACATCAGGCCCTGAAGGTGCAGCTGAGGTTTCCAGCCCGGGTTTCTTGGCCTTCCTCTTTTGCCAAGGACTCTGCTTCTGAGGTAGAGCGACCCTCCATCCTTCTGGAGACTAGTTTGAGATTTTCCAAATAAATGGAAAGCAAGTTAAGCCTACTCCATAGGGTTTTTTCAGGACAAACGACTGGCAAATACGGCAGTCCTTATGGTTGTGGAAAGGCATCGTCGACGGCTGCCCTTATCTGGAATTGACACCCACATTCACATTTGCCCTTCTTGGATGACAATCTTAAATTCACTATCAAAAGTAAGAGGGAGAGTCCCCAACGGGGCACTTATCTAAAGTGAAGTTTCTTTGGCAGTCAGACCATACATAGAGAAAGCATGTTCTGTCTGGCAGCAAAGTTGTTCTGAAGATGGTACATGCATACATAACCTTTATGGCCTATGTCCAAATACCAGACTATGTGTGATGTACCACACACACTAGGCACTAAACACTCTTGTAAACTGGCCAATGTCATCACTTGGCAGACAATCTCCACCACGTAAAGAATACTGCAATAGAAAAGGACATCATGAAGATGATCTACTGTTGCTGGGCCAGAAAGGAGTCGACCATAAAGATCTTTCCCTCCTGAATCTTAAGGACGACCCTGGTTATCAATGGAAAAGGTGACAAAGCATATAGGAACATTCCTGTTCATAAAATGAAAATACAACAGTTTTCTAGGCCTTGTTGCATATAGTACCAGTGCATAATTTTGTCAGTTGGTTGCTGTGAACTGAAGCTCATCTCTTCCTCACAATTGATCAATTCCTGAAAGCCCCCTTTAACCATTTTTTATTTCAGAGGGCTTGTTATAGTCCTTTTCGGCTAGTCTGTCACAATTTTGCTGTAAAGGGATGCAATATACCCTCAGTGAAATTTTGCTTGAAAAACTATACCCTAGGCTACACCCAGGGCCAGCCTGCAAAGAAGGTAATATCTGGTTTTCCTCAGTAGATGCATCACATCATCGTGATGTGGTCTTGTAACAATCCTGGGAACCAAACTGAGTCAAGGGCATTTATTACTGACAATATTTTTCATGACTGTTTGGCTATGTCATCTCCATTCTAAAACGCCTGCACCTTTAACAAACTGCTCTCCAAGCCAAGTCTGAGGTGTCTAATTACAGAATGTGCTGGAGTGGGAATAGATAGTGGGAGACCCAGATTCAAATAAAGCCAGTTTTTCAAAAGGAATTTCCTTTTTACAAAGTCCAAAATAGGAATATGGAATGTCAGGTGATGCTCATATATTGAGACCATTTAGGCGCCACATTTTTCCTCACATGCAGTTTGGCAAGAGGAATCATGAGAATCCCAAATGCCACAAATTTTTCTGTGGAAGAAAACCACTTTGAGCTGAAGCATCTAGGAGATGCTCCAGGAAAATAACCTGAAAGACAAGGTCAAAGCAAAACTTGAAATTTTCCTGAAATCCCTGTCTGAGGGGACCTCTCACCCCAGCACTAAGGAGGGCACCGAAAACAGCTCTACAAAGTCAAATCCTGTACGCAAGGGAAAAAATGTGAATATCTTCACAGTCTGCAGAAAGCTATCACCAGAGCTGGACATTTTGTAAACACACTCAGAACACTGGATAACACAAAGGGTAATTCATAGAACGGAAAGTGTGACCCATACACACAACCATTTGAAATCAGTGTTATAGGAATGTGATAACACTTTAAATTAAAAAAAAATAGGGAATAAGAAACAGGTTGTGATCTTTGAGGCCATCGCAACTGGTCTATAAAGGAAAAATGTCTAGAACAGAGTCTCCATGAATCTTATTTTTCTCTGGTACCAGAAACATCTTGAATTAAAAACCTTTCCCTTCTCAAAAATGGAAGGCCCCCTCCCAGAGTTAGCAGATGCAGAATGACAAAAGGGTCTGATCAGGCAGAGGAGGAATCTTCTAGAAAGGAGGGAAAATTTCCCACCTTTATATGTATCCCTGATAAACCACTCTCAGAACAAAATCAGTTACCAAAAAGAAACATGAAAGAAAAGGTAGTTTTTCAGGCCGATTTCATTTCTTTGGTGGCAGAGATCTGTATGGCACACCCCATTTTTGGCTATGCTGAGAAATAATTCATTACATCTCAAACAGGTTTAAGAACAGTTTCTATCCCAGAGCCATACATGAACTGAACAATGCTAAATACTCACAATGAGTAGGGATGATAGTCATTTGCACTATATGGTGCATGTTTACATTACCATGCACCTTATTTTATTCCTTTCATGTGCAACTTACCAAGTATAACAGTTTATTGCATTACATTCTATTGTACTGTATTGTATTTTCTTGTTTATTCATGTTAATTATACAAGATTGTACCTTAGGAAAATTGCTACAAATTTTGCTGTACTTGTGCAGTATAAAGGAATCTCATCTTAAATACTTCCCAATACAGTTGGCACTCATGGGGGGTCTGACAGGCTCCTGCTGAGGTGATCCGCTAGTTGATTTTTCTCCTAGTAGGTACTGCGCCATGAAGTGCTGCCCTGTGGAGTTTGCATATTCCCCAAAGGTCCATGGCTAGGCAAAGGGTAAAAAGTGGGTCCCCCCCCCCTCCTGTTTATGTACTACATAACTGTGGTATTGTCTGTTTTCAGCAGGACTCCAGGTTTCGTTTTGAAAAGAAATCAGGCCTTTTTGGAATGACAATAGTTCTTTTAGGTTGATGTGTTTGTTTTTCAACTTGGAAGTCCCATTGGCATTGAGCCTGAAAGTTGTAGTGAGGTCCCTAGGGTACTTCTCGTTTCTGCTGTCAGAGTTTGGTCCTGAGAGATGAACCTGAAGGGAAGGCACCTACTGACAGCTCATGCTTGGACCTACCAGACAAGCTCTTTCCCGAGGTAAGGAAGCAGTTTTATTCTGATGGTGAGAGAATGTTGGCACCACACATTCTTCATATACCACTACAGTTTCCTCAAATGTAGTCTGGCCAGAGGGATCATAAGAATGCAAGAGGTCATGTATCCCAGGGCCCTCACAATCTCTCACAGTGAGGTACTTCCTGACCAATAACATTTTGAAGTACAGAGTTAGGAAGGTAACCTTGTCTGGAGGAAGGAAAGCCTAAGAGCAGACTCCAGTAAAGCTTCATTAGATTTAATTCCAAGTAATAATGTGGTTTTGTTTGAGAACCAGCACTACCTCCAACTACTAGGTGTGGCTATGGGCACCCCTGTGCCAACAGCTATGCTGATTTGGTTATGGCACAGTGGTAGAATGATAATGTACATAGCAGTAATATACGCAACAGGTACAAACTTTAAAAACAGTTCGAAAGACTAGAGACTGGTTACGTACCAAATATACTTTTAAAGTGAATGATTATGTCAATAAGCAACCAGCAATCTAAGACTCGTACAACACAAAATTAAATAACCTTTTGAAATTGATGTTAAAGTACAGAACATTGGATATTGAAAATGATTTAAGGAATGTATTGGTGGAGGGATAGAGTCCTTGCAGGGCTCCATGTTTGTAAATATCCAAATGTTCGAATAGGTTCTGTATTCCAGAGTTACTGGATGTATTTAACAATTGTGGTTTAGAAATTTTGAAGTTAATTATAAAAGAAAATATTAGGATTCAAGAAATTTTACAGAAGGAAATTGATGAGCTTGACCAGTGTATAAAAGATTACTTCATTTTTACAATTGAGGAGAAATATTTAATGTTAGATGTGATATTAAATCAAAAATGTGGCAAAATGGTATACAGAAAATTGAAACAATTACAGCGTGATTGTTAATGAGTACAAGAAAAATGTAAGTTACTCCAAACCCCGTTCTTACGGGCAGAACAAGAACATTGGAGGTGTTACACAGGTTAATGACTAATGAACAAAATTTGGTTAATGATTTTCACGATGTGGGGGATTTTGACAATGAACTTGATTATCCCCCACTACGCAGATCAGTAAGGTTAATGAACAAACCAGGGTACCAGCAATCAAATTTTTACTGGGGGGTGGGGGGGGTGGAGATATTAAATAGTACCGACCTTTCCCAAGTTGGTTTAGATTCCAATGATATTTTAGTAGATGGCCCTAAGCATGTTTTAAATAAATTTTGTATTTATAATTTTAGTGATGTAGTAATAAAGAACATTTTTGTCCACAGGCTTTAAGTATATCCCATATAGAAAGGGTGACCTTACTAAGTCACAGTTACATATTAAATTTTTCTTTTAGGAAAATTTAAGATTAATATTTCCCCCAATACTTTGGAAACTGAACAAGGCCTCAGACGAAGAACCATCTTTACACCCTCAAAGAAACTGGAAAAAATAATGGAGAAAGAATTAAGGAAGGAACAAGGTTAAATATAAACCTAACTTTAGTAAGGAAAATAACCTACTTAAGGAATTAAAAAATAATCCTAATGTTCGGGTGATGAAACCAGATAAAGGGGGAGGGGTGGTAATTATGGACAATATACTTTATGAAGGCAAAATTAATTCTATATTAGCGAATGAATCAAAGTATTCCAGTGCGTTGAAAAATGAGGTTAATGTTGTTGTTGCGTCTTTCGGCTTTTCCCGGTTAGGGGTCATCACAGCGGAACTCCGGTCCGCTAATGATTGGCAGTAGATTTTTACGTGCCGTGTTGCCGGCCCTGACGCACATCCTTCAATGAAGGTACGCCCATTCATGCATGTCTCAACACAGAAGACACTCTAGCTGAGAATCTAACAGGATGTCTGTGAGGCGACAGCGCAGCACCATTTGAAAAATGAGGTTAATATAGTCTACAAAGGATAGATTGTGCCTTAGATGACATGGTTTATGAAAGGCTTATTGATGAAAAAACCTCAAGATATTTAAAAGTGGATAAACCGAAAGTACCTGCAATTTTTGGAATTCCAAAGACCCATAAGAATGAGAATGACCCACCATTGAGGCAGATAGTCGCAGATGATGGGTCTAAGACACAACCTCTTACTATGTGGACAACAAGCTTAAATACTTATGGGTCAAAAGGAAAGCTATTTTAAAGGATTCTTGGGACCTCTTGAAAAAAACAACTATACAAGGAAAATCTTTTATTTATTACTATACATATTGTGGATTTATTTTCTAGTATCCCCGATTCTGAAGGGATGGAAATGTTTGAAGAAATTATTTTTGAGGATCACGAATTAAGTCATGACAAATTAGTATGTGTGTTTAATGGACATGGTTTTGGTATAACTATTTTTTTAAAGGTGAGTTTTACCAACAAACCCAGGGTGTAGCAATGGGGGCATCAAGTGCCCCCACCTATGCTAACCTTGTGTTAGCAAAATGAGAAGAAAAATACATATTAAACTCTGGGTTTGCAGTATATTGGAACCTATATAGGAAGTTCTTGGACGATATAGTGTTGTTTTGGGCAGGAAGTAAGGAGACGTTTGCAGAATTTACGATTTGTATGAAAAATACTAACTTCCTGGACTTTAGCTGTAAAAATGTGAAAGCAGCCACCACGAATATCAGCAGGACATAGGTTACAGCAACTCCCAAGTAATGACCATAGGCAATCCATCAAAAACAGCAAGAACTTTTATTCAAATAACATGAAATGAGCGCTTTCGCATAGCCAAGCTATGCTTCTTCAGATAACTTCCTGGACTTTACTTACACCCTTTCTAGTGAACGCCTGCAGTACCTGGATGTTGAGGTATATAAGGTTAATAAGTTTGAAACCAAGACATTCAGGAAACCCACTTTTTGCAATTCTTTCCTTCATTATAAGAGTGCTCACCCCCACACTGTAAAAATAATATAGTAAAGGGTCAATTTGTTAGAGGCAGTTGGAAGTTTGGATACTGACTACCAAAAAGAGTGCGAATTACTAGAAAAAAATGTTTTTGGAAAGAGGTTATCCTTGTGAATTTATAAATAAAATTACGTTTGAGGTAACAGCAGGTAGACAGATTAAATTTAAAACTGATACAAGGATTTAAAGACTTTCTATGACTGAGAACCGCAAAGAAAAATCAAATTTTAAGGAAGCCATAATATTATAATATAATGCCCTTAATGAGATTACTAAAACATTTTTTTTAGCGGGGAATGGGATAGGTTTGCCTTACTTTCAGATCTGGACAAATTACCAATTGACCCACTGAAGGTGGTTTATAAAAACTCTCAAAGTCTCAAGAATATCTTTGAAAATAGTGGCAACAATATTGTGAATGACAAAGAGATTAGGGACATACAAGTGTGGACATTGTTCCCAAGGTGTGGACATTATGAACACTGACAAAATTTATATTGAGAGTAGGAAAAGATGCGTCAACAGTATAGGTTATTACAATTGTGAAGCCAAAGGTGTAGTGTATTTAGCTGTGTGCCTAGAGTGTAGATCTTTCTAAGTAGGTAAGACCGCATGTATGTTAAGAAGAATCTACGAGCATAAATATGACAACTACAAAAGATACTAATGCTCTATATAAGCACATAGCTTTGTTTGAAAGCAGAATTTTCTCTGTGTTGGAACAGGTAAAGAATTAAATAAGGGGAGGCCCATGGGAGGAGAAAATTTAATTCAGAGAACTGTGGTGGCAAGTTACCCTGGAAGCAGGAAACCCCCCCTGGGCTAAATGATTTTCTATTTTACCCTTATTAAAACTAAGATCTGCTAAGCTTTAAGTATTTTGAGGCATAATATTCACTTTTAGCCAGTAGATGGTACTATTGTATTAACCTTCATGGAGAGATTATACATATATGTATTATAATGTATTTACCAACATTGTTTTATTAATTTGGGAAAATGTGCAATATTTTTAAAGTTTATTAAGATGTGCTTTTTTAAAAGGTAATAGTTAGCTACTGTACTAATGTCATTGGATATTTCAAGAGTTCATGTTCTATTCCTATGGGTCTAAAACTAATTGAGGTATATATTCTTTAATTTAAGTTACACTGGTCATCTGATGTCTTGCAGTGGAGACGAAAATGTGTGCGTTGTGAATCGAGTTAATGACAATTCCTTAGTGTTTGTGTTTTCTACATTTGTGCTTATTGAATAAACTGGCTTATTTCAGCACCTCGTACTATCTTTGGCTCAGAGGTACCTTCTTCACGTGGATTACAGGTTTTATTTGTGTGCCTATCCTCTCGTTTGGTTTACATAGCAGTAATATGTTTAGCCATCATGCAAAATATGCCAGGTTTGTGGATGACATTTTTCCTATGGGAAGGTGATGTGGGGCAACTTTCAGACTGTTGGGTATCTTGAAAGTACCTCAGATTTCCTCCGGTTTACTGTCGATTCTTCTATTTCTATTGATTTTTTGGATGTCGCCATTTCTAAGAATTCTGATGGTACTTTGGGGACACAACTATATAGGAAACCTTGTTGGAGGAATGGGCTTCTGCATCGTTCCAGCATGCATCCCCCACATTTTTTCTAACATACTTAATGGTCAATGCTTACGGGCTTCTAGGCTATGTACTAATGACATTGTGTTTGAGGAAACTAAGCAATGGCTTCTCAGAGAGGTTACTCACACACGCGCAGTTAATGCTAGGAATACTACTCTGCAACAACGACAAGGCAGAGGGACCCCATATTTTTCTTCCAGTAGGAGGAATGTGAACAGCCCCAACACCCTAATACGCTACAGGTATTGCTAAGATATTCTAGTGATATACAGCATTACTGCAATATAAGAAAGAATCGGCCTGTCCTTTTAGCTGATCATAAGGTGAGAAACAGTGGGCGAGTACACCACGTTCACCTATTGGAATATGTCCATCAAAAGACATATTATGGACCAAGGCCTCCACCCCATATACCTACAGGGAAAGTTGATACGCTTCCTTGCCACAGTTGCAAGGCATGCTCTTCCATATATACTGAACTTTGTTTCACACATCCCATTACAGGGCGCACTCTTACATCCAGATTTGTAGCGACATGCAGGAGCAGCAATTTGGTATATTTGGCTACCTGCTGCTCCTGTGATAGTTTCTATGTGGGCAAAACCACACAACTTAGAGGGTACTTGAGCACTTGGGCAACATACGTAACCATGCAACAACTGCTTTAGCTAATCATACCTTTGTTTCCAGGATCACAATTCTTTTAAATTTAGTTTTACAACTTTTGCATTTCCATATTAGAAGAGGTGATTTTAATAATGTTGAGATGTGCAAGCTAAAATGGATTGTTTCTTTGCATGCATATGAATACCCAAAGACTTAATAGTGGTGTCTCCCTTAAAGAAGCCCTACTGAGTAGGTGGCGATATGGGTTGCATCACTTTGATTGGTTGTGATGCGTTTTAAATGTGTTTTAACATACTTTTGTATTTGGTCTGATGAAGCGGTAACCCCGCGAAAGCGCTAACCTTCAATAAAACAGTTTTCTGTACATTATTATTCAGAGGTTTATCCTGCCTGGACCGTGTTGGTTGACTATTTTTCTCAGTATTGTTCTCAGTCCAGAAAAGCTCCCAGAAACACAATCTTGTATGTCAGGTTTGAGATTTTTTGGGTATTGATGAACCCAGCAGAGTTGAGTTTTGAGTATAAACGTCTGCTTTGAGCTTTTCTAGGCTTGTTGCTTAAAATGAGGCAAGCTAAGGGTAAATATGAATTCTTTGTCCTGCAGAAGGCCATCACCAGGGCTAAGCAATTTGTGAAAACCCTGGGTGCTGTAGACAAGCCAAAGGGCAGAGCACAGAACTGATGTAGTCTCATATCTGCTGTGAAGCACAGGAACCTCCTCCTGTATGACTCCTTTTTAAATTTCTCCAAATCTTTTGGGTTTCCAATACCATGACGGGAATGGACCCCATTCCCAAGTCAAAGTACGATTCAAGTTCATGAAATTCGTATTGTTTCACTGATGTCAGCCAAAAGTGCTCAGCACCTGCAATGTGCCGAGAAATAATGACTCTTGCAATTCATACAGTTAACCTGTATTGGTAGCATATCGAAATAGGACTGTAGACTCCTGTTGCTCCTACTACTATTGGAACGGAGCATCTTTCTTCCACACTGCTCTGGTTTCTGCTCGCAAATCTTGTATTTTATGACAGTCTCTGTACTCAGGACACTAGTCACTAGGTGTGGCGATTTCAATCAATGCTACTTTTGTCTTTTCGTGGACCACAATATCCGGTTTTCTAGCATCTATCTTGAGTTTCTGGTAATGGATACCATGTGATGTAGACGTCATTTTCTATGATGCTATGTGGCTCAGGTTTCAGTGTTTTTCAGCCACTTCAGCACCATGTCTGCACAATCCCTGGTACCACAGTCTCGTCACATTACGCCTTTCAGTATACAGTCCTTATGCCATTAGTATGTTGTAACCAGCAATGAGGTGTGCAAATGTTTCCAGTTCTGTTTTACAAAACCTACACTTGTCTGTTTCTCCCACATGTTCAGACTTTGTAAACCAATGTGTACGTAAGCAGACTACCTTACGCCACCAATATTAACCTTTAGTCTCTTGATTTGAATTCTCCTCTTAACCACTCCTGCATTCGTTCCTGATCAGCATGAGGTTCTTTCAAAAGTTTTCTATACTTGCAACTATATTTATGCATTTTCCACATTTTTTGCCTTCGCATCTGGTCCATCTTATACCCTTCTCTTTTGTTGGCACATTCAGTTGCTGCCTGTTTTTTATCCACTTGTGGTTTGACTTCCATTCCTGCTAGGCACCGATCTTCTTCTGCTGGCCTAAGCAGGGAAAGTCATCTTCCATTTATTCTCATGTTTCAAAACTTTCACTACATTTGGGTCTTGAGGTCAGCAGATGTGTGTGGAGTCCCACGACTGAAGATCTGTACATGTAATCAATGTCAAGGAAGCCCATCCCTCCTTCGAAATGGGGAATATATACAGTGCAATTAAAGTATTTGCCGCCTTCCTGATCTTTTTTTTGCATGCTTGTCCCACTTAAATGTTTCAGATCAAACAAACGTAAATATTAGACAACGATAACCCAAGTAAACACTAAATGCAGTTTAAGTGATGAATTTAAGGGAAAAAAAAGCTACCCAAACCTACATGGCCCTATGTGAAAAAGTAATTGCCCCCTAAACCCAGTAACTGGTTGTGCCACCCAGCAAAAACTGCAACCAAGCTTTTGCGGTAACTGGCAAGGAGTCTTTCACATCGCTGAGGAATTTTGGCCCACTCTTCTTTGCAGAATTGTTTTAATTCAGCCATACTGGAGGGTTTCAGAGCATGAACTGCCTTTTTAAGGAAATGCCACAGCATCTCAATTGGATTCAAGTCCAGACTTTGACTTGGCCACTCCAAAACGTTCATTTTGTTTTTTTAAGCCATTCAGAGGTGGACTTGCTGGTGTGTTTTGGATCATTGTCCTGCTGCAGAACTCGTGTGCTTCAGCTTGAGGTCACAAACTGATGGCCGGACATTCTCCTTCAGGATTGTTTGGTAGTGAGCAGAATTCATGATTCCATCAATCACAGCAAGTCATCCAAGTCCAGAAACAAGAAAGCAGCCGCAGACAATCACACTACCACCATGTTTTGAGTGCTGGCAGGATGTTCTTTTGCTGAAATGCTGTTACTTTTACACCACATGTAATGGGACACGCCTCCCAAAAAGTTCAACTTTTGTTTTGTCGGTCCACAGAATATTTTCCCAAAAGTCTTTGATATAAATAGAGATGTTTTTTGGCAAAAGTGAGAGAGATGAGCCTTTATGTTCTTTTTGGTCAGTAGTGGTTTTTCCCTTGGAAATCTGTCATGCATGCCATTTTTGGCCAGTCTTTCTTATGGTCGAGTCATGAACACTGACCTTAACTGAGGCAAGGGAGGCCTGCAATTCTCTAGATATCGTTCTGGGTTGTTTTGTGACTTCTTGGAAAAGAAGTCACTGCACTCTTGGGGTAATTTTTGTAGGCTGGCCACTCCTGGTAATGTTCACCACTGTTTAAGGTTTTGTGGATAATGGCTTTCATCGTGGCTCACTGGAGTCCCAAAGCTTTAGAAATGGCTTTGCAACGTTTTCCAGACTGACAGATGTCAATGACTCAGTTTCAGAATTTCTTTAGATCACGGCATGTCTTCCTTTTTGTGATCTTTTGGGAACTACTTCACTTTGTCCAACAGGTTCTATTTAAGTGATCTCTTGATTCAACAGGTCTGGCAGTAATCAGGTCTGGGTGTGGCTAGTGAAACTGAACTCTGCTTTCCCAAATATTTGAATAACCACAGTTGCAGCATGATTTAAAAAGGGGGCAATTACTTTTTCACATAGGACCATGTAGGTTTGGATAGTTTTTTTTCCCTTAAATAAAATCACCTAAAACCTGCATTTTGTGTTTACTTTGGTTACCTATGTCAAATGTTTCAGATCAAACAAATTTAAATATTAAAGTGGGACAAATATGCAAAGAAATAAGAAATCAGGAAAGGGGCAAATACTCATTGCACTGTAGTCTTGGTATGCACTGATTTATAAATCATTTGGTGAGCATGAAGCATCCTTGTTTTTCTACCTAATCTAGCCAACAGGATTTGGGGCCAATCACTCAAACTGTAAGTTAGGCCAGGACGAGCAAAATGGTTTACAGCTTGGATTTTGTTCCTAGATGTAAACACAGTTTTCAGAATTAAATTGAAGTCTTCTAAAGTACTCCTTATTAAGTTTTATTCACATTTGCTCATTTTTATTGCTGATCAATTCCCAAATATTTACACACTCCCTCTTGCTGAAGTTTTTATATCACATTCTTGTCCCAAGCGGTTTTCTTCGTGCTGTAGTTTTCCTGCTTTAAAGGTTGCTTTTGCTCATTTATCAAGACCAAATGACATTCTTAAATCATCTGAAAAAGTTTTGACAACTTGCAGTTGTACTTTCAGTTCCTCATCCGATGAGCTATACAGTATCAAATAATCGACAAACAAAAAATCTTTCTAGGAGCCCACATTCTAACCATGGCCTAAGCTGTTAAGTAAGCAGCTTAATGGGTTAAGGACAAGGCAAAATAGCAGCAGAGAGTCACCTTGGAATATCATCCTCTGAATTTTTATCCCTGGAATATCACTTTGCCCTTTATCATTGCTTAATTGCAAAGTGGTCTGTCACTGTTTCATGGTCTCTAATGTAACTGATCACTGGAGGGTTTACCATACATTTTTAAGCACTCATCCATAAATGTGGGATACTATCAAATGCTTTTTTGTAGTCAAGCCATACCATACTTAAATTCTTCCACTTTTTAACAGTTCTCCACTAAGACCAACAGCAAATGATCCTTTGTTCCAGGACTCTTATTGCTCTTCTGTTCTATTACCATAAAATACAGTTGTGTACCTACCATAAATGTAGATGTTAGAGAGTGTATTCACTGTTGCAGTCATTACACTTGGGTTATCCTGCTGGCAGGCTACCCACAGTCGGCCCAAGTTCCAAAGTCTAGGTCCGGCATCGGTTGCTGTCACCTCTTCCCTGACGTCAGTGCGCCAGGGGTATAAAAGATGCAACAGACGCCATTTTCTTCAGTTTTTCTTGCCCCAGATGTCAGGTGCCCCCAAATAGGAAGGCTGGAAAAAATTATGTACTAAAATAAACACTTCCTTCATCTACAAGCAAATACACCATCATAATCATCTTTTGGCTTTTCCCGTTAGGGGTCGCCACAGCGGATCATCTCTTTCCATTTCTTCCTATCCTTTGCATCTTGCTCTGTCACACCAACTGCCTGCATGTCCTCTCTCACCACGTCCATAAACCTTATCTTAGGCCTTCCTCTTTTCCTCTTACCTGGCAGCTCCATCCTTAGCATCTTTCCCAATATACCCATCATCCCTCCTCAGCATATGTCCAAACCAAAGCAATCTCGTCTCACTTGCTTCGTCTCCAAACTGTCCAACATGAGCTGACCCACTAATATACAGATTCCTAATTCTATCCATCCTAGTCAGAGTGCAAATCTTAACATCTTTAACTCTGCCACATCCAGCTCTGACTCCTGCCCTTTTGTTAATGCCACTGTCTCCAACCCATATAACATATCTGGTCTCACTACCCTCTTGTGGACCTTCCCTTTTACTCTTACTGGTACCAGTCTGTCAAAAATCACTCCTGACACTTCTCCACCCATTCCACCCTGCCTGTACTCTCTTCACCTCTTCCACATTCACCATTTCTCTGAACTGTTGATCCCAAGTACTTAAACTCGTCCACCTTTACCAACTCTACTCCCTGCATCCTCACCATTCCTCTGCCCTCCCTCTCATTTACACACACATATTCTGTCTTAGCCCTGATGACCTTCATTCCTCTGCTATTTAGAGCACATCTCCACCTCTCCAGAGTCTCCTCAACCAGATTCCTACTCTTACTACAGATCACAATGTCATCTGCAAACATCATAGTCCAGGGGCCTCCTGTCTGATCTCATCTGTCAACCTATCCATCACCACTGCAAATAAGAAAGGACTCTGAGCTGATCCTTGATGTAATCCCACCTCCACCTTAAACGGATCTGTCACTCCCACTGCAGTCCTCACCACTGTCACGCTACCCTCGTACATATCCTGTACCACTCTTACATACGTCTCTGCCACTCCCGACTTCCTCATACAATACCACAACTCTTCTATAGGCACCCTGTAATATGCTTTCTCCAAGTCTACAAAGACACAATGCAACTCCTTCTGACCTTCTCTGTATTTCTCCAATAACAGAGCAAACATTGCATCTGTAGTGCTCTTTCCTGGCATGAAACCATACTGCTGATCACTAATCATCACCTCCCTTAACCTAGCTTCTACTACTCTTTCCCCATAACTTCAAGCTGTGACTGATCAATTTAAACACTTTCTCCACTCATCAGGCATTCTCTTACTTTCCAAAATTTCATTAAACAATCTAGTTAAAAATTCCACTGCCATTTCTCCTAAGCACCTCCATGCTTCCATTGGGATGTCATCTGGGCCAACAGCCTTTCCATTCTTCATCCTCTTCATAGCTGTACTTACTTCCTCCTTGCTAATCTGTTTCACTTCCCGATTCACTATCCCCACATCATCCAACCTTCTCTCTCTCATTCTCTTCATTCATCAGCCTCCCAAAATACTCTTTCCATCTACTCAGACTCTCCTCTTATGTGTACCTTTCCCTCACTATCCTTTATCACCCTTACTTGCTGCACATCTTTCCCAGCTCTGTCCCTCGGACTAGTCCTTTTCTCCCTCTTTCGTGTCCAAACTCTCCATACGCCTTATCCTTAGCTTTCGCCACCTCTTTGCCATGCGCCTCATCTCCTTATACTCATGTCTACTTTCATCTGACAATCCCACTTCACCAGCCTCTTCCTCTGTATACTCTCCTGTACTTCCTCATTCCACCACCAGGTCTCCTTGTCCTCCCTCTGTCCAGATGTCACACCAAGCACCTTTCTAGCAGTCTCCCTTACTAGTTCTGCTGTAGTTACCCAGCTATTCGGTAACTCTCCTAGTGCCTGTCTTAACTCCTCCCTAAACTCCACTTCACAATCGCCTTTTTTTTTTTTTTTTTTTTAAACTTCCACCATTTAATCCTTGGCACTGCTTTCACACTCCTCCTCTTGATCAGTCATCCTACAGACCACCATTCTATGCTGCTTAACTACACTTTCACCTGCCCACCACTTTACAGTCTCCAATCTCCTTCAGACTGGCCCTCCAACATAGAATATAATCCACCTGTGTGCATCTTCCTCCACTCTTGTAAGTCACCCTATGCTCCTCCCTCTTCTTAAAATACGTATACACCACAGCCATGTCCATCCTTTTCGCAAAATCCACAATCTGACCTTCTGCATTCCTCTCCTTAACACCATACCTAACCCATCACTTCCTCATCCACTCTGTTCACTTCACTAACATGCCCATTAAAGTCAGCTCCAATCACTAGTCTCTCACCCTTACAAATACACCACATAGGTTGTATAGAGTTGAAAAGTATAGAAAAGTCCCAGCAATGTAAAGGGGGATGGTGGGTGGGTAACCTGGACTGCAACAGTGAATACACTCGAACATCTACATTTATGGTAGGTACACAACTGTTCTATGTTAGTGTTTCACTGTTGCAGTCATTACACTTGGGTTGAATCCCAAAGCTGAGGTTGGGTGGCTGGGCCTAAATAGGATTAGGAGAGGCTACCAGGCCCTGCAGTGGCAAAGCCTGCTCTGGATTTAGAGTAGAGAGGTAAATGGTAGTGCTTGGTGAAAGTGTGCACTGAACTACAGGTTGCAGCCTCTAAAATGTCTTTGGTTGGTACTCCTCTGAGAAAGGCTGAAGTGGCTGCTGCTCTGGTAGAATGTGGCCTAATGCCCTTAGGCACGGATTTGCCATGTTGTGCATAGCAAAAGCGATTGCAGTGTCCAATCCATTTTGAAATAGTCTACTTTGAGATAGGCTTTCCTTGTGATCCTGCAGCATAAGCTACAAACAGTTGCTCAGTTTCTGAAATATTGTGTTTTGTTCAAGTAGAATCGTAGCTGTGTATGTCCAAAGCGTGCAGAAGTCTCTCCCCTTTATTCTGGTGATTTGGATAGAAAGTTGGCAAATGAATGGTTTGGTTAAGAGCCACACTGGAAACCACCTTTGGCATAAATGTTGCATTTGTCCTTAAGAGTGAGCCTGTCCTGATGGAAAATGATGAAAGGTTCCACTGCCATTAATGCCTGTAACTCAGACTCTTCTTGTTGAAGTTATTGCTAGGAGCAGAGCAGTTTTCCATAAGAACTTTATATCAGCTGGGATGGCTGGCTCAAAAAGAGGCAGTGTGAGCTTTTCTAAAACAAAATTGAGGTCCCAAGTAGGTTTTGGTACTCTCCTTGGGGGTCTTATGTTTTCTGCCCCTCTGACGAACTGCCTTGGCAGTGGATGTGAAAAAATAGGAGGTTCCGTATTGTAATGAGCTGAAATGGCAGAGGCATGGATCTCAATAGATGAGAAGGATGGGCCTTTGTCCAGCATCTCACTTAGGTATTGTAAAATCTGAGGTACATTTGGTACAAGTGGTTCGAGTTCTTGTGCCTGGCTCCAAGCACAGAATCCCTTCCATTTTTCTGCATAAAGTTTTAGTGTTGGGCCTCCTGGCTTCTAAAATGACATCCATAACAGCTTTTAGAGAGAGGTGTGGTCTGAGTGACTATAGTATCTGTCATGCAGCCAGATTTAAGGTTCTGAGTAGACTGTAGAATCTGGTTGTTTTGTCAAGTCAGAAGATGAGGAATTTGAGGTAAAGGCCAGGCTGGGCCTTGGAGACAAGCTCTTTAGGATTGAGTACCAGTGCTGGCGTGGCCAGTCTGGGGCAATCAGGATCGTTTTTGGCTTCTCTTGTCTGACTTAGGAGCACCTTGGGAAGAAGACGCAGTGGAAGGAAGGCATAAACTGTCAGGGTTTTCCAGCTGAATGAAAGCGCATCCACTTTCCATGCTTGTGAGTGATAAGTCCTTGTGCAGAATTTCTGTAGTTGGCAGTTGAGGGGAGGCAAAAAGATCCATGTCTGGGCGTCCCCATTTCCTTATGCTGAAGACCTTTGGATTTAGTTTCCATTCGTGCGGATCCATGAGATTTCTGCTTAGTCTGCCAGTGTATTTCTTTCCTGGCAGGAATTGTGCCTGCAGATGTACTTGATAGGTCAGTGCTGTGTTCCACAAAGTTATGGCTTGCCTACAGAGGGGGTAGGAATGTGTGCCCCCTTGCTTATGTACCACATAACTGTGGTGTTGTCAGTCTTTAGTAATAGTTGTCCAGGATGTAGTAGATCCTTGAAAGCTGTCAGGGCATTCTGTACAGCTAGCATCTCTTTTTGATGGATGTGAAGATGCATTTGTTCCTTGGGCCACGTGCCCTGAATACATTTTCCTGCCATGTGTGCCCCCCAGGCATAATCTGATGCATCCGTTATTGTCTGTCTGGCTGTGGGTAAGGTGAAAGGCTGTCCCTTGTTGTGGTGACAGACCCGGGACCACCATCGAAACTCCTGTTGTAGACAAGGAATTATAACTGTTTCCAGGCTGTGGCAATGTTGAGTCCAAACACTTTAGATACCATTGTAGTTTCCACATATGCAGTCTTGCATATGGAATTAGTAGAATGCAGGATGCCATGAAGCCCAGGGCCTGCAGAATTTTTCTTGCAGGGTGCTGGGTCTGTTGCCATCATTTGAAAGTAATGAGTCAGTTGCCTTTGTCTGGCGTGAGATAAGCCATCTGGGCAGTTGTATTTAAGCTTGCACCCAGGAATATTATCTCTTGAGAGGGCACTAATTTTGATTTCTCTTTGTTTACTGTGTACCCCAGGCAAATTAAACTTTTTACAAACGCCAGATGTTTTAGTAGAATGTCCTTGCTCTCTGCTTGAATAAGGCAGTCGTCCACGTAAGGATATATTTGAATTCCTCTGTCTGCAAAATGCAATTACTGGTGCCAGGCATTTTGAGAAGACCCTGGGCGCAGTAGATGAGCCAAAGGGCAGTGCAGTGAATTGGTAATGCATTGAACCAGCTATGAATCTGAGGTATCTTCTGCAAGATTGTCTAATTGGGACATGCAGGTATGCCTCCTTGAGGTCCAAAGTAACTAGCCAAGCCTTCTTGCCCAGCATGGGTAGAAGTTGCTGCAGTGTTAACATTTTGAATTTTGGAACATCCAGATAAGTATTTAGGATTGACAAGTCCAGTAGTGGTCTCCAGGCTTTTTCCTTTCTGGGTACCAGGAAAAGTCTTGAGTAAAATCCTTGTCGCTGTTCTTGCTGTGGTACTCTTTGAATAGCTCGCATGTCCATGAGAGCAGCAATTTCCTTTTGTGCCTCTGCCCATTGGTTTTGTGGCAGGTCCGGCATACAGTGCAGTTTTGTACCTACCATAAATGTAGATGTTAGAGTGCTCATACAGTTGCAGTCATCACACTTGGGTTATTCCTGCCGTCAGGTGGGTCCTCGGTCGGCCGAATTCCAAAGTCTAGGTCCAGCGTCGGTTGTCGTCACTTCTTCACTGACATCAGTGCGGCAGGGGTATAAAAGAGGCAGCAGACGCCATTTTCTTCAGTTTTTCTTGCCCCAGATGTCAGGTGCCCCCAGAAAGGAAGGCAAAACATTGTATTATGCAAACATACAAAGTAGATGAATCAAAACAGTAGTTGCAAGCAAATACACCATAAAAGGAATACCCCAAATAGGTTGCATGTTAAAGGTGTTTGTGATAAGCCCTGTCCTAAGAGGGGATGGAGGGAGGGTAACCTGGACTGCAGCTGTATGAGCACTCTAACATCTACATTTATGGTAGGTACAAAACTGTACTAAGTTCATCGTGCATACAGCTGCAGTCATCACACTTTGGTAGAATCCCAAAGCTAAGTAAGGGTGGCAGGTACTAAGCGGAATTAGGAGGGGCTAGAATGCCCTGCAGGACTGCTGTGGCAAAGCCCGCTCTAGATTTTGAGTATAGTGGAAGGTGGTAGTGCTTGAAGAAAGTGTGCACTGAACTCCAAGTAGCTGCTTCCAAAATGTCCTTGGTAGGGACCCCCCTGAGGAAAGCTGCAGAGGTAGCTGTAGCCCTGGTGGAGTGGGATCTGATGTATACAGGCACTGATTTTCCATGAAATGAACAACAAAAGCGTATGCAGTGGGCTATCCATTTTGAAATAGTCTGTTTGGAAATAGCCTTTCCTTGAGCACCCGTAGCATAGGACACAAAGAGCTGCTCAGATTTCCTGAATGACTTTGTTCTGTCCAAGTAATAACGAAGTTGCCTGTGAATGTCCAAGGAATGTAGTAGCCTCTCCTTTGTTCTGTGGATTTGGATAAAAGGTAGGCAAATGAATAGTCTGATTCAGAGCTACATTGGATACTACCTTTGGCATGAAGGTAGGGTTGGTTCGTAAGGAAACCCTGTCCTGATGGAAAATGATGAATGGTTGCACAGCCATGAGGGCCTGTAGCTCCGAAACCCTGCGTGCTGAGGTAATAGCCAGAAGGAAGGCCGTTTTCCACGACAAGTATTGTAGCTCTGTTGAAGCCGGCTCAAAAGGAGGCAGGGTCAGTTTTTCCAATACGAAGTTGAGGTCCCAAGCTGGGGCTGGTGGTTTCCGTGGGGGTTTTATATTTTTTGCCCCTCTGAGGAACTGCCTTAGAGGATGTGAGAATAAAGGAGGATCTGTATTGTATTGTGCTGAAATGGCTGAAGCGTGGATCTTGATGGAGAAGGAAAGGCCACTGTAACATCTCAGATAGGTACTGTAGAATTTGAGGTATATTTATTACCCAAGGATTCTGGCCCTTTTCTTTATTCCAGGAACAAAATCATTTCCATTTGGCGGAGTAGGTTTTTCTAGTAGAGGGTCTCCTGGCCTCCAAGATGACATCCTGCACCTCCTTGGAGAGGAGAGTCTGTTGGGAAATTAAGGTATTCTCCATGCAGCTAGATTTAAGGTTTTGAGCTGGCTGTGAAGGGTTTTGTAGTTGTGCTGGGACAACAGAAGAGGAACTACAGGTAGGATCCATGGCAGTGAGTGTGACAGGCTCTTTAGGAGAGGATACCAGTGCTGTCGTGGCCAGTCTGGAGCAATGAGAATCATTTGTGGCCTCTCTGCTCTGGTTTTTAATAGAACTTTGGTCAGTAGAGGTAAAGGCGGGAAGGCATAGACTGTCAATGTTGTCCAATTGAAAGAGTGCGTCCACTTTCCAGGCCTGTGGATGATAGGTCCTTGAACAGAATTTCTCCAACTGGTAATTTCTGTGGGTAGCAAATAGATCTATGTCTGGCTGTCCCCATGCCGGAGTTATCTTTGAGAAGACTTCAGGATGCAACTTCCATTCGTGTGGGTCTGTCATATTTCTGCTCAAGTTGTCTGCCAGTGTGTTTTCCTTCCCTGGCAAGAATTGTGCCTGTAGTTGAATTTGTAATTCCAGTGCTGTGTTCCACAGGGTCATAGCCTGCCTGCACAGGGGGTATGAATGAGTCCCCCCTGTTTATGTACCACATGACTGTGGTGCTGTCTGTCATTAATAGCTGGCCTGGATGCAGTAGGTCTTTGAAGGTCATAAGAGCATTTTGCACGGCTAGCATCTCCTTTTGGTTGATGTGTAGGTGCTTCTCTTTTTGGGACCATTTTCCCTGAATGCACTGATCTGCCAAGTGTGCTCCCCAGGCGTAGTCTGAGGCATCTGTTGTGATGATTTGAGTTGCTTGAGGTAAACAGAAAGGGAGACCTGTTTCTTTGGCATGCTTGAGCCCACCACAAAAATTCCTTTTGAAGATATGGGATGAGTGGTATAATTGTTTCCAAGCTGTGGCTGTGTTGAGACCATAAGTTTTTTAGGTACCATTGTAGCTTCCTCATATGCAGCTTTGCACATGGTATTAGTAGGATGCAAGATGCCATGAACCCCAGAGCCTGCAGGACTTTCCTTGCAGTTAGTCTGGTTAAAGTTGCCATTTTGTTGAAGTATTGAGACAGTTGCCCTTGTTTGTCTGGCGTGAGGTAGGCCATCTGGGTTGTTGTATTTAAGCTGGCACCCAGGAAAATTCTGTTGAGAAGGTATTAGTTTTGATTTCTTTTTGTTCACTGTGTAACCCAGGTAGTTTAATAGTTTTATTACAAACGCCAGATGCTGCAATAGAATGTCCTTGCTGTCCGCTTGGATCAGGCAGTCGTCCAGATATGGGTAGATTTGTATTCCTTGTCTGCAGAAGGCAATTACTGATGCCAGGCATTTCGTAAACACTCTGGGCGCAGTAGATAAGCCAAAGGGCAATGCAGAGAATTGGTAATGGGTTGAACCTGCAAGAAATCTGAGGTATCCTCTGCAATCTTGTCTGATGGGGACATGCAGGTATGCCTCCTTGAGGTCCAACGTTACCAGCCAAGACTCCTTGCCCAGCATGGGAAGAAGCTGCTGTAATGTGAGCATCCTGAATTTTGGTACCTCTAGATATGTGTTTAGAATAGATAGGTCTAAGATGGGTCTCCAATCTTTGTCCTCCTTGGTACCAGAAATGGTCTTGAATAAAACCCTTGACCTTGTTCTTTTGCAGGTACCTCTTGAATTGCTTTCATATCCATGAGAGTGGAAATTTGTCTTTGTGCCTCTGCCCTTTGATTTTGAGGCAGGTTTGGCATGCCTCTCATTTTTGGAAGGGTGTGAAAGTGGAACCTGTAGCCTCTGTCTAATATCCAGAACCCATTTGTCTTTTGTAACAATGTGCCAGTTTTTTGAAAATAAGGCCAGTTTTCCGCCCAAAGGTGCTGCCATTATAGCTTTGTTTGGCAGGCATAGGGGGAAGTCATTGTGTCAGTTTTCTAAATGACTGTGGTCTATCTTCTCCACCTCTTGGGGTTGGTGCATGCCACTGTCTAGCTCTGCAAGATCCTTGAGGTTGTCCTCTACCCCTTGGGCGTCTGTATCTGCCCCTTTGGGGTCTGTCCGTGGCTGGAAAGGACCAATTTTTTGAAGGCCAGTTTCTGCTGAAGCGTGGAGGTTGCACCTGCAAGAAATCTTTTAACTGTTTGCATAGATTTCGCATTTTCCTCCATTTTCTTTAGTACCTCCTCAGCTTTAACACCAAACAATACAGCTTTTTGAAGTGGTGCATCAAATAACTTTGCTTTGACATGATCTGGTAAGGTTTGCTCTTTGAGCCAAGCATGTCTATGTATGACAGACCCCGTGACAGCAGCTCTACATGAGGCCTCTAAAGAATCAAAAACCACACTGCAAGGTATGTTTACCCACTTGCTCTCCTCCATGCAACAAATCCTGCAACTCTTTCAAATCTGGTTGTTCTGTTTGTGTCATTTTGCTTTTCAGCTGAGATAACAAGAACTGTTGGTATTTTAACATATGAAATTGACAGTTTAATGTCCTCATGGTTAAAGTGGCTGATGTATACACCTTTTTCCCCCCACCTTTCTAATGCTCTGGAATCTCTCTCAGAAGGTAAAGGGTTTTTAGCAGTAAAGGCCTTAATTCCCTTGGGACCCTGTGAAATTGTTTCTGGGTCAGCAGTATGGCTTTTATAAAGGAACTGGTGAGAATCAGGAACCCGGTAATATCAGTCTGGTTTAACAGGGGCTGGAGGTAGAGAGTCTGGATTAAGACTGGCTTCTGCGTACACATCATCCAAAATATCTAAAACAGGAGGGATAGCCAGGGGCTTATGTGGGGGAGCAGTAGAAATTCCCTGAGCCTTTTCTTGGAATCTGAGTAATCTTGGCCTTCCCAGTGGAAGTGCTCTCAATGTATGTAGGGTTTCCCCAAGAGAGTAGTCCTCAGGGGGGGAGACAGAGGGAATAGACTCCTCAGCATCAGAGTCTTCAAAAGGGGAATAGGCGTAATCCTGGTCCTCAGAATGGTCTGAGGAAGGGTAGTCTTCCTCCAACCTGGGTCTTTTGTCTGGGGGGGGGGGGGGTTGAGAATCCCTGATGAGAGTTATCAAATCCTCAGCCATTTTAAGCATCTGTTTTTTTAGGCATGGGGCCTTGAGAGGAGGTCTGAGGACCCTGTTTTGTAGTTTTCATTGCAGCTTTAGATTTAGTGAAGGATTTAAGAGAGAAGGTTGTAGGCCTGAAGACGCCTTCAGAAATGGCAGGCCTCGCTGAATTTTCGGTTTCCCCGCCAAGAGTGGCGTCTGTATCCGCAGTGGGAATGGAGACAGAGGAACCTGCGACCTCGGGTACTGAAGTCACCGGTAAAATAGTTTCATCGGTAGTCAGGGGCTGCATAGGCACCTCGCTGAGAACCGGTAGTCGGCCTAAGCGTGGTCTCAGTACTCAGTGCAGGCCTCTGATGTCGGTCTTTATCTTTGCGTCTTTTGCCTAAAACTGGCGTTGGTGTATCAGACGACATGATATAATTAAATTTTTTGCCAAAATAATGAAGGGTGAACTCCGCCCGGCGCTTAATAGTGCGTTTGTTAAACCCAGCACAAAAACGGCAGGCACAGATGTCGTGGTCTGGCCCTAAGCAAGGTATATAGCAAGGTAAAGAGTGAAAATCCTTATGCGGTATTTGCTTCCCACAAGAAACCCAATTAACTTTGTCTGACATCGGTCAGAGGCAAGAAAAGTTTCCCCAACGGGGTACTTAGCTTTAAAGAAGACTTCGGCTGAAATACTGTTCGTAAATCTCAGGAGCTGGCCGACCGGCACTTGCAAACTGCTTCTGCTTCGGGCACCGCGCGGCAAGAAAGACTGAAGAAAATGGTGTTGGCTGCCTCTTTTATACCCCTGCTGCACTGACGTCAGGGAAGAAGCGATGACAACCGACGCCGGACCTAGACTTTGGAATTCAGCTGACTGAGGACCCGTCTGACGGCAGGATAACCCAAGTGTGATGACTGCAGCTGTATGCACGATGAACATCTTTTGGTTTTGGAAGGGTGTGAAAGTAGAACCTGTAACCCTGAGAAACTATTCAGTACCCATTTGTCTTGGGTGATTATGTGCCAATTTTGTGGAAAACTGCTAGCTTTCCCCCTATGGGGTGCTGCCAAAAGGTAAGTGCTTGGCCTTTGCAAAGGGAAGTCATTAGGACTGTTTCCTATAAGGTTGTGATTTGTCTTCTCCTCCTTTGGGGGCAGAAGCACCCCAGTGTTTAGGTCTGTAGGAGCCTTGGGCGGAGATCTGCCTCTAGGGCGTCTATCTGCCTCTTTGTGGCCTGACACCGGAAAGGACCAATTTTTTGAAGGCCAGTTTCTGCTAAACCTAGGTGGTTGAACCTGTAAGAAATCCTTGACTGTCTGCATTGATTTTGCTTTATCCTCCATTTTCTTTAACACTTCTTCTGCCTTCACACCAAACAAAGTTTCATGATGGAGCATCCAATAATTTTACTTTAAACATGTTCAGGTAAACTTTGTTCTTTCAACCAAGCATGCCTTCGAATGACATAGCCTGTAACTGCGGCTCTGCAAGAAGCCTCTAATGAATCAAAACCACATTGCAGAGTGGTTCAGCTGCATGCAATAAATCCTGCATTTCCTTATTGTCAGGACTGAGTTTGTAAGCATTTTCTGTTTTAACAAAGACATGAGGTACTGTTGATATTTAAGCATGTGAAACTGGCAGTTTAAAGCCCTTACAGCTAAAGTAGCATAAGTGTAAACTCCCCCCCCCCCCTCTATCCAGAGCTCTAGAATCCCTATCAGAGGGGACAGTTTTTTTTGCAGTGGAAGCCTTAACCCCTTTGGGACCCCGAGAAATTGTGTCAGCAGCAGGGTTTTTATAAAGAAATTTATGAGTGTCAGGGACCCTGTAATACCTGTCTGGCTTGACTGGTGCAGGGGGTAAAGAATCAGGAGAAAGACTGGATTCAGAAAAAACAATATCAAGCACAGGGGGGATAGCCAGGGGCCTGTGCTGAGGCAGTAAAAGAAAGTCTGAGCCTTTTCTTGGATTCTGAATAATCCTGGCTCTCCCAGTGGAAATGCTACCTCATGGTGTGCAGAGTTTCCCCAAAAGAATAACCCTCAGGTGGAGAGGCAGAAGGTATAGATTCTTCAGCATCAGAGAGTCCTCATAAGGAGGGAGAGATAGCCCTGATCTGAAGAAGAATCAGAGGAAACAGAAACCTGGTCAGAGGAATTAGTCAAGTGTCTTGCCTAGGCCTTTTGTCAGGAGGGGGATGGGAACCCCTGATCAAAGTAAGTAAGTCTTCAGCCATTTTAAGAATCTGTTTCTTTGGCATGGATGACTGTCCAGGAGAATGCTGTACTTGTTTCCTTGTCTTTAGTGGTGTTTTTGACTGTGCCTTGGCTGCTGCAGTGGACTTAATAGTAAGCTGTGAAGGTCTGAAAGCACCCTCAGAAGCAGATGCCTGCTCAGCAACTCCGGACCCATCTGAGGGAATAGTTTCCGTAGGCCCAATACCTTGAGTATCCAGAGGCCTAGTTGTCTCCATGTGGGAGTCTGATACAGCCTGTGGCTGAGAGGTAGCAAGTGTCAGGGGCTGCGAAAGCACCTGAGAACCGGCGACTGGCCTAGAAGAGGCTTCGGTTTTGGACCTCTGATGCCTGTCCTTTTCCTTGTCTTTGCACTTTTTATGAATTCCGGTCGTCAGCTGTTCCGACGGCATTATGTAGTTAAACCTTCAGCCAAAGTAATGTAAAGCAAAATCAAACCGACACTAGTGCATTTATTGAATCTAGCACAAAACAACAACTAGTAACGTTGTGGTCAGGGCCTAGGCAAGGAATACAGTAAGAGTGAAAGTCCTTACGAGGTATTTGCTTCCCACAAGAAATACAATTGTTAACTTTTACTGACATCGGTCTGGAGCAAGAAAAAGTATCCCCAACGGGGTACTTAGCTTTATTGAAGACTTCGGTTATGAAACCCTATTTCGAAAATCTCAGGAGTCGGCAGACCGGCACTTGCGAACTGCTTTTGCTTCGGGCACCGTGCGGCAAGAAAGACTGAAGAAAATGGCACCTGTTGCATCTTTTATACCCCTGGCGCACTGACGTCAGGGAAGAGACTACAGCAACAGAAGCCGGACCTAGACTTTGGAACTCGGGCCGACTGCGGGTAGCCTGCCAGTAGGATAACCCAAGTGTAATGACTGCAACAGTGAAACACGAACATCAGAGTTTTCTTCTAAATGATTAGACTGTCAGCATCAATTCCAGTGTACAGTTTACACATCGTCTGAAGGCAAGTTATTGGTCTATAACTTTTAGGGTAGATTGCACATTTACTAAGTAGAAGCATTGTTTTTCCTGTTAGCCAAGTTGGTGTTTGTTGTTCGGGAAGCACCTATAGTTCTTACTCGTAGCTAAATTTTCATGCAAAGATGTTAACACTTTCAACCATAAGTTAGGTAACTACACCTTGACCTGGGGTTTTCCAATTTGATGCTTTTCTTAACTTTGTTTCAATCTCTCTGGCTGTTACTTCATCCCATTTCATATCCCATACCTTGAAAACTTTCTTTTACTACTTCTATTCATTTGGCATATTTGTTATGTTCCACAGGATCTTCATAGATACTTATCAAAAATGTTTTTTTTTTTGGTGGCCTTTCAATTCCTTTTACCTTGTTTCCTCAATTCTCTATAAGCTTTTTGGGTCATCAATAAATTGCTTATTTTGTACTTTTCCTTTATCTGCACATCTTCCAAGACTTTCCGCCTGTGCTGCGATTTTTATTTGCGATAGTGCATGAGCTGTTCCAATACTGCGCATTGCTTTTATTACGTCTAAGTATTTTTGTTGATCTGTTCCCTCTTCTATACTCTAGAAGTGACGCTTCCTGTCTTAATTGCTTTACAGTTCTCTATTCGATACTTCTATGATGGTATTAGGATTTCTCCTCTTTCTCCCTCTCTACCCTGTGTTCTTGTGGTAGAACTTTATTACTAATTTAGCTGCACAGTAATATATCCCATTTCTGTTATATCACAAAGATCTCAATGCATAGTCCTAATTATTGTGTTCATTTGTTTTATCAAACTGATTTTTGGGGTTTTATTGACCCTTCTGCAGTCAACTTCTTCTACTGATCTTAATATGTCTACCTATCTCTCAAGTCAAGCAACTCTTCTCTTGGCTCATTTTCTACTAAAATGAGGGCACATTTTGTTTTCCCATCTCCAGTGGGCATTCTATAGAAAGTTATATTGCATCTTCCTGTAACATTTTCAATTTCATCCTGTGCCATCCGTTGCTCTATCATATGAAAACTTCCTGGCCTATCACTCAACATTAACTGTGCCAGAGTTATCACAGTTGCCTGTTCCTTCCCTTACTGAGCAGCTTCAAGTGAATGTTTACACACTTCCTGTGGAAAGCTCCAAATTATCTTTATAAAGCACCTGACCACTGGTTTCCCTTAATTTGGAGTTCCATTGTTCTATCCTCTTGTGGTGCTTTCTGAATTAGATTTTCTACACCAAATCTTTCGCTTTGGATGTACTCCATAACATCAGTTTCTATTTCTTTAACTCCCCCATTACTGACCTCCTTTTCCTCAGTCTTAATTTTTGTATTGTAAAACTTCCCATGTCTGGATTTCTTATCCTGTATTTCTCTTCAAGTATCTTTGGTACCGCTCTTTTTAAAATTGATTAGCTCTGCTTTCTCCTTTGGATAGATATTAAACGTAATTAACTCTTTCATGTCCATATTTCTTCTGACGTCTCCTGATCTTCCTGTTTCACCTTACTTTGGGGGCTTGTTCCACCATCATGCTGTAACTTCTACTTTAATCTGTTTTTCTACATTTCCTCTGAGTTTTTTTTTTATGGTGAAATTTTCCATATCTGGATGCCTTTGCCTACACTTCTCTTCGAATATCTTTGGAGCTTGCCTTCTTCATGTTGATTAATTTGGCTTTCACACCTTTGCATAAATACTGCACCATATCAAATCTCTTCCCCATGTCTACATCTTTATTTATTTTTTTTAAATATACTTTTCAAAAATATTTATGTTTTGTTTAAATGTTCATACTTCCTCAGATGCTTTTTTTCCAAACAAAATCAAAGTTTCTTGGTCTATATAACATTTGTCAAAACTCTACTGTATTAACCAAAAAATTTTGTTTGAAGCTTCTGACCGTTTTTCTTGTGGAAGTAATTTTCTTTCCTCTAACTTACCTCAATCTTTTTGTATATCTTGTGTCTGAAAATTCTGGGCTTTTTGCAGAATAGTAACTATACATAATTTTCCTATCCTCAATAGTCCACTCTATCATCTTTAAGGCTGCTCTTTGGCATATCAGCTTTTGTGATTTTTTTTGTGGACTGCTGCTTCCTTCTACAATGGGGAGGGGGCATCCTCACCATTGGGCCTAGCCTGGCCCCACTATAGGAATATTTCTGTATTTTGAGGTTTCTACACTGTCATTTTTTTCCCATCCTGGCACCAGTGCACCTACCAGGATTGCGCACTCTTTATCCTGCGTCTTGTGCACCCAGCCATCTTTTATTTTCCTTCAACTTCTGACCTACTTCTGCCCATGATATATACTACATAAACAGTCTATATGTCAGTGTGGCCTTGGTGAGATTTTGTAGAAAACAGAGTCTACCTTGTGAAGGTACTCACCAAGACTCTAGGATAAACTCAATTTCAGCACTACTACTCTTTTGCTTGCTTGCTGTCATTTAATCTGTGCATTCAGACCCCCTACAGGGATATGGAGACGTGCCGCTTTTAGATCCAAAGGTTAACATGAAAGCCTTGGGGGAAATCACTGAGACACACACGAGCCTTGACAGGTCAAGAACTGGCTTCCAAGTATCTTCTTTTCCAGGGACTAGGAAAAGTCTGGAGTACAAACCTTTGCCCTATAAATGGTCCCATAGAGCATTGAGCACACAGTAGCTCTAACTGGGTTAAAGCCTCTGCCTTTTCGTTTGAAGGAATAGCTGGGAATCCTGACAGAATCAAGGGTTGTAACCTCTGAATGCAAGTTTAGAGCCCATAGATCCCTTTATAATAAGGGTCCAGGTCTTACAGAATAGGGACAATCTCCCCTCCCCAAGCCTGCAGAAGAGTGAGGAAGAGGAGTGGGTGACAGGGGAATGGAGTGTCATGCAACAGTCATGACTGCTCTTTTCTAGGTCTCTGGGGACAGGATCTCACAAGCCTATCAAGGTCTACTTGCTGCTGTCTAGGCCACTAGTACTGTCTTTGGCTCCTTTGCCTAGGCTTAGACAGAGGTGGGGTGGGGGTGGACAAGACCCATGTTGGGTAAAGTAATCTGGCTGAAACAAGGATGCTGACCTGACAACTTGCATGGACTTGGCCTTGTCCTCTATTTCCTTAAGAGGGTCTCAGCTTTAGGATCAAAAAGAAAGTTTTAGTCCAAGGGGAATCCAGGACACTATTTGACATGTTCAGGAAGTGACTGCTTCTCTACCACAAAAGTCTTCTAATGACAGTTCCTGTGGCTTCTGCCCTGCTGGAGGCTTTAAGGCTTAAAAGGCACAACAGCTGCAGTGCAGTGAGTACTTAGCAACCGAAGAGCGTGAACTGTACAGATCCATTAATGCCTTTGAAACTACCATATCTTCAATCCCCATTAGTTTTTGTTTCACCTGGTCAAGAAAATACAGTTGTGTACACTTACCATAAATGTAGATGTTAGAGTGTATTCACTGTTGCAGTCATCACATGCGTTATCTGCTTGCAGTAGCCCTCAGTCGACCTGATTAACAAAGTCTTGGGTCCTATGTCGGTTGCAGTCTCTTCCGTGACGTCAGGTGTAAATAAAACATGCAGCAGTCAATACATCAGTTTTTCTTGCCCCAGATGTCAGGTGCCCCCCCTAATGGAAAGCAATTAAATCTATAAGTATACAAGGTTATACCTTCAACAAAAAAGCAAATGCACCAAAAAGGTTTTAAGCATTGTAAAGGAGAGAATAGGTATAGCCAAAAGTCGTCAGGGGGCTGGAGGGAAAGTAACCAGGACTGCAACAATGAATACACTCAAAGATCCAAAGTAATGTCGTACGAAGTCTAAACAGTGTTTGATAGCTCGTTTATTAAACCTAGCACAAAACAGACAACCTGTGACGATGTGGTCTGGGCCTAGGCAAGGAATACAATAAGAATGAAAGTCCTTATGAGGCATTTGCTTCCCACAAGAAATGCAATTGTTAACTTTTTCTGACATCGTTCTGAGGCAAGAAAAGGTTCTCCAACGGGGTACTTGGCTTTATTAAAGACTTCGGACTGAAATTAGATTCTAAAATCTCAGGTGTCGGCCGACCGGCACTTGCGAACTGCTTCTGCTTCGGGCACCGCGCGGCAAGAAAGACTGGAGAAAATGGCATTGGATGCCTCATATACCCCTGGCGCCCTGACGTCAGGGAAGAAGTGACAGCAACCGACGCCAGACCAAGACTTTGGAAGTCAGGCTGACTGCGGGACCGCCTGACAGCAGGATAACCCAAGTGTGATGACTGCAGCAGGGTAACACGGATGAACATCCAGGACTAACAGTGAATACACTCAAAAGATCAACATTTATGGTAAGTGTACGCAACTGTACTATGTTCTTCGTGTTTCACTGTTGGTCATCACATTTGGGTAAATTCCCAAAACTAAGGATGGGGGGAGGAATTTAGATAGCATTAGGACCAGCTATTTGGGTAGATTCGCAAAACTAAGGATGGGGGGGGGGGATTTAGATAGCATTAGGACCAGCAAGATTGCAGTGGCAAAGCCAGCTCTGGATTTAGAGAAAATTGGCAAATGGTAATGCTTTGTGAATGTAAAGAACTCCAGGTAGCCACTTCTAGGATGTCCCTGGTAGGTACGCCTCTGAGAAAGGCTGTAGAGGTAGATGCAGCCCTGGTTGAGTGGGGTCTGATCCCCTGTGGGATAGGTTTTCCATGGCGCTTATAGCAGAAATTAATGCAATAGATTATCCATTTGGAGATTTGCTTTGAAATAGCCTTCCCCTCTGTCCCTGCAGCAAAATACCACCAGCAGTTCAGATTTCCTTTGAGGTTTAGTCCTGCAAGTAGAATCCAACTTGTCTGTGCACATCTAAAGGAGTGCAGTATCCATTCCCCTTTGTTGTGTGGATTAAGAAAAATGTTGGCAAATGAATGGACTGAGTACGGGCCACACTGGATACCACATTTGGCATGAAAGAGGGATTGGTCCTGAGGGACACCCTGTCTGCATGAAAGATTATGAAAGGCTTCACTGCCAAAAAAGGCCTGTAATTCAGATACCCTTCTTGCTAAAGTGATTGCTAAAAGGAAAGCTGTTTTCCAAGAAAGGAATTTTAAATCTGCAGTAGCAGATGGCTTGAAAGAAGGAAGGGTGAGTTTCTCCAATACAAAGTTAATGTCTCAGGTTGGAGT
>NC_056732.1:1595171034-1595318534 GCF_019279795.1 Protopterus annectens | reverse complement strand
GGTTTCCCTTGAGCCCCTATGGCATAGGACACAAAAAGTTGTTCTGATTTCCTGAAGGACTTTGTTCTGTCCAAGTAGTAACGTAGCTGTCTATGGATGTCTAAAGAGTGAAGCAGCCTTTCCCCTTTGTTTTGAGGGTTGGGATAAAAAGTAGGTAGGTGTATGGCTTGGTTTAAGGCTACCCTGGATACCACTTTTGGCATAAAAGATGGGTTAGTAAGGGAAACCCTATCCTGATGGAAAATGAGGAAGGGCTGCACCGCCATGAGGGCCTGTAGTTCAGAAACCCTACGAGCTGAAGTGATGGCCAGAAGGAAAGCTGTTTTCCAGGACAAATATTGCAGATCTGTTGAGGCAGCAGGTTCAAAAGGAGGCAATGTTAATTTTTCTAGTATGTAATTAAGGTCCCAGGCTGGTATTGGTTGCTTCCTTGGAGGTCTTATATTCTTAGCCCCTCTGAGGAACTGTCGTAAGAGTGGGTGAGAGAATAAGGGAGGATCCGTGTTGAATTCTGCAGAAATGGCTGAGGCACGTATTTTAATGGAAGAAAATGAAAGTCCACTGTTCAGCAGTTCAGCTAGGTACTGTAAAACCTGAGGCAAGTTCAATTTTCTAGGGTCCTGTCCTTTTTTCTCATTCCAACAGCAAAACCGCTTCCATTTTGCAGAGTAAGCTTTTCTAGTAGATGGTCTTCTCGCCTCCAAAATGACATCCTGCACCTCCTTAGAGTAGGGTCTGTTGTGGTGTTAAGGAATTTTCCATGCATCGAGGTTGAGTGTTTTCAGCTGACTGAAGGGTTTTGTAGCTGTTCTGAGTCAGCAGAAGGGGTATTAGAGGCAGGGACCAGGGAGGAGTATGCGTTAGGCTCCTCAGGAGTGGATACCAGTGTTGCCTTGGCCAATCTGGAGCAATCAGTATCATCCTTGGTTTGTCTGTTCTTGCTTTCAAAAGCACCTTGGACAGAAGAGGCAGAGGTGGGAATGCATAAACTGTCCATGCTGTCCAACTGAAAGGGCGTCCACTTTCCAGGCCTTTGGATGGAAGGTCCTTGAACAAAACTTTTTCAATTGATGGTTCCTGTGGGAGGCAAAAAGATCTATGTCTGGCCTCCCCCACGCTTCGATTATTTCCGTAAACACCTTTGTATGTAACTTCCATTCGTGTGGATCTGTCATATTCCTGCTCAGAGTGTCTGCCAGTGTGTTTTCCAGTCCTGGTAAGTACTGTGCTTGAAGTTCGATCTGTATTTCCAGAGCCAAGTTCCAGAGAGTCATGGCTAGTCTGCACAAGGGATATGAATGTGTTCCTCCTTGTTTATGTACCACATAACTGTGGTGTTGTCTGTTCTTATCAGTAATTGACCTGGAAGCAGGAAGACCTTGAAAGCTGTAATTGCATTTATTACTGCTAGCATTTCTTTTTGACTGATGTGAAGGTGCTTTTCCTTGTGGGACCATCTGCCCTGAATGCACCTGTCCTTCATGTGCGCCCCCCAGGCGTAATCTGAGGCGTCTGTGGTTATGACTTTGCTTGAGGCTTGCAGAATGGAAGGCCTGTGTTTACTTGACATGCTTGGGCCCACCATAGAAATTCCTTTTGTAAACATGGAATTATTGGTATAATTGCTTCCAAACTGTGACTGTGTTGAGACCATAGATTTTTTAGGTACCATTGAAGTTTCCTCATATGCAACTTTGCACATGGGATTAGCAGAATGCAAGATGCCATGAATCCCAGAGCCTGCAGGATTTTCCTTGCAGTAAGCCAGTACTTTTGCTAGTGTTTTGAAGTACTGAGATAATTGCCCTTGTTTTTCTGGCGTAAGATATGCCATCTGGGTGTTTGTGTCCAAGCTGGCACCCAGGAAGGTTATTTTCTGAGATGGTGTTAGCCTTGATTTCTCCTTGTTGATGGTGTATCCCAGAGAAAGCAGTAACCGTGTCACATATGCCAGATGTTCCAGTAGTATGTGTTTGCTGTCCGCTTGGATCAGGCAGTCGTCCAGATAAGGGTAAATTTGTTTCCCTTTAAGTCTGCAAAAGGCAATCACTGATGCCAGGCACTTAGTGAATACTCTGGGCGCAGTAGATAAGCCAAAGGGCAATGCAGAGAATTGATAGTGGATTGAACCTGCAAGAAATCTGAGGTATCTTCTGCAGCTTTGTCTGATTGGGACATGCAGGTATGCCTCCTTGAGGTCCAATGTTACCAGCCAAAGCTCCTTGCCCAGCATGGGAAGAAGTTGCTGTAATGTGAGCATCTTGAATTTTGGTATGAGCAGAAATGTGTTTAGGATGGATAAGTCCAGAATGGGTCTCCAGTCGGTTCCTTTTCTTGGTACCAGAAAGAGTCTTGAATAAAAACCTTGACCTTGTTGGTGCGTAGGTACCTTTTGTATAGCTCTCATGTTTAGGAGCTTTGAAATTTGCAGTTGTGCCTCTGCCCTTTGATTTTGTGGCAGGTTTGGCATGCCTCTCATTTTTGGAAGTGTGAAATTGAAATTTGTAGCCTCTGTTTATAATGTCCAGTATCCATTTGTTTGTTGTGACAATATGCCAATTGCTTGCAAATAATGCTAGTTTCCTTCCCAAAGGTGCTGCCAGCTGAGACTTGCTTGGCATGGAAATGAGGGAGTCATTGTTTCTTCCTGTATTGTTGTGCACTGTCTTCACCACCTGTTGGTGCCAGAGATTGCCACTGTCTGCCTCTATATGATCCTTGTGAGTGTCCTCTGCCCCTTGTACGTCTGTATCTACCTCTTTGGGGCTTGTCCGTGGCTGGAAAGGACCAGTTTTTTGAAGGCCAATTCCTGCTAAAACATGGTGGCTGAACCTGTAAGAAAGCTTTGACAGTTTGCATAGATTTGGCTTTTTCTTCCATTTTTCGTAGTATATCCTCAGCATTAGTACCAAAAAGTACATCCTTTTGTAAAGGAGCATCAAGAAGTTTAGCTTTCACATGATCAGGCAAATTTTGTTCCCTAAGCCAGGCATGTCTGCGAATGACTGATCCTGTAAGCCGCCTACTGGAGGCCTCTAGGGCATCATAACCACATTGTAAGGTGTGTTTACCCACTTGCTCTGCACTATGCAACATATCCTGTAACTCTTAAATCTGGTTGTTCAGGTTGAGACATTTTGTTTTTTTAATTGTGATAACAGAAACTGTTGATATTTAATCATATGAAACTGACAGTTTAAGGCCCTCATGGCTAGGGTGGCCGAGGTATATACCTTCTTAGGGTGGCCGAGGTATATACCTTCTTACCCCACCTTTCTAAAGATCTAGATTCCCTTTCTGCAGGAAGTGGGTTCTTGACAGTGGAGGCCTTTAATCCCTTAGGGCCTTGTGAAATGGTTTCAGGGTCAGCATTATAGCCTTTGTAAAGAAATTGGTGAGAACTGGGTACTCTAATATCCATCAGGCTTTACTGGTGCAGGAGGCAGAGAATCAGGGTTAAGACAAGCCTCCGAACAGACATCATCCAGTACCTCCAAAACAGGGGGTATAGCCAGAGGTCTGTGCTGAGGTAACCAAAGAAATTCCCCAAGTCTTTTCTTGGAATCTGAAAAGTCTTGGCCTTCCCAATGGAAATGTTCCCTCAAGGTGTGCAAGGTTTCCCCAAAAGAAAAATCCTCAGGGGGGGGGATACAGAATGGACTGTTCTGCATCCGAATCCTCAAGTAATTAGATCCTCAGCCATTTTAAGCATGTGTTTCTTAAGCATGTGTCCAGGAGATGGGCCTTGAGCAGCAGGCCTAGTTTGATGCCTGGCTGCTTTGGATTTAGTAAAGGCCTTAATAGAAAAAGAAGATGAAGGCCTAAATACACCCTGGGTGGAGGTGGACCTGTCCACATTAGTAGGCTCGACATAAGCCGGGGCTTCGGTTGTAGTCTGGGAAAGGGCCGAGGACCCAGCGGTCTCGGGTACAGAAGACACCGCCAAAGGAGTCTCGCTGAGAACTGGACCACGTGGAGCCTGTTTCGGCATGGTGTCAGCGGAGACCGCGGGCCTCGCGTGTCAGTCCTTTTCCTTGCATTTTTGGATAAACCGGTAGTCGGAGTGTCAGACGACATTTTATAGTCAAAAGCTTTACCAAAATAGTGTTGGGCGAACTCCGCCCGACGCCTGATAGTGCGTTTATTGAAAGTAGCGCAAAAGCGACAGCTCGAGACGTCGTGGTCTGGGCCCAAACAAGGTCTGCAAAGGGAATGGAAATCCTTATGCGGTATTTGCTTCCCACAAGAAATACAATTATTAACTTTTTCTGACATCGGTCTGAGGCAAGAAAAGTTTCCCAGGGTACTTAGCTTTAATGAAGACTTCGGTTCCAAATATTTTCGTAATTCAGGAGCTGGCCGACCGGCACTTGCGAACTGCTTCTGCTTCGGGCACCGCGCGGCAAAAAAGTCTGAAGAACATGGCGTCGGCTGTGTCTTATATACTCTGGCCTTCCTGAAGTCAGAAGAGTAAGAGACAACCGACGCCGAACCAAGACTTTGGAATTCGGCCGACCGAGGGACCGCCTGATGGCTGAAAACCCATCTGTGATTACTGCAGCTGTATGCACGATGAACATCTGTACTATGTTCATCGTGCATACAGCTGCAGTAATCACAGATGGGTAGAATCCCAAAGCTACGCACAGGGTGGTAGGCACTAGGTGGAACTGGGAGCAGCCAGAATGCCCTGCAACACCGCAGTGGCAAAGCCTGCTCTAGTCTTGGAATATAAAGGCAGGTGGTAGTGTTTTGTGAAGGTATGCACAGAACTCCAAGTGGCTGCCTCCAAAATATCTGTGGTAGGGACTCCACTGAGGAAGGCTGTAGAGGTAGCTGTGGCCCTTGTGGACTGGGATCTGATGCCTGTAGGAACAGGTTTGCCATGAAAGGAGTAACAAAACCGTATGCAATGTCCTATCCATTTTGAAATTGTCTGTTTGGAAATTGGCTTCCCTTGAGCTCCTACAGCATAGGACACAAAAAGTTGTTCTGATTTCCTGAAGGGCTGTGTTCTGTCCAAATAGTAACGTAGCTGTCTATGGATGTCTAAGGAATGTAGCAGCCTTTCCCCTTTGTTTTGAGGATTGGGGTAAAAGGTAGGTAAGTGTATGGCCTGATTTAAAGCTACCCTGGATACTACCTTAGGCATAAATGAAGGGTTGGTTCGTAGGGAAACACTGTCCTGATGGAAGATGAGAAAGGGCTGCACAGCCATGAGGGCTTGTAGTTCCGAAACCCTACGAGCTGAGGTAATGGCCAGAAGGAAGGCTGTTTTCCAGGACAAATATTGCAAATCTGTTGAGGCAGCTGGTTCAAAGGGAGGCAATGTTAATTTTTCTAGGATGTAGTTAAGATCCCAGGTTGCAATTGGTTGTTTCCTTGGAGGTCTTATATTCTTAGCTCCTCCGAGGAACTGTCTTAAAAGTGGGTGAGAGAATAATGGTGGATCAGTGTTGTATTCTGCAGAAATGGCTGAGGCATGAATTTTGATGGAGGAAAATGAAAGTCCACTATTCAACAGCTCAGCTAGATACTGTAATATCGGAGGCAAATTCAGTTTTCTAGGATCTTGGCCTTTTTTCTCATTCCAAGCGCAAAAACGTTTCCATTTTGCGGAGTAAGCCTTTCTAGTAGATGGCCTTCTGGCCTCCAAAATGACATCCTGCACCTCTTTAGAAAGTAGGGTCTGTGGTGGTAAGGAATTTTCCATGCAGCCAGATTGAGAGTTTTCAGCTGAAGAGTTTTGTAGCTGTGCTGAGTCAGTAGAAGAGGCATTAGAGGTAGAGTCCAGGGAGGAGTATGTGTTACGCTCCTCAGGAGGGGGTACCAGTGTTGTCTTGACCAGTCTGGAGCAATCCGTATCATCTTCGGTCTGTCTGCTCTTGCTTTTAAGAGCATCTTGGGCAGAAGAGGCAATGGTGGGAAAGCGTAAACTGTCCATGTTGCCCAACTGAAAGAAAGGGCGTCCACTCTCCAGGCCTTTGGATGAAAGGTCCTTGAACAGAACTTTTTCAATTGATGATTCCTGTGGGAGGCGAAGAGATCTATGTCTGGTCTTCCCCACGCTTGTATTATTTTTGTAAACACTTGAGGATGCAACTTCAATTCGTGTGGATCTGTCATATTTCTGCTTAGATAGTCTGCCAGCGTGTTTTCCAATCCTGGCAAGTACTGTGCTTGAAGTTCGATCTGCCATTCCAGAGCCAAGTTCCAAAGTGACATGGCTAGCCTGCACAGGGGGTATGAATGTGTTCCACCTTGTTTATGTACCACATTACTGTGTTGTTGTCTGTCCTCATCAATAATTGCCCTGGATGCAGGAGGTCCTTGAAAATTTAATTGCATTTATCACTGCTAGCATTTCTTTTTGATTGATGTGAAGGTGCTTTTCCTTTTGGGACCATTTGCCCTGAATGCACCTGTCTGTCATGTGCGCCCCCCAGGCGTATTCAGAGGCGTCTGTTGTGATGACTTGATTTGCTTGAGGCTTGCAGAATGGAAGACCTGTGTTTGTTTGGCATGCTTGGGCCCACCATAGAAATTCCTTTTGCAAACATGGAATTATTGGTATTATTGTTTCCAAACTGTGGCTGTGTTGAGACCATAGGTTTTTTAGGTACCATTGAAGTTTCCTCATATGCAACTTTGCACATGGGATTAGAAGAATGCAAGATGCCATGAAGCCCAGAGCCTGCAGGATTTTCCTTGCAGTGAGCCTGGTACAATTTGCTAGTATTTTGAAGTAATGAGTTAGTTGCCCTTGTTTTCTGGCGTAAGATAGGCCATCTGGGTGTTTGTGTCCAAGTTGGCACCCAGGAAAGTTATTTTCTGAGATGGTGTTAGCCTGGGATTTCTTCTTGTTGACTGTGTATCCCAGAGAATTCAATAACCGTGTTACATAAGCCAGATGTTCCAGAAGTATGTGCTTGTTGTCCGCTTGGATCAGGCAGTCGTCCAAATAAGGGTAAATTTGTATCCCTTGAAGTCTGCAGTAGGCAATTACTGATGCCAGGCATTTCGTGAATACTCTGGGCGCAGTAGATAAACCAAAGGGCAATGCAGAGAATTGATAGTGGATTGAACCTGCAAGAAATCGGAGGCATCTTCTGCAGCTTTGTCCGATTGGGACATGCAGGTATGCCTCCCTGAGGTCCAATGTTATCAGCCAAAACTCCTTGCCCAGCATGGGAAGAAGCTGCTGTAATGTGAGCATCTTGAATTTTGGTACGAGTAGAAATGTGTTTAGGATGGATAAGTCCAAAATGGGTCTCCAGTCTGTTCCTTTCCTTGGTACCAGAAAAAGGCTGGAATAAAAACCTTGACCTTGTTCGTGAGTAGGTACCTCTTGAATAGCTTTCATGGCCATAAGCTTTGAAATTTGTATTTGAGCCTCTGCCCTTTGTGTGGCAGGTTCGGCATGCCTCTCATTTTTGGGAGTGTGTGAAAATGAAATCTGTAGCCTCTGTTTATAATGTCCAGGATCCATTTGTCTGTTGTGATATGCCAATTTCTTGTAAATAATGCCAGCTTTCCTCCCAAGGGTGCTGCCAGCTGAGACTTGCTTGGCATGAAAAGGGGGAAGTCATTGGGTTTTTTTCCTGTATTGCTGTGCACGGTCTTCGCCACCTCTTGTTGCTTGAGTTTGCCATTGTCTGCCTCTATATGATCCTTGAGGTTTGTCCTCTGCCCCTTGTGTGCCTGTATCTACCTCTTTGTGGCTTGTCCGTGGCTGGAAAGGACCAGTTCTTTGAAGGCCAATTTCTGCTAAAACGTGGTGGCTGAACCTGTAGAAAAGCTTTGACAGTTTGCATAGATTTAGCTTTTTCTTCCATTTTCCGTAGTATCTCCTCAGCATTAGTACCAAATAGTACATCCTTTTGTAAAGGAGCATCTAGTAGCTTAGCTTTAACATGGTCAGGCAAGGTTTGTTCTCTAAGCCAGGCATGTCTACGAATGACTGATCCTGTCACAGCAGCTCTGCTTGAGGCCTCTAGGGCATCATAGCCACATTGTAAGGTGCGTTTCCCCACTTGTTCTGCACTATGCATCATATCCTGTAACTCCTTCAAATCTGGTTGCTCAGGTTGAGACATTTTATTTCTTAATTGTGATAACATAAACTGCTGATATTTAAGCATATGGAACTGACAACTTAAGGCCCTCACGACTAGGGTGGCCGCGGTATATACCTTTTTTCCCCACCTTTCTAAGGATCTAGACTCTCTGTCGGAAGGTAGTGGATTCTTAGCAGTAGAGGCCTTCATTCCCTTGGGGCCTTGAGAAATGGTTTCAGGGTCAGCATTATGGCTTTTGTAAAGAAATTGGTGAGAGTTAGGAAAGTACAGTTTTGTACCTACCATAAATGTAGATGTTCGAGGATTCCCTTGCTGCAGTCCTGACAATTGGTATAGTCCAGCCCCAGTCGGCGAATCAGAGAGGTCATGGCGCCTTAGACTGACGTCAGTACGCCAGGGTACTAATGCGCATGACCGACGCCATTTCCTCAGTCTTTTCTTGCCCCAGATGTCAGAAGACCCAAAAAGACAAGTCCCAAAAACAACCTGCACCAAAAAACATGTACAATATATACAGTAATATATACAAAAATATAAGCATGTAAACTCACCTACACAACCACCCTGAAACACAGAGGGGAAGGAGGGAGGTTGAGGGAATCCTCGAACATCTACATTTATGGTAGGTACAAAAGTGTACTATGTTCTGCGGCTTGCCTTGCTGCAGGCCTGACAATTGGGTAGAATCCCAAAGCAGAGGTAAGGAGGCTGGCAAATTATAAAGTAGCAGGAGCTGACAACATGCCTTGTAAAACAGTGGCAAAACCAGCTCTAGTCTTAGAGTATATAGGCAGGTGATAATGCCTAGAGAAAGTATGCACTGAACTCTCAAGTAGCTGCTTCCAGAATAGTTGCCACCCCCTTAGAAATGCTGTTGAAGTGGCAGTAGCCCTAGTGGAATGAGGCCTAATCCCAGCTGGAACCTCTTTGCCATGATAGGAATAACAAAATGCAATGCAAAAGCCAATCCACCTAGAAATAGTTTGTTTTGACACAGGCTTGCCCTGTGAACTCAAAGCAAAGAAACAAGTAACTGCTGAGACTGCCTAAAATCTTTAGTCCTGCTCAAATAATAACGCAATTGCCTGTGTACATCTAAAGTGTGCAAAATCTTTTCCCTTTTATTTTGAGGATCTGCAAAAAACGTAGGCAAATGAATAGTTTGGTTTAAAGCCACACTAGAAACCACCTTAGGCATAAAGGAAGGATTAGTACGTAATGATACCCTGTCCTTATGGAAAATCTAAAAGGGCTCTACTGCCATAAGGGCCTGCAACTCAGACACCCTTCTTGCAGAAGTAATAGCCAACAGAAAAGCAGTCTTCCATGACAAATATTTCAATTCAGCAGTAGCTGCAGGCTCAAAAGGTTGTAGAGTAAGTTTTTCCAACACAAAATTGAGATCCCAAGCAGGAGTAGGAGCTCTCGTGGGGTCTTATATTCTTTGCCCTCTAAGAAACTGCTTGAACAAAGGATGCGAAACAAAGGTGGGTCACAATCATAGTGAGCTGAAATTGCTGCAGCATGAATCTTTATGGAAGAGAAGGACAAACCTTTGTCCAATAATTCAGTAAGATATTGAAGAGCCACACACTCAAATTAGGCTCTGAAATCTCCAAATTCTTTGCTGTACTCCAAAATAAAAATCTCTTCCATTTTTCATTTTTCATCTCCTAGTACTAGGCCTTCTAGCTTCCATAATCACATTTAAACTTGTTGAGGAAGCTGAGACCTACCATGCTTCACAGAATATGCCAAGCTGTGAGATGAAGAGATTGAAGCTTGACATTGAGCAGATGACCGCCCTTCTGAGATAACAGATGAGGAATCAAAGGTAAAGGCCATGGAGGCTTCTTTACAAGACTCCTTAGAAGTGGGTACCAGTGTTGAGGCCAATCTGGAGCTATTAAAATCATCCTTGGCCTGTCCTGTCTGACCTTTAATAATACCTTTGGAAGAAGAGGTAGAGGTGGAAAGGCATATACATGAAGGTTTTTCCAACTGAAAGACAGAGCATCCACTTTCCAAGCTGTGTGATGAAAACCCTTTGTGCAATACTTTGGCAGCTGGTGGTTTAGTGGAAGCGAACAGATCTATGTCTGAGTTCCCATGACACTGTCAATTTCTGAAATACATGAAAATCCAGTTTCCACTCGTGGGGATCCATGATTTGTCTGCTTAATACATCTGCTAGGGAGTTCTGTGCTCCTGGCAGAAACCCTGAAGAGTCAGTTGCAGGCTTAACGCAGTCTCCCATAAAATCATTGCTTGCCTGCATAGAGGATAAGAATGTGTTTCCCCCTTGCTTGTTGATGTACCACATGACAGTTGTGTTGTCTGTCAACACCTGCCTGGAAGAAGTAATGCCTTGAACGCCATCAATGCAAACTGGACTGCTAACATCTCCTTCATGTTGATATGTAGATGCTGTAGTCTGGCAGGCCATGTCTTGTATCCACTTTCCATAAGCAGTGTCCGAGGCATCTGTCGTTAAAATCTGACTCGCCTGGTCACAGAGAGTCCCTTGTTTTAGGTGACATTCCTGAGCCCACCACAAGAATTCCTTTTGAAGGCAAGGTATTATTTGAATGACAGTGTCCAAATCTTGGCAGTGCTGTGTCCATACATTTTGAGATACCATTGCAGCTTCCTCATATGCAGTTTGGCATTGGGAAGCACCAGAATACAAGATGCCATGAACCCTAATGCTTGAAGGACTGTCCTTGCAGTCAGCGGACTGATGAGATAGTTGATGGAAGTGAAGTGACAGACTCTTTTTGTTTGTCCGGGGTTAAAAGGCCATCTGGGCTGCTGTATTCAGTCTCACCCAGAAAGCACATGTCTTGAGAGGGTACTAGACTGGACTTTATTTCGCTCACAGAATACCCTAGTCATCTTAGCACTGCTATGACATATTCCAGATGCTGTAGAAGGTGTTCCTTTTCTTGAGCCAGATTAGGCAGTCGTCGCAAGTAAGGATAAATTTGAATGCCTTGAAGCCTGAAGTAAGCTATCACTGAGCCAGAACCTTTGTGAATACTCTGAGTAGATAAGCCAAACGGCAATGCAGAGAACTGATACTGAACATCTGCAGTTCCAAGCCGCAGATCGTTTGTCCAACTTAGCCTTATGGGCACATGAAGGTTTGAGATCCAAAGTTACCATCCAGTGATCCTGCCTGCCCAGCAGAGGTAACAGTTGCTGTAACGTGAACATCTTGAACTTGGGAATGTCCAGATAAGTGTTGAGGATAGATAAATCCAAAATTGGTCTCCACGTGTTCCCCTTCTTTGGTACTAGGAACAGGCGAGAATAAAATCCAAGCCTTTCTGATACAGGGACTGGCTGAATAGCCCCTATCTGGAGTAACTGAGAAACTTGTTTGTGAGCCTCTGTTCTTTGTGGAGGAGGAACATCTGGCATGCCTTTGAAAGGGGCATTGTGTGGAAATAAAATCTGTACCCGTGATGAATGATATCCAGCACCCATCTGTCTTGAGTGATTAAATCCCAATTTTCTTTGAAAAGAGACAATCTTCCCTAGGAGCTGCGAGAGTCCACTGGCAGCTGAAAAGGCAGAAGGACTGACCCCTGCCCTCACCAGAAGTCTGAACAGGTGAACTGTCTGATCTAGGCCTAAACGAACCTTGAGCCCTGCCCCTTAGACCTACCCCTAGACTGGGAACCATAAGCAGGATATGTCCACCCTTAGCAGGCCAATTTCTACTAAACTTGGAGGCTGCACCTGCAAAAATCTTTAACAGTCTGCATAGACTTAGCTTTGTCCTCCATTTTCTTTAAAACTGCTTCCACAGGGTCCAAACAACACATCAGACTGTAAAGGAGCATCAAAATCCTGGTCTTAACATGCTCAGCTAAATTCTGATCCTTCAACCATGCATGTCTGCGAACAGAACTAGTAGCAGCCACCCTCGAGGAGGCCTGAACAGCATCAAAACCACACTGCAAAGAATGCTTACCCACTTGTTCAGACACATGAACCAAATCCAGCAATTCTTACACTCAATACCTTCCGCCAAAGCATCCTTAGATTTCAATTGTGAAAGGAGATAATTCTGATATTTCAGCATATGAAACTGACAATTCAACGCCCTCATGGCTAGAGTGGAAGAAGTATATACTTTCTTACCCCACCTATCCAAAGCCCTTGCCTCCTTATCAGAGGGTACAGGATTTTTAACCACAGAAGCTTTAACACCTTTAGGCCCCTGAGAAACAGTTTCTGGGTCCGCCTTAAACAAATACTTATGAGCTTCGGCACCCTATAATACCTATCAGGCTTAACAGGACCAGGAGGCAAAGAATCAGGCTTCGGAGAAGGCGCAGGAAAAACATCCTCCACCACATTCAACACAGGAGGAATAGCTAAGGGCCTATGCTGGGGCAAAACAAGAATTCCCTAAGCCTTTTTCTGGAGTCAGAGTAATCTTGGCCTTCCAAGTGCTCATGGAGTGAAGAGTCTCTGAAAATGAAAAATCCTCAGGAGGAGCAGGAGGAATCATCCACATCAGAATCAGAATAAGTAGGAACTCTTGCAAGTCTTCCACAGAAGACTCAGAAGCCTGTGAACACTGTTCAAAACTATCAAACACCTGTTCCACCCTAGGCCTCTTATCAGGTGGGGGCATAGAACCTCTAATCAGATAATCAAATCTTCTGCCATTTTAAGCATATGTTTCTTAGGCACAGAGCCCGAAACAGAAGCTGAACTTGGCCTTCCTCTAAAAGAAGCTTTGGCAACAGAAGGAGAGGCCCCAACTACCTTGGGAAGAGAGGGAAGAACAGTTACCTGAGAAGCCCCTCAGCCTGGCCTACCTCCTGAGAGGGCACATCCTGTAACAGTAAGTATCAGCCTGAGACTCCATAGAGACTCCTGGCAAAACCTCTGGCTCCCTGAGCCTTCTAAAGGACCGGGACTGCCGTTCCTCACCCTAGACTTCACTGTTTTGTCCTTGCTGATGAAGGCATCCGACGGCAACAGCCTCCTCTTAATAGTGCGCTTGTTAAACCTACCACATGAGCGGCAACCAAGAACCTCGTGCTCTGGCCCTAAACAAGGTATACACAATGTATGATAATCCCTATGCGGTATCTGCTTCCCACAAGAAATACAGTTATTCACTTTTTCTGACATCCGTTAAATACTGAGGCAAGAAAACAAAATGTTCTAGCTCTGAATTCGGTCTGAAACTGAAAATCTCAGAACGCCAACCTGCACTCGCAAAATTGCTTCTGCATCGACCATGCGGCAAAAAGACTGGAGAAATGACGTCGGTCATGCATTAGTACCCTGGCCATGACCGACGCCAGTGGTATTCGGGCCGACTGGGACGCAGACTATACCCAATTGTCAGGACTGCAGCAAGGGAAGACGAAGAACATCTCTGTAGTACCTATCAGGCTTGACTGGGGCAGGAGGCAGAGAATCCGGATTTAGGCAAGCCTCCGAATAAACATCAAGTATGTCCAAGACAGGAGGTATCGCCAGAGGTCTGTGCTGAGGTAGCAAAAGAAATTCCCCAAGTCTTTTCTTGGAATCAGAAAAGTCTTGGCCTTCCCAATGGAAGTGTTCCCTCAAGGTGTGCAAGGTTTCCCCAAAAGAGAAATCCTCTGGGGGAGATACAGAAGGAATGGACTGCTCAGCATCCGAATCTTCAAAAGGGGAGTACGAGTGTTCCTGTTAATCAGAATGTTCTGAAAAAATGGAATCCTGGTCAGAAGAGGGAGAAGCTTCCTCCACTCTGGGTCTCTTGTCTGGAGGGGGCTGGGAACCCCTGATAAGAGTAATTAAATCCTCAGCCATTTTTAGCATCTGCTTTTTAGGCATGGGGCCTAGAGATGGGCCCTGTGCAACAGGCCTCTTGGGATGCATGGCTGATTTGGACTTAGTAAAGGCCTTAATGGAGAAGGAAGATGAGGGTCTAAAGACACCATGGGTGGAAGTGGACCTATCCACATTAGGAGGCTCAACACTCACAGTGGCTTCGGTATGGGCCGAGGTACTTGCGGTCTCCGTTACAGAGGACACCGCCAAAGAAGTGTAGTCAGTAGTCAGGGGCTGCGTAGGCGCCTCGCTGAGAACCGGACCACGTGTAGCCGGTTTTGGCATGGTGTCAGTGGAGACCGCATGTCGGTCTTTGTCCTTACGTTTTTTGGACAAAACTGTAGTCGGAGTATCAGACGACATTTTATAATCAAAGGCTTTACCAATTCGTAATTTCAGGAGCTGGCCGACCGGCACTTGCTAGCTGCTTCTGCTTCGGGCACCGCGCGGCAAAAACGACTGAAGAATATGGCGTTGGCTTGTCTTATACCCCTGTCGCACTGACGTCAGGAAAGAAAGCGACTACAACAGACGCCGGACCTAGACTTTGGAATTCGGCCGACCGAGGACCCGCCTGATGGCAGAGAACCCATGTGTGATTACTGCAGCTGTATGCACGATGAACATCTGGCGAAGAGTCAGCATCTTGAATTTTGGAATCACCAAAAAAGGTATTCAGGGTAGACCGGTCCAGGATAGGACGCAATGAATGGTCTTTTCTGGGTACCAGGAAAACTCTAATAGAAACCATGTCCCTTTTCCTCTTCTGGTACCGACTGAATAGCCCCTATGCTCATAAGTTCATACTAGGCTATCTGCCCTGAGGCAATTATAAGCCTAGCCAGATTCTGTATGGCTTACGCCACCCCTTGATTTGAGTAAACTGTGCCCCAAGGTTTAGTTTACTGTGCCCTCTGTCCAATAGTGACACGGGAGTAATCCCTGGGACAAACCTATGATCCCCCATCCACCTATCGAGATTCTTCTTGAAGAGATTCAGTGAGGTGCTCTGCCTCACATGAACTGGAATTCTATTCCAGAGCGAAGGGAGCCTCTGGGTTAAGAGCCTGTCCCTCCAGCAAGTTCTATTTATTTCTGTGCTGAGGTTCAAGTCCCTCGAGCGTGTGGCTCTAAAGGATTTAGATTTACTGAGGTGGAGCATGTCCATTAATTCTGGATTTGACATAGCTTTGTATGTCAGGCATAGATCGCCTCGAAGTAGGCGGTATGCAACCGAGTAGAGCTGGAGTTTTTTTTAACCGAGCAGCATATGGCATCTGTTTGAGACCCTTGATCCTCTTGGTGAGATACTTTTTGGGTCTTTCTAATTGCTGCAGGTGTCGGGTAAGGTACATCCCAAAAGGGGCATTGTATTCTATGATGGGCCTGATGAGGGATGAATAAAGGGGCACGATTACCTCTCTTGATCTAGATGTGAAACCCTTCGAGATGAGGTGGGCTATGTAGAAGGTCTTTCTAACCACTTTGGCAATGTGGTTTTCAAAGGAGAGATTGCTATCAACTTATTTATTTTATTTAACATTTGTTGACCGGGAAAGTCAGACTAGGTTCCACAGATACTGTTTTCAGCGGATGCCCAGGGAGAAATGCTCCAGAAGCATGTCTTTAGAACTTGGGTCCCCAGGTCCCTAATAACTTTCTCTGTACTTAATGGGTTACCGCCTATGTGGTAATTTGAGGGCACATTGTTTTTGCCAAAGGGTATGACTATACATTTTTTGGCATTTAGCTTTAAACCATGGTGCTGGCACCAGTTATCTGTCTCAGAGACCTTTTTGAAGGATGTTTGTGTCAGCTGGAGAGTTGATTATGGCGCCCAGATTGCAGTCGTCTGCGAACTTGGTGAGCCATAGTCCTCCCACGTTTGCCTGTACCTCGGAAAAGTATATACCGAACAAGAGTGGTCCCAGGACAGAACCCTGTGGGATGCCACTTGTGACCGGTTTCGAGTCCGACATGGCTCCAGCAACTCTCACTCTGCGGGTTCTGTCTGAGCCAGTTTGCGACCCATCCTGTGACATAGGGGTTTATATTTAAGCTGGATAGCTTATCTATGATGCCAGAGTGGGGTATTGTGTCAAATGCCTTTGCAAGGTCCAGATAGGCTGTGTGGACCACCGTCCCTTCATCTATGGCTTTGGTGACTGTTTCGAAGAAGTCAACCAGGTTCAAAAGGCAGGATCTGCCCTTGACAAAGCCGAACTGGGTAGGATCTAGTGTCTGTAGGTCCCCAATGTCTGTTTATGAGCTCCATGATGATCCTCTCCATAGCCTTGCAGACTAAGCTAGTCAGGCTTATGGGGCGATAGTTTCCAGGGTCCGTAGAGGCTCCCCCTTTGTGGAGTGGGACCACTGTTGCTGTACGCCATTCTGTGGGCACATATCCTGTAGTGAGGCTGAGATTGTATAGCTGTTTTATTTGAGGGATTAGTTCCTCTTGGAGTTCATGTAAGACTCAACCTGGGACGCCATCTGGTCCCATGGAAGCAGTGTTTTTTTGCTTTGGAGAGGGCAGCCTTCACCTGAGCATCAGGTGAAGAGAGAGAAAGGGAGAGTACTTGCTTTTGGGCCTCTGCCCACTGATTTGGAGGTAGATCCAGCCAACCGCTTGGAGTTGGTAACGTGTGGAAGTGAAATCTGTATCCTTGAGACACTATTTAAAACCCATTTGTCCTGGGTAACGAGTCCCAGTTCTCTGCATGTAGTGCAATATTTCCCCCCAAAAAGGGGCAGTCAGTTGAGTAGTGCTTGGAAGTTTTAGTACCAACACCGCCCTTCTCTCCTTCTTACATACTATCAATTTAACCCACGACTCCGGTAATTTAGCATCTTCAGTCCTGCTGGACTTAAAGCTTTTGATACCATCTCCCACACCCACCTTCTAAATCATCTGTCCAATCTCAATCTCTCCCACAAAACTCTCTCCTGGTTCTCCAGCTATCTTTCAGACAGGTCCCAGGGCACCTCCACCTTCCGTCCTACCCCCACTGGAGTACCCCAAGGATCCATACTTGGTCCAATTCTATTCAAACATCTTTATTAATGACTTTAAGGCCACGCCCAATACTAAAATTGTTCAATAGGTGGACGATTCTACTTTGATCTGCTGCACCTCCAACTTAACAGATCAACTACTGACACGGCCTTCTCAACTACAGAAAACTGTATGCTCCAAAATCACCCCTCATTAAATGCTAACATAACTAAAATTCTTCTATTCTCTCCTAAGTCCTCCCCTATTGATAAAAACTCATTCCAAATAACCAGCCATAACAACTCCATTTTAGAGGTCGTTCCCTCCGCCAACCTTCTTGGTGTAACCACTGAATACCTAAAATTTAATACTCACGTCCAGCTAAACAAAGAAAATCCACATAAAACTCTGCCTACTTTACAGAAACAACCAACCACTTCCTCACTCCTGCTGCCAGACTAACTCTCGCCACTACTTATCTCCTCTCGATGGTATGGCGGGGGGGGGCCCCCTCTGCTCACAAATTTATCCTCCAAACTATAAGTATGTTGCAATAAAATCTCCAGATTTGCTACTAAAGCCAAATCTTCCTCTCATCACTGTTCCTCCCTTCACTCATTAAACTGGCTTGAACTCCATAACCAACTTGACTTTCTCCAAATCACAACTGCCTATAGACTACTATTCCAACCTACCAAGTGCCCTGCACCATCCAATATCCTACAACCATATACTCCCCATAGAACACTTAGATCTACCCACCAAAACCTAATCTCCATCCACAAACCGAGCCCAGCTGGTCAATTTCTGCTTTCCTTCACCTTAGCCAAAAAATGGAATGCTCTTCCCTCCACCTTAGCCAAAAAATGGAATGCTCTTCCCTCCACTCTTACAACCTGCAATAACCTCGAAAACTTTAAAACTTATTCATTCTCACCTTTACTCAAACAGGAAATGCAACTGTACTCTTCACTCTATACCTCTCAAGGTCTCCTCCACTTTTACTCCTGGCTAATCTTGCTCATTTGTATTATGTATAAATAACTCTACTGTAAAATCTAGCCTCAAGGCCATTTGCCTGTCTTTTACACCTAAACAAAATTGTAATGGTTTGTTTCTTTATGAATGAAATGCGTTTGTTAGTAATGCAAAATTTCTTAATTATTCATGTAACTACATATTGTTGGAGCTTTTCTCCCCAGGCCTCCACTGAAAACGGGCTCACAGAGCCCAGTGGACCTCCCCAGTCATCAAACTGGAATAAATAAATTAATAAATAAGTCATTGAGACAGTTTACCATAGGGGGGAGTTTTATTACTCCCAGATTTGGAAGTGGAGACCCCCCACTGCTTAGTCCTGTGCGTCCCCTGGGACTGAAGCCTGAGTGCTCTGCTGGATCTGGGTTTGGACTGAGAAAGTCTGTAAGAGTAAGGAAAGGACCCATTCTTAAAAGGCCAATGCCTACTAAATCTTAGAGGTTGTACTTGTAAAAAATCTAACAATTTGCACAGATTTAGCTTTTTCCTCCATCTTTTTAAGAACTGGTCCTGATTTAAGGGAGCATCCAGTAATTTCATTTTAACATGATCTGGCAAGGATTGCTCCTTAAGCCAAGCATGACTTCTAAGTACAGACCCAGTTACAGCAGCCCTGCAAGATGCCTCTAGTGAATCAAAACCACACTGCAATGTAGGTTTACCAACTTGTTCAGCAGAATGCATTAAATCCTGTAAATCCTTATTTTCAGCACAATCAGGAATAATCGTTTTCTGTTTAAGCAATCCAATAATATACTGTTGATACTTTAACATATGAAACTGGCACTTCAAAGCCCCAATGGCCAAAGTTGCAGAAGTGTATACCTTCTTACCCCATCTATCCAGCGCCCTGGAATCTCCATCAGAGGGGGTATTTTTGGCAGTAGTAGCTTTAATGCCCTTGGGTCCCTGTGAAATGGTTCAGGATCCGCAGTAGGATTTTTGAAAAGGAACTTGACAGTCAGGAACCCTGTAACATCTATCAGGTTTTCTGGGAGCAGGAGGTAAAGAATCAGGGGCCATGCTAGATTCCGAAAAGGCATCAACCATGTCCAGTACAGGAGGTATAGCTAAAGGCCTGTGCTGGGGCAGGAGTAAGAAAATTCCTATGCCTCTTTAGAATCAGAGAGATCCTGATTTTCCATACGAAAATGCTCCAAGAGTATGCAAGATTTTACCAAAAGAGAAATCTTCTGGGGGTGGGGGATAGAGTCCTCAGCATCAGAATCCTCATAGGTATACAAGGGTAAATCCTGGTCAGAAGAAATAAATTTAAAATCCTGGTCAGAAGTATCATAAGCAAACTCAGTCCTAGGTCTCAGAGGGGGAAGGTTGGCTTCCCCTGATTAAAGTAATAAGGTCTTCAGCCATTCTTATTTGTTTTTTAGGCACAGGGACCTGATCATGCAGTCTGGGCGTCAGTTTTCTAGGCATGGTTCAAGTTTTAGGCCTTAAAAGAAGATGGCGTTGGTTTAAAATGCAAGGCCCGATTATACCCTCAGAAGCCAGTGCCTGCACAGCAGCTCCAGACCCTTCCAAGGTAGACACATCCGCAAGTTCCACAGCTGAAGCATCTCATGGCATACTGGACTCCGAATGGGTCTCAGTAGAGGCATGCGAATCTGAAGTAGCGGGTATCCGGGGCTGCAGAAGCACCTCAGAGTACTGGCGACTGGCTTAGGAGCAGCATTGTCTGCAGCTTTGGACTTGGGCGGCCTGTCTCTGCATTTTTTCGGAATGTCTGAAGTCAGACGGCTTACCGAAGACATATCAGGATAATTGAACAGAGCACCAAAATATTTAGTAGTGCAAATATACAGACGGATAGTTTGTGGTTTAAAATAAGGCACAAAACAGACCGCGAGGTACGTAGTTACCAGGGCCTAGGCAAGGAATACAGTATGAAAGAAAATCTTTAAGAGGTATTTGCTTTCCACAAGAAATGCAATTATTTACTTTTACTGACATTGGTTTAGAGCAAGAAAAAGTTTCCCAAACGGGGTACTGAAGACTTCGGTTCTGAAACTCGAAAACGAAAATTTCAGGAGTCGGCCGATCGGCACTTGCAAACTTGCTTCAGGCACCACACAGCAAGAAAGACCGATAACGTCTGCTGCATGTTTTGTACCCCTGATGACCTGACGTCATGGAAGACGCAGCAACAGACGTAGGACCCAACACTTTGTTAAATCAGACCGAGGGCTACTGCAAGCAGATAAACCCAAATGTGATGACTGCAACAGTGAAACACGAAGAACATCAGGTTCTTAGTATTTCTCCCTATGAAACTGGTAGTTCAAAGTACTCATAAGGGTAGCAGAGGTGTAGACTCTTTCCAAACCTGTCCAAGCCTCTGCTTTGTCTGTTGGTAAAAGGATTTTCCTCAATCGGAATCCCTACAGGAAGCAACTGATGCACCCTTCTCAAAGTTGGATTCATCATGATCAAAATAGTCCAAGTCAAAACTCGTTTGTAGGGTATCCTTTCTTTTACTTGTGGATGCTTCAGGGACAGAGGTGTCTGGATATGACCAAAGAAATCATATCCTCAGCCAACCTTACCAGGTCTTGTTGGTAGGCCTGAGAGTGGGAGCCAGCAGACCTAGGCTGAGGTAAGGTGGGTGTAGCCTTTTCTGTGAGGGGAAATTCCCATGAGAGGTAGGCACAGACTCTCCTAATAATGCAAAAAGCCATTTTTACAGCAGTCAGCAGCCAGGGCCAACCAAGTGGTTCCAGACCTAACCAATGAGCCAAGTCCTTCAGTTTGTGTGGAAACAGAGGAACCTGGAGGCATTATCAGACTCCAAACAAGTTTCAAGAGAGGTCTGTGCCACACACACAGTCAATGGGGGCTGCAAAGGCAACTCACCTTCTTTGACCATCACAGGCCAAGAGGGACTGTAGATGACAAATGAGCACATTATGCACTAAATCTGAAGCGTTCTTCCTTTTTCTGTTTAGGGAGATCTACTTCAACTACACCATCTGACAAGTTACATGAATGCCCTGAAAACTCACTGAAATGTTTAGCTAAAATCTCAGCCATGTGCTTGCTAGCTATGCTATTACAGCAAGCACAAAACCGACATGTTAGGAGTGTTGTGTTCAGGACTAACAAGTCACACCAAAATAATTTAAGTCCTGGTGTGGTATCAGTTTGCCACAGCAAAGCCAGTTAAAAATAAAGTTAACATTTGTTTACTGGGAAGGCCAAGGGAGAAATGCTCCATATGCATGTCTTTGCAATGTGGAAGGAAACTGGAGCACTGAGGAAACCTGTACGAATGCAAGGAGGACATGCAGACTCCGCACAGAAGGCACCCCAGCAGAGAATAGAAAGTACAGTTGTGTACCTACCATAAATGTAGATGTTAGAGTGTATTCACTGTTGCAGTCATTACACTTGGGTTATCCTGCTGGCAGGCTACCCGCAGTCTGCCTGAATTCCAAAGTCCTGGTCCGGCGTCGGGTGCTGTCACCTCTTCCCTGACGTCAGTGTGCCAGGGGTATAAAAGATGCCTCAGACACAATTTTTTCAGTGTCTTGCCCCAGATGTCAGGTGCCCCCAAAAGGGTAGGCTAAAAAAAAAACATTGCTTATAAAAGCATGCACTAAAATAAATACCTTCATCTACAAGCAAATACACCACATAGGTTGTAGAGGATAGAGAAGTACAGATAATTCCCGGCAAAGAAAGGGGGATGGTGGGTGGGCAACCTGGACTGCAACAGTGAATACGCTCCAACATCTACATTTATGGCAGGTAGACAACTGTACTATGTTCATAGTGTTTCACTGTTGCAGTCATTACACTTGGGTTGAATCCCAAAGCTGAGGTTGGGCGACGGTCTAAATAGAATTAGGAGTGGCTATAAGGCCCTGCAGAAAGTACAGTTTTGTACCCACCATAAATGTAGATGTTAGAGTGTTGACACTGCTGCAGTCATTACACTTGGGTTATCCTGCCGTCAGGCGGTCCCCACAGTCGGCCAGAGTTCCAAAGTCTTGGTCCAGCGTCGGTTGCTGTTGCCTCCTCCCTGACGTCAGTGCGACAGGAGTATACAAGATGCAGCAGACGCCATTTTCTTCAGTTTTTCTTGCCCCAGATGTCAGGTGCCCCCAAAAAGGTAGGCAATTCAAATTGCTAGTAAACAATACAAAAGAAAAGCAAACAACCATTTTTAGTTACCAGTAAATACTCCCCACAGGTAAAAGGGTTAGATGCCTTAGGTAAGTACCAGAAAGTAAGAGGGGAAGGAGGGAGGGTAACCTGGACTGTAGCCGTGTCAACACTAACATCTACATTTATGGTAGGTACAAAACTATACTATGTTCATAGTGTTACACTGCTGCAGTTATTACACTTGGGTGGAATCCCAAAGCTGAGATAGGGAGGCTGGATCTACAAGGCATTAGGGGTGGCTGTAAGGCCCTGCAGTACAGCAGTGGCGAAGCCAGCTCTGGATTTTGAGTATAAAGGCAAATGGCAATGTTTGGTGAAGGTAAAGGTATGCACAGGACTCCATGTTGCTGCTTCCAAAATATCCTTGGTAGGTACTCCTCTGAGGTAGGCAGTTGAAGTGGCTGTTGCCCTGGTGGAGTGAGATCTAATGCTGCTAGGTACAGGTTTCTCATGGTGGGTATAGCAGAAATGTATACAGTGTCCTATCCATTTTGAAATAGTCTGCTTTGAAATGGCTTTTCCCTGTGCTCCTGCTGCGTATGCTGCTAATAAATTGCTCACATTTTCTGAAAGCTTTGGTTTTGTCCAAGTAGAAGCGCAACTGTCTGTGGATGTCCAAAAAATGTAGACGTTTCTCCCCTTTGTTCTGTGGTTTTGGATAAAAAGTTGGCAAGTGAATAGTTTGGCTTAGAGCCACACTTGAGACCATCTTTGACATAAACGTAGGGTTAGTTCTTAAAGACACCCTGTCCTGGTGGAAGATGAGGAAAGGTTCCACTGCCATTAGTGCCTGTAATTCTGAAACTCTTCGTGCTGATGTAATTGCCAGCAGCAGAGCAGTTTTCCAATAGCAAAATAGTTTTCCAAGAGATGTATTTTATTTCTGCTGTGTTAGCTGGCTCAAAAGGAGGTAAAGTTAATTTTTCCAAAACAAAGTTGAGGTCCCAAGTTGGTGTAGGTGCTCTACGGGGCGGTCTTATGTTTTCAGCCCCTCTGAGGTATTGAGCAAAGGATTAGAAAAAATTGGTGAATCCGTGTTGTAAAGGCGTGGATCTTGATGGATGAAAAAAAAAAAAAATAAAAAAGTGACCCTTGTCCAGCATCTCAGTTAAGTATTGCAGTATCTGAGGAATGTTTGGGACAAGAGGGTCAAGGCTGTGCTTAGTTCTAGGCAAAGAATCTCTTCCATTTATCTGAGCATGCTTTCCTGGTGCTAGGCCTTCTGGCCTCCAGAATGACATCCATAACAGCTTTGGAGAGAGGCATTGCTTGCTTGACTAGGGAATTTTCCATGCAGCTAGGTTTAAGGTCTTTAGCTGGCTGTGAAGTATCTGATGGTTATGCTGCGTAAGCAACTCTGGGATTTGAGGCAAAATCCAGGGTGGTTCTTGTGTTAAATTCTTTAAGAGTGGGTGCACCAGACTGGCCACACCAGCACTGGTAATCAGTATCATTTTTGGCTCTTCCTGCCTGGCTTTTATGAGTACCTTTGGGAGGAGAGGTAAAGGAGGGAAAGCATTTACTTGCAGTTTTTTCCAGCTGAATGAGAGGGCATCCACTTGCCATGCTGGTGGATGGTAGCTCCTTGTGCAGAATCTCTGTAACTGGCAGTTCTTTGGGGAAGCAAACAGATGTATGTCCGATGTCCACCATTTTTGTGTTATCATTCTGAATATTTGTGGATTCAGTTCCCATTCGTGTGGGTCCATAATGTTTCTGCTTAGGTAGTCTGCCAGTGTGATTTTCTCTCCTGGCAGGAAATGTGCTTGCAGATGAACTTGGTAGTTTAGAGCTGTGCTCCACAAGGTCATGGCTTGTCTGCAGAGGGGGTAGGAGTGTGTGCCCCCTTGCTTGTTTATGTACCACATAACTGTGGTGTTGTCTGTCTTTAGTAGTAATTGTCCTGGATGCAGTAGGTCCTTGAAAGCTATAATTGCATTTTGTACAGCTAGCATCTCTTTTTGATTGATGTGGAGATGTCTTTGCTCTGTGGGCCACTCGCCCTGGATACTTTTCCTGCCATGTGTGCTCCCCAGGCGTAATCAGATGCATCTGTTGTCAGTGTTTGCCTGGCTGTGGGTTGAGTGAAAGGCTATCCCTTGTTGAGGAGACAAGCTTGTGCCCACCATCGAAACTCCTGTCGTAGGCAAGGAATTAGTAGTATAACTGTTTCCAAACTTTGACAGTGTTGAGACCATACGCTCTTTAGGTACCATTGCAGTTTCCTCATATGCAGTCTGGCATATGGAATTAGTAGTATGCAAGATGCCATGTAGCCCAAGGCCTGCAGAATTTTTCTTGCAGGGAGTAGTGTCTGCCATTAATTGAAAATATTGAGTCAGTTGTCCTTGTTTGTCTGGCGTGAGAAGCCATCTGGGCAGTTGTTTTCAAGCTGGCACCCAGGAATATTTTCTGTTGTGAGGGCACTAGTTTTGATTTCTTTTCGTTTTACTGTGTACCCCAGGCAACTTAACTTTACGTACACCAGATGCTTTAGTAGAATGTCCTTGCTCTCTGCTTGAATCAGGCAGTCGTCCAGGTATAGATAAATCTGAATTCCTTTTTGCCTGCAAAATGCAATTACTGGTGCCAGGCACTTTGTGAAGACCCTGGGCGCAGTAAATAAGCCAAAGGGCAGTGCAGAGAATTGATAGTGCATTGAACCAGCTAGAAATCTGAGGCATCTTCTGCAGTTTTGTCTGATAGAGTATGCCTGAGGTCCAACGTCATGAGCCAAGCTTTCTTGCCCAGCATGGGAAGAAGCTGTAGTGTCAACATCTTGAATTTCGGTACATCCAGGTAAGTGTTTAGTGTAGAAAGGTCCAGAATGGGTCTCCAGGATTTGACCTTTCTGGGAACCAGAAAGAAAATCCTTGTCCTTGTTCCTGTGGTGGTACCTTTTGAATAGCTCTCATGTCTATGAGTACTGTAATTTGTTTTTGAGCCTCAGCCCACTGATTTTGTGGCAGATTTGGCATTCCTTTTAGCCTTGGCAGGGTGTGAAAATGGAACCTGTAAAGTACAGTTTTGTACCTACCATAAATGTAGATGTTCGAAGATCCACATTGCTGCAGTCCTTACATATGGGTAGTCCGCTGTCCTCGGTCGGCCCGAATACCAAAGTATTAGGCGGACGTCGGTCAAGGCGCTTAAAACTGACATCAGGACGTCAGGGTACAAAAGCGCATGACAGACGTCATATCCTCAGTCTTTTCTTGCCCCAGATGTCAGAAGGCCCTAACAAGAAAGGCCAAAGCCGAAAAACAGCAAAAAATAACCAACCACCCCTGCACTAACCATATTTACAATATGTACAACACAAACCACACCACCACCTCTAACAGAGGGGAAGGAGGGAGGGTAAATTGGACTGCAGCAATGTGGATCTTCGAACATCTACATTTATGGTAGGTACAAAACTGTACTATGTTCTTCATCTCACATTGCTGCAGTCCTTACATATGGGTAGAATCCCAAAGCAGAGGTAAGGGAGGATGGCAAAACTATAAAGCATTAGGGGCTGCCAAAATGCCCTGTAAAATTGCAGTGGCAAATCCAGCCCTAGATTTAGAGTAAAGTGGAAGGTGGTAATGCTTAGAGAAAGTATGCACTGAACTCCAAGTAGCTGCTTCCAAAATATCTTTAGTAGCCACCCCCCTTAAAAAAGCAGTAGAAGTGGCAGTAGCCCTAGTGGAATGAGGCCTAATCCCAGCTGGAATCTCCTTACCATGATGGGAATAACAGAAAGCAATACAAAAACCAATCCACTTAGAAATAGTTTGTTTTGAAACAGGTTTGCCCTGAGAACCCAAAGCAAAAGAAACAAACAACTGCTGAGACTGCCTGAACCCTTTAGTTCTGCTCAAATAATATCGCAACTGTCTGTGTATATCCAAAGTGTGCAAAATCCTTTCCCCTTTATTTTGGGGGTTTGCATAAAAAGTAGGCAAATGAATAGTTTGGTTTAAAGCCACACTAGAAACCACTTTAGGCATAAAAGAAGGGTTAGTACGCAAAGACACCCTATCCTTGTGGAAAATTAAGAAAGGCTCAACCGCCATAAGGGCCTGTAATTCAGAAACCCTTCTCGCAGAGGTAATGGCCAACAAAAAAGCAGTCTTCCATGATAAATATTTCAACTCTGCAGATGCTGCAGGCTCAAAAGGTTGTAGAGTGAGTTTCTCCAACACAAAATTGAGATCCCAAGCAGGAGTAGGAGCTCTAATGGGGTCTTATATTCTTTGCCCCTCTAAGGAATTGCTTAAACAAAGGCTGAGAAAATAATGGTGGGTCACAGTCATAGTGAGCAGAAATTGCTGCAGCATGAACCTTTATAGAGGAGAAGGACAAACCTTTGTCCAATAACTCAGTAAGGTATTGAAGCGCAACACAAATTAGGTTTAGAAACATCAAAGTCCTTTGCTGTACTCCAAAATAAAAATCTCCTCCATTTATCTGCGTACACTTTCCTTGTACTAGGCCTTCTGGCCTCCAAAATAACATTCAAAACTTGTTGTGGAAGCTGAGACCCTCCAGGGTTTAAAACAGAATATGCCAGGCTGTTAGATGTAGAGAGTGAAGTTTGACATTGAGTAAATGACTGTTCTCCTGAGACAGCAGGTGAGGAATCGAAGGCAAAGGCCGTGGAGGCTCCCGTACCAGACTTCTCAGTAATGGGTACCAGTGCTGTCGAGGCCAATCCGGAGCTATTAAAATCATGTTTGGCTTGTCCTGTCTGACCTTCAGGAGTACCTTTGGGAGGAGAGGCAGAGGTGGAAAGGCATACACGTGAAGATTGCTCCAATTGAATGAGAGAGCATCCACTTTCCAAGCTGTGGGATGAAACCTTTTTGTGCAAAACTTTGGCAGCTGGTAATTGAGTGGAGAAGCGAACAGATGTATGTCTGGAGTTCCCCATAACACTGTCAATTTCTGAAATACATGAGGATCCAATTTCCACTCGTGGGGATCCATAATTTGTCTGCTCAACACATCTGCTAAGGAGTTCTGTGCTCCTAGCAGAAACCTTGCCTGAAGATTTAGCTATAAACTGAGAGCAGTCTCCCACAAAATCATTGCTTGTCTGCATAGAGAATATGAATGCGTTCCCCCTTGCTTGTTGATGTACCACATGACAGTTGTGTTGTCTGTTAGAATCAACACCTGCCCTGGAAGTAGTAAATCCTTGAAAGCTATCAATGCAAATTGGACTGCTAACATCTCCTTCAAGTTGATATGTAGATGTTGAAGTCTGGCAGGCCACGTGTCTTGTACCCACTTTCCATTTAGATGAGCTCCCCAAGCTTTGTCTGAGGCATCTGTCGTTAGAATCTGACTCGCCTCTGGCCGGGTCACAGAGAGTCCCTTGTTTAGGTGACATTCCTGAGCCCACCACAAAAATTCCTTTTGAATGCAAGGTATTATCTGAATGACAGTGTCCACATCTTGGCAGTGCTGTGTCCATACATTTTTGAGATACCATTGTAGCTTCCTCATATGCAGTTTGGCATTGGGAAGTACCAGAATACAAGATGCCATGAACCCCAAGGCTTGAAGGACTGTCCTTGCAGTCAGCCTGGACTGACGAGACAATTGGTGGAAGTAAAGAGAAAGATTCTTTTGTTTGTCTGGGGTCAAAAAGGCCATCTGGGATGCTGTATTCAGTCTCACACCCAGAAAGCACATGTCCTGAGAGGGTACTAGACTGGACTTTATTTCGTTCACAGAATACCCCAGGCATCTTAACACTGCCATCACATACTGTAAATGATGAAGTTCGTCCTTTCCTTGGGCCAGAATCAGGCAATCGTCCAAATAAGGATAGATTTGTATTCCTCTTAGCCTGAAGAAAGCTACCACTGGAGCCAGAACCTTCGTGAACACTCTGGGCGCAGTAGATAAGCCAAAGGGCAATGCAGAGAACTGATAATGAGAAGTCCCAGCCCGAAAACGCAGATACTTCCTGCAACTGAGCCTGATAGGAACATGAAGGTAAGCCTCCTTGAGATCCAGAGTCACCATCCAGTGATCTTTGCCCAGCAGAGGTAAAAGCTGTTGTAACGTCAACATTTTGAACTTGGGAATGTCCAGATATGTGTTGAGGATAGATAAATCCAAAATTGGTCTCCACGTGTTCCCTTTCTTTGGTACTAGAAACAGGCGAGAATAAAATCCTAGGCCCACTTCTGGCAGAGGGACCAGTTGTATGGCCCCTATTTGAAGTAGTAGAGAAATTTGTTTGAGAGCCTCTAGTCTTTGCTGAGGAGGAACGTCCGGCATGCCTTTGAAAGGAGGCAAGGTATGGAAATAAAACTTGTAACCTTGGTGTATGATATCCAATACCCATTTGTCTTGGGTAATCAAAATCCAATTTTCCTTGAAGAGTGCCAACCTTCCTCCCAAAGGTGCTGCCAGGCAAGAAGGATCTGGCAGCTGAAAAGGTAGGTCATTGGGCCTGTTTACGAAAGGACTGGCCCCTGCCCTCACCAAGATTGTGCAGGTGAACTCGCTGTTCTAGGTCTGAAAGAACTCTGAGCTCTGCCCCTACCACGTCTAGATCTACCCCTAGACTGAGAATCATAAGAAGGATACGTCCACCCCTTAGCAGGCCAATTCCTACTAAACTTTGGAGGCTGAACTTGCAAAAAATCTTTAACAGCCTGCATAGACTTAGCCTTGTCTTCCATTTTCTTCAAGACTGACTCCACAGGTGAACCAAACACATCAGACTGCAAAGGAGCATCCAAAATCCTTGTCTTAACATGGTCAGATAAATTCTGATCCTTCAGCCAGGCGTGCCTGCGAAGAACTGAACCAGTGGCAGCCACCCTAGACGAGGCCTGCACAGCATCAAAACCACATTGTAATGAATGCTTACCCACCTGTTCAGAGACATGCACCAAATCTTGTAATTCTTTACACTCAATGCCTTCCGCCAGAGCATCCACCTTAGACTTCAATTGAGAAAGAAGAAAGTTTTGATATTTCAACATATGAAACTGGCAATTCAAAGCCCTCATAGCTAAGGTAGAAGATGTATAGACCTTCTTTCCCCATCTATCCAAAGCTCTGGCCTCTTTATCTAGAGGAACCGGATTTTTTACAACAGAGGCCTTGACACCCTTAGGTCCCTGACTAATAGTTTCTGGGTCCGCCCTAGGACTCTTAAAGATATTCATGAGCCTCAGGCACCCTGTAATACCTATCCGGTTTAACAGGAGCAGGAGGCAGAGAATCAGGATTAAGTGAAGCCTCTGCAAACACATCTTCCACAACATCCAGAACAGGGGGTATAGCCAAAGGCCTATGTTGGGGTAAAAGCAAAAATTCCCCAAGCCTTTTCCGAGAATCAGAGAAGTCCTGACCTTCCCACTTAAAAAGTTCCCTCATAGAATGAAGTGTCTCTGAAAAAGAAAAATCCTCTGGAGGAGAAGCAGAAGGAGTGGAATCATCTGCATCAGAATCAGAATAAGGAGAGTACTCCTGCAAGTCTTCAGCCGAAGACTCTGAAACATCCGAAGCCTGCTCAAAACTTCCCAACTCTGGCTCCACCCTAGGCCTCTTATCAGGAGGGGGCAAAGAACCTCTAATCAGAGTAATCAAATCTTCTGCCATTTTAAGCATGTGCTTCTTAGGCACAGACCCTGCTGAACTAGGAGTGACACCAACAGAAGCTAAACCTGGCCTGCCCCTGGGAGAAGCCTTGGAAACAGAAGGAGAGGGCCTAACCACCCTAGGAAGGGAGGGGAGTACAGTAACCTGAGAAGCCCCTACAGCCTGACCTGCCTCCTGAGAGGCCACATCCTGCAAAATCAAAGTCTCCCCCTGAGACTCCAGAGAAGTCTCCGTCGGAACCACTGGTTCCACTGAAGCCTCTAAAGAACCGGCGTCCGGAACAGACGACTCATCTTGCCTGGGTTTAACTGTTTTGTCTTTGCGCTTCTTCGTAGAAGCGGGCGCCGGAGTCCGACGGCATATTATAATTGCACCGCTTCCCGAAGACCAGCCTAGCACAATCTAACCTTCGCTTAATAGTGCGCTTATTGAACCTAGCACAAAAGCGACACCCAACAACGTCGTGCTCAGGCCCCAAACAAGGAATACACAAAGAATGAACCTATGCGGTATCTGTTTCCCACAAGAAATACAGTTATTCACTTTGACATCCGGTAAAACACTGAGGCAAGAAAAAAACAAAATATTCCCCAACGGGGTACTTAGCCAACTTGGATTCGGTCTGAAACTCCGAACTTGAAAAATTTCAGAACGCCGAACGGCACTCGCAACGCTGCTTCTGCATCGGACCATGCGGCAAAAAAGACTGAGGATATGACGTCGGTCATGCGCTTTTGTACCCTGACGTCCTGATGTCAGTTTGAAGCGCCTTGACCGACGTCAGCCTAATACTTTGGTATTCGGGCCGACCGAGGACAGCGGACTACCCATATGTAAGGACTGCAGCAATGCGAGATGAAGAACATCCTTGAGATACAATGTTGAGAACCCATTTGTCTTTGGTGATGCAATGCCAGTTGTGACAGAAAAGTGCCAGTTTTCCTCCCAAGGGGGCTGCCAAGAGGGAACTGTTTGGCAGCTGTAGTGGAAAGTCATGGAGTCTGTTTTTTATAAGGTTGAGGCCTGTTTTCTCCTTCTTTCTGGCCTGGTGTGCCCCATTGTAGAGGCCTGTAAGGGCCTTGTGTCTGACCTACCGTTTGGACGTCTGTACCTGCCCCTTTGAGGTTTGTCTGTGACTGGAAAGGGCAAATTCTTTGTTGGCCAATTTCTGCTAAAACGAGGAGGCTGAACCTGTAAGAAATCTTTCACTGTTTGTATAGATTTTGCCTCATCCTCCATCTTCTTTAATACCTCCTCTGCAGCACATCCCGCTGCAAACGTGCATCCAATAATTTGACCTTAACATGATCTGGTAACGTATGTTTTTAACCAAGCATGCCTTCTAATGACCGAACCTGTAACTGCTGCTCTACAGGAGGTCTCTAAGGAGTCAAACCCACATTTCAAAGTATGTTTCCCCACTTGTTCAGCAGCATGCAATAAATCCTGCATTTCTTTTAAGTTAGGAGGATCTGAATCTGGAAGCATCTTTTGTTTCAACTGAGACATCAGAAATTGCTGATATTTTAGCATGTGAAACTGGCAATTCAAGGCTCTTATTGCTAAAGTTGCAGACGTATATACCTCCTTTCCCCATCTGCCTAAAGCTCTGGAATCTGTCAGAGGGCACTGGGTTTTTTGCTGATGAGGCCTTAATCCCTTTGGATCCCTGAGAAATAGTTTCAGGGTCAGCAACAGGGCTTTGTACAGAAATTTGAGAGAGTCTGGGACTCTAATATCTATCAGGTTTAACTGGGGCTGGGGGTAAAGAGTCAGGGTTCAAACTGGATTCAGTGTATACATCATCCACAATGTCTAAAACTGGCACGATAGCAAGGGGTCTGTGTTGAGGCAATAAGAGGAAGGCTCTGAGCCTCTTCTTGGATTCCGAGTAATCCTGACCTTCCCAATGGAAATGCTCCCTCATGGTATGCAAGGTTTCCCCAAAGGAGTAATCCTCAGGGGAGAGGCTGATGGGACTGATTCCTTGGCATCAGAATCCTCATAAGGGGATAAAGAATATCCTAGGTCAGAGGAAGAATCTGAGGAAATGGACACCTGGTCAGAAGATTGTCTGCATCCTGTCTGGGCCTTTTATCAGGAGGGTGATGGGACCCCCTGATCAGGGTGATTAGGTCCTCGGCCATTTTTAGCATTTGTTTCTTAGGCATGGAAGCCTGTCCTGGAGAGAGTTGTGTCAGTTTCTTTGCTTTTAAGGGGGGCTTAGACTTGAGGGTTTTAATGGTTAACTGGGTAGGTCTGAAAACGTCCTCTGTAACTGTGGATTGCTCAGCTACTTCGATTCCCTCTGTAGGTTTAGGATCGGTAAGCTGTAGGCCTAGTGCATCCGAAGGCCCAGCCAGCTCCACGTGCGAGTCAGATGCGGTCTGAGGTAGCGGTCAGGGGCTGCGTAGGCACCTCGCTGAAAACTGGAGAACCGGTGACCGGCCTAGAAGAGGCCTCATCTGTCTGTCCTTTTTATGCACTGCGGTAGTCGGAATTTCCGATTGCATGGTGTAATTGAATTTTCTATCAAAATAATGTTGGGCAAAATCAGACATTTAATAGTGGGCTTGTTAAACCTAGCACAAAACTGACAACCAGTGACGTCGTGGCCTAGGCATGGAATACAATAGGAGTGGAAATCCTTATGAGCTATTTGCTTCCCACAAGAAATACAGTTATTAACTTTTACTGACATTGGTCTGAGGCAAGAAAAAAAAGTTTCCCCAATGGGGTACTTGGCTTTGTAGAAGACTTCGGTTCTGGATTCGGAATGAAAATCCCAGGAGTCGGCCAACCGGCACTCGGGAACTGCTTCGGCTTTGGGCACTGCACGGCAAGAAAGACTGAAGAAAATGGCATCGGCTGCATCTTGTATACCCCTGTCGCACTGATGTCAGGGGGGAGGAGACGACAGCAACCGACGCCGGACCAAGACTTCGGAACTCAGGCCAACTGGGAAACCGCCTGACGGCAGGATAACCCAAGTGTAATGACTGCAGCAGTGTAACACAAACATCTTTATATCAGCAGTAGCAGCTGGTTCAAATGGAGGCAGGGTGAACTTTTCCAACACATAATTGAGGTCCCATGCAAATATTGGTGATCTAGGAGGCCTAAAAATTTTGGCGCCTTTAAGATACTGCTTTAGTAGAGGAGAAAAGATTGGTGGCTCTGTATTGTAATGAGCAGAAATGTCAGAGGCATAGATTTTAATTGATGAGAAAGATAGGCCTTTATCATGCATCTCAGTCAAGTATTGTAATATCCGAGGAATATTTGGTTCTGCTGTATCAGTTCCTTGTGCTCGATTTCAAGCACAGAATCTCTCTCATTTATCAGCATAATATTTTCTAGCACTAGGCCTTCTGGCTTTCAGAAGGACATCCATCATAGCTTTACTGAGGGGTGGTGTTTGTACAACTACATGATCAGTCATGCTGCCAGGTTCAGTGTCTGGAGTTGATTGTGCAGGATCTGATTGTTTTGCTGGGACAGTAGCGGAGGTCTTTGAGGTAAGGTCCAAGCTGGGTATTGAGACAAGTTCCTTAGGACTGGGTACCAGTATTGGCGGGGCCAGTCCGGGGCAATTAGTATCTTTGGTTTCGCTTGTCTGACTTTTAGTAGGACCCTAAGAAGAACAGGCAGAGGAGGAGGAAAGGCGTAAACTGATAGGGTGTCTACTTTCCATACTTGTCTGTGATGAGTCCTTGAAGAATCTTTTCAATTGATAATTTTGAGGAGAGGCAAACAGATCTATGTCCGGGCTCCCCCATTTCTTTATAATGCTGAAAACTTGTGGATCTAGTTTCCACTCGGGAGGGTCCATAAGGTTTCTGCTTAAACAGTCTACCAGAGTATTTTGTTTTCCTGGCAGGAATTGAGCTTGAAGATGTATTTGGCAAGTCAAAGCTGTGTCCCACAGTGCCATGGCTAATCTGCAAAGCGGTTATGAGTGCATGCCCCCCTGCTTGTTTATAAACATAACCGTGGTGTTGTCAGTCTATCAGTAGTTGTCCTGGATGAAGTAAGTCCTTGAAGGCTGTCAGGGCCTTTTGAACAGCTAACATCACTTTTTGGTTGATATGTAGATGTATTTGTTTTGGGGTCCATATGCCCTGAATGCATCTTCCAGCGATGTGGGCCCCCCAGGCATAATCTGATGAGTCTGTTAAGGTTTGGCTGGCAGGGGGTAGAGTGAGGCCCATCCCATTTGGTAACGTGCCTTTGCCCACCATAGAAACTCCTGTTGTAGGCAGGGAATGAGGAATCATTGTTTCCAGACTGTGACAATGTTGACTCCATAAACTTTTTAGGTACCATTGAAGTTTCCTCATATGCAGTCTTGCATATGGAATTAGTAGGATGCAGGATGTCATGAAGCCAAAAGCCTGCAGTGTTTGTCTTGCAGATAACTGGGTTTTTGTTGCCATCAGTTTGTAGTAGTCAATTGCCTTTGTCGTGAGGTAAGCCATCCGGGCAGTTGTATTCAAGCTTGCACCCAGGAATGTTATCTTTTGAGAGGGTACCAGTTCTGACTTTTCATTTTGTGTACCCTAGGCATGTTAGAAGCCTTTTCACAAACGCCAGGTGTTAAGAATGTCCTTGTTCTCTGCTTGAATGAGACAGTCGTTCCAGTAAGGATATATTTGTATACTTCTGTGTCTGCAAAAATGCAATTACTGGTGCCAGGCACTTTGTAAAGACCCTGGGTGCAGTAGATAAGCCAAAGGGCAGTGCAGAGAATTGGTAATGCATTAAGCCAGCCTCGAATCTGAGGTATCTTCTGCACGACTGCCTTATTGGTACATACAGGTATGCCTCTTTTAGGTCTAATGTCATGAGCCAAGCATTCTTGCCCAGCATGGGCAGAAGCTGCTGTAAAGTCAGCATTTTGAATTTTGGAATGTCCAGGTGTGTTCAAAATTGATAAATCCAGTACTGGCCACAAGGCCTTGTCCTTTCTGGGTACCAAGAACAGTCAAGTAAAAACCTTGTCCCTTTTCCTGTTCTGGTACTGGCTAAATGGCCCCCATTATCCATGAGGGACATAACCGGTCTCTGTGCCTCTGCCCATTGTTTTTTTGGCAGATCTGGCCAACCATTTGCCATTGGAAATGGAATCTGCATCCCTGTGACACTGTTTAGCACCCACTTGTCCTGTGTTAACTGCCACTTTTGAGCAAAAAGTGCTAATTTTCCCCCTAAGGGTGCTGCCAAAAGGTAAGTGCTTGGTGAAGGCAGAGGGAAGTCATTGGGACTGTTTTCTGTAGGTTTGCACTTTATCTCCTCCAGATTTGGAGGTAGAAGCACCCCATTGCTTTGACCTGTAAGAATCTTGTGCCTGGTATCTGGAAGCTTAGGGCGTCTGGATTTGCCCCTTTGAGCTCGGACACAGGGAAAAACCAAATTTTTGTAGGTCAGTGTCTACTGAATCTAGGTGGCTGCACTTGTAAGTCTTTTACAGTTTGCATAGACTTACCTTTGTCTTCCATTTTCTTTAAAACCTCTTCTGCCTTAATACCAAACAGAGTATCATACTTTAAAGGTGCATTCGGTAATTTAGCTTTAACATGATCAGGCAAGTTTTGCTCTTTTAGCCAGGCATGCCTCCTAATCACAGATCCAGTAATTGCAGCCCTGCAGGAGGCCTCTAAGGAATCAGAACCACATTGCAAAGTATGCTTTCCAACCTGTTCAGCTGCATGCAGTAATTACTGCAATTCTTTATTTGCTGCACATTCAGAAATCAACAATTTTCTGTTTCAGCAATCCCATGACATGTTGTTGAGACTGGAGCATAAGAAACTGCCAGTTTAAGGCCCTAATTGCCAAGGTTGCAGATGTACAAGCCTTTTTTCCCCACCTATCCAGTGCCCTTGAATCAGTCAGTGGGAGCAGGATTTTTTGCTGTTGAAGCCTCAACTCCCTTTGGACCCTGTGAAATAGTTTCATGATCAGCAGCAGGGTTTCTAAATAAAAAATTGTGAGTCAGGGACCCTGTAATATCAGTCAAGCTTGCTGGGAGCCGGAGGTAAAAAGTCAGGGGTCAAGCTAGACTCCGAAAACACATCATCCACAATCTCTAAAACAGGGGGTATGGCTAAAAGCCTGTGCTGAGTGAGAAGAAAATCCCCGAACCTCTTGATTCTGAAAAATCTTGACTCTCCCAGTGAAAATGCTCCCTCAAAGTATGCAAGGTTTCTCCAAATGAATAATCCTCAGAAGGTGATGCAGATGGTATAGATTTCTCTGCATCAGAATCCTCAAAGGGAGCTATAGATAATTCCTGATCAGAAGAGGAATCAGAAGAAATAGAAACCTGTTCTGAAGATTCATAATCAGTGTCTTGCCTAGGCCTCATCAGGAGGGGGACAGGAACTCCTGATCAATGTAATAAGGTCTTCATTTTGATCATCTGTTTTTTGGGCATAGCGGCTTGTGCATGTGGCTGATGCTTTGGCTTTTTAGATATAGAAGCCGCTTTTGTCTTTGGTTTTGCAGCTGTCGTTGGTTTGATATAAAAATTTTGAGGCCTGAATACACCTCAGAAGCCGGTGCCAGCTCAGTGGCTCCGGACGCATCAGAGGAAGATACATCCGTGGGTCCAGCATCCTGCGGCGTGCCAGATGCCACATGGGTCTCTGTAGGGGCCTGCAACTTGAAAGTAGCGGGTATCAGGGGCTGCGAAAGCACCTCACTGAGTACCAGCAAACCAGCGACTGGCTTAGGAGAAGCTTAGTCTGTTTTGGACAGACAGTCTTTCATGTACTCCGGTAGTCTGATTGCTATCAGACAACATTTCTTTGTAGTTAAATCCGTTTCCAAAATACTTTGAGGCAAAAATATACCAACGCTTAGTGCGTTGGTTAAACCTAGCACAAAACCGACAGCCAGGCACCTTGTGATCAGGGCCTAGGCAAGGAATACACTATAAATGGAAATCCTTAGGGAGGTATTCGCTTCCCACAAGTAATACAATTAACTTTTTCTGACATCGGTATGGAGCAAGAAAAAAGTTTTCCCAACAAGGTACTTAGCTTTAGTGAAGACTTCGGTTCTGAAACTCAAACACTAATATTTCAGGAGTCAGCCGACAGGCACTTGCGAAATGCTTCTGCTTCAGGCAATGCGCGGCAAGAAAGACTAAAGAAAACGGCGTCTGCTGCTTGTTTTACATCCCTGAAAACCCGATGTCATGGAAGAGGAGACAGCAACCGATGCAGGACCCAAGACTTTGGAATTCAGGCTGACTGAGGGCAACCTGCCAGCGGATTACCCTAATGTAATGACCGCAACAGTGAAACACAAAACATCTGATGTGTTTTATCCACTTTCCAAGCTCGTTTGTGGGGAGTCCTTGTGCAGAATTTGTCCAAGCTTCTTTGTGGGGAGTCCTTGTGCAGAATTCTTCCAACTGATAAGTTTTCGGGGGAGGCAAACGCCAAACAGGTCTATATCTGGGCTCCCCCATTTCCTTGTCAACATGTTGAAAATCCTTGGTTCTAAGCTTCCACTCGTGTGGGTCCATGAGGTTTCTGCTTCGTTTGTCTGCCAGTATATTTAGTTTTCCTGGCAGGAATTGAGCTTTTAAATGTACTTGATAGTGCAGGGCTGTGTTCCACAATGTCATGGCTAGTCTGCAGATGGGGTAAGAATGTGCCCCCCCCCCCACTTGTTTATGTACCACAGAACAGTGGTGTTGTCTGTCTTCATTAATTGTCCTGGAAGAATGTGGTCCTTGAAGGCTGTCACAGCATTCTGTACAGCTAACATTTATTTTTGATTGATATGCAGGTGCATTTGACTTGGGCTCCATTTGCCATGAATGCACTTCCCTGGCAGGTGGGCCCCCCCATGCATAGTCTGATGCATCTGCTGTTAAGGTTTGGGTGGCAGGGGGTAGTGTGAATGGTAGTCCCCTGTTTTGATGGCAGGCCTCTGCCCACCAAAGGAACTCTAGGAGTAGGCAAGGTACGATAGGAATCATTGCTTCTAGATCCTGTGAATGTTGACACCATAGGCTTTTGAGATCATTGCAGTTTCCTCATATGCAGCCTTGCATATGGAATTAGAAGAATGCAGAAGGCCATGAACACCAAGGTTTGCAGTATTTGCCTTGCAGATAACTGGGTTTTTGTGGCCACTTGTTTGAAGTAGGTTGTCATATGAATCAGTTTCTCTGGAGTGAAGAAAGCCATCTGGGAAGTTTTATTCAAGCTGGCTCCCAGGAATATAAATTTGTTGACAGGGTACCAGGTGTGATTTGTTTTAGTTTATGGTGTACCCCAGACAAGTCTGTACCCTTTGAACAAAGGCAAGATGATTCAAAACTGTGTCTTGGCTTTCTGCCTGAATTAGACAATAGTCCAGATATGGGTATATTTGAATATTTCTATGCCTGCAGAATGCAATGACTGGAGCGAGGCACTTTGGCTTATCTACTGCACCCAGGGTATTCACAAAGGGCAGTGCAAAGAAAAGTACAGTTGTGTACCTACCATAAATGTAGATGTTACAGTGTATTCACTGTTGCAGTCATTACACTTGGGCTATCCTGCTGGCAGGCTACCCCGCAGTCGGCCTGAATTCCAAAGTCCTGGTCCGGCATCTGTTGCTGTCACCTCTTCCCTGACGTCAGTGCGTCAGGGGTATAAAAGATGCATCAGACGCCATTTTCTTCAGTTTTTCTTGTCCCAGATGTCAGGTGCCCCCCAAAGGGTAGGCTAAAAACCATTGCTTATAAAAGCATGCACTAAAATAAATATCTTCATCTACAAGCAAATACACCACATAGGTTGTATAGGATAGAGAAGTACAGTTTTGTACCTACCATAAATGTAGATGTCCGAACTGGATAGCATCTGCAGTCATAACAAATGGGTTGTCCTGTCGTCAGGCAGCCCTTCGGTCGTCCGGATTCCAAAGTCTGGGTCCGGCTTCGGCTGATGTCGCACTTCACCCGACGTCATCTCTGCTGGTCTTCGGGTATAAAGGCATCAGCCGACGCCATTTTCCTCAGTGTTTCTTGCCGCAGATGCCAATTGCCCTCTTGGAAAGCTAAATTTTGGATAAATGCCAATGTTTCCAAAATAGTAGAAGGCAAACACAAAAAATAAACATGTATGTACATATATACAAACAAATACACCATAAGAGACCCCCCCCCCAGCTAGCTATTAGGAGGGTTAATACCCTAGGAGTACCGCAGAGGGGAAGGAGGGAGGGTAATCCTGACTGCAGATGCTATCCAGTTCGGACATCTACATTTATGGTAGGTACAAAACTGTACTATGTCCTTCATGGATGCATCTGCAGTTATAACAAATGGGTAGAATACCATAGCCAAACTAGGGGAGGAGGAATAATAAATGTTAAGCTGTCTATCTCGCCTTCATTCTTGCTGGATGGGTTCGGAGCCGACCTCGGCTCCGACTCGGCCACTCTAAAAGCTCGAGAGTTGGTTCCACCGGCTCGAGGCTCCCCTTATATCCCACAATGCTAGGCGAGAGTTACCTCAGATCTCGTTTGCCGCTACAGCTTCGAGGTTGGTTTTTCTACCGGTTCTTGGTGAGTGACTTTTCTTGTTGAAATTAGTCTTTCAAAACCCCTTTAATTTTAATATATTTACTTAATTCCCTTAGTTTAGAGAAAATTTTTATCCCCTTCTAAAAAATTTTCCGTTTTTTTCCCTCAAGAACCTTAGGTTCTTCCCTTGGGCCTACAGGCCTTTCCTTCCCTAGTTGAGTGTGTGTGTATTATTTTATTTTAAAATCCTAGTTACTGGTTTTATTATATTTTAACTTGACAGGGTGTAACTAGTGTGTTTGTGTGTGTGTTTGTGTACACCTGTTCAAAAAAATGTCTAAAGAAGCAAAGGTCTCCGGATTCAAGAAGTGTGATGCGTGCTGTCAGAAAATGTCTCTGACAGACGCTCACACTTCTTGTGTCTACTGTCTGGGGCCTTTGCACCTGCAGGACTCCTGTGCTGTGTGCCATGGCTTCAGCCCCAGGGTCCTGCAGGAAAGAAAGAATAAATTGATACTCAGAGGCTTACTCAAGCCAGAGGATTCCCTGTCTGTTTCAACAGGGAAGCCCTCTAAGGCATCTAGGTCTTCGGCTCCGGCAACTGAGCAGAGACCTAAGGTTTCTCAACCTCTGCCTTCATCGGCTCCGGCTGGAGCCGATAAGTCTCAGTCCACAGTTTCTGTGGCCCCCTCGGCTCCGGTCGGAGCCGAGGTAGTAGAAGTTCCCGTGTCGGCTCCGACCAGACCTTCGGAGCCGACAACTAGGAAGAGGTCCAGGTCACCATCGCTTGGCTCCGTTCATTCGGCTCCAGGATCTCCCCTGCTGTCTGAACGGAGCCAAAGATCTCACTCCTCTAGGTCATCGAGGCTGTCGGATCATGACCTTCAGAGGGTAGTGAGTCGACTACTTAAGTCCGAGGCACTGGCCCAGATGCTTCAGAGCCCGACTCAGTCGATGCCTGCCCCGGTCCATCAACATATTCCTCCTTCGACTCTCTTGAGCTCGGAGCCGGGTCGTGTCGGAACAGAGACTGTGATAGCGTCGGAGCCGATACAATTGTCTTCGCTCCGTCCGGCTCCGTTTTCTTCCTTGGAAGAATCTCTGCGCGGACTTCCTCGTCGGCTCGAGGGGTGAGTGGCATCGGACCCTTGTCCGACCCCCCTCTCCCTCTCAGTGCTTCGGCGCTGGTGAGTTCGGCTCCGACATCGGCCTCGGAGCCATCACTGTCGGTGCTGAGGGGGGTTCTTAGCTTCTCGGAGCGGGGACCTCTGGCTCTGCCTGACAGGGGTGCATTCGAGGTCATGCAGAGTGTGTTAGAGCCTGGCTCTACTCCACAGTCGGCTCCGTCCGCCTCCCACGGTGCCTCAGGCTAAGTCGACTCACTCCCTCATCCCGGACCGCAGAGAGCCAACTCCTCAGGAACCCCCTGTGGGGATTTCATCCTCTTCAGAGGCCTCTCCTGATTTGGCAGAAGAGCCCCCTCGGAAGAGGAAGTGTAAGAGGAAACACATTGACTCACCTGAGTCCATCACATCAGACACAGATTTGGATGATTCTGAGGGTTCCCCCCGTTCCCCTTCTGAAGATGTCTCATTTGCAGACATTCTGGAGATCCTGAAACAGAGGGAAATTGGCCAGCCCTCAACCCTTCGGAGGACGAATCTGTGTATCTTGAGGCGTTTGGCTCTCGTCCTTCCACCTCCTGGGTGTCCCCCTTGACCCCCTCATGCAGGTGGTTGCTAAGAAGGCATGGACGGCTCCTGATTCAGTGGACCCCACTCCCAGGAGACCCTCCAAGTTCATAACAGCTCCAGCAGACAAACAGTTTTTAACAAAAGGAGTTTCTGTGGATGCTATGGTGGTAGCTGCTGCCACTAAGGAGCTAGCTGATCCTTCAGTACCTGTCCATCCACCTAACAAAGAATCTAGGTCCATGGACAGGTACGGGAAGCGGATGTTCTCGTCAGCGACATTTACCATGCGTTAAGCTGAACTACCTGTGCCATTTTACTCGTCTTCAAAGGGACTTGATCAAGGAAGCGAGTGAAATGTTAAAGGACCCTACAGCTGCGGGTTTCCAAGATAAGATGAACACGCAGCTGGCTACCCTTAACTCCATAACCAACTCCTCCATGCGCCTTCTTTCTTACGCGGCTGATGGAGCGAGCAGAGCCGCAGGGACAGGTGTGGCCTTACGTAGGCATGCCTGGATGCGGCTATGCAATTTGCAGACCCTTCAAGGCGTCTTTCACGAACTCCCCGTTTGATGGATCATCCCTCTTTGGTCCTCAAGTGAAAGAAACCTTGACTAGGTGCGAGACTGATGGCAAGACCCTTTCTGCCGTCTGAGTCCGTTTTTCTACTCCTTCCAGGCCTTACCCCAAAGGCCAGAAAGGTGGAAAGATGTGGTTCCGTAAACAATCTCAAGGGACTTCGCCTGACGACAGAGTCGTTTCGCCAGAGGCGGAATAACAATGGTAGACGCCGCCCTAGGGGCAGGGGTCCGCAGAACCAGGGCAATCGGGAAGCCTTCGCTGACAAGCCTTTTCAGGATGCCTGAGGTGTTGCACCGCTGCCCATCTTCGAGGCAGTCGGGAAGATTGTCACTGTACCCAGAAGCCTGGCTATCCCGACTCAAGACAAATGGGTACAGTCCATCATTTCAAGGCTATTCTATCCCCTTTCTTCGCTTTCCAAATCAGTCAAAAAATCCCTTCCAGATGTTCCACCCGCTCAAAGGGATCTAGCAGCTTTGGAGATCTCAAAACTGCTTGCAAAAAGAGCAATTCAGCCAGTTCCAGCAGACCAGCAAGGATCCGGAATCTACTCAAGGTTCTTTTTAGTTCCAAAGAAAACAGGGGACTGGAGACCAATTTTGGATCTCAGTATCTTGAACAGATCAGTCAAGAAAACAAGATTTCGGATGGTCACGCTGCAATCCATCCTTCCCCTTTTGGGCAAAGGAAACTGGATGTGCTCTATAGACCTTCGGGATGCGTACTATCACATAAAATGAACAGGCGCTCCAGAAGATTCCTCCGCTTCAGGCTGGGAACCAGTCATTTTCAGTTCAGGGCCCTGCCCTTTGGTCTCACCACTGCCCCCCGGGTGTTTACCAAATGCATGGCAGTGGTAGCTTCTCACCTGAGACAAGGATTCCAGGTGTTTCCATATTTGGACGACTGGCTCCTCACAGCTCCCACCAAGCATCTCCTTCTGATGGCCAGAGATTACACTTTTCGCGTTTGTCAAAAGCTGGGTATTTCAATAAATTGCGAAAAGTCTGTTTTGTCGCCTTGTCGACTATTACCTACATAGGCAAATCTAGATACAATAAACATGTCTGCAAGACTAACACATCAGAGAATAACAGACATTCACAAATTGGTATCACTCCTTTTCAACAACAACAGAATCAAAGCCAGGTTAGTTCTAAAGGTGTTGGGAATTATGGCAGCGGCCATACCTCTGCTTCCATTAGCCAGATACCACATGCGAATCCTTCAATGGATGCTCTTTTCTCAATGGTCATACCAGCAACTTCCAATGTCTCACACCATTATGATCACGCAAGCGTGCAAAAATCATCTCATGTGGTGGATGTCTTCCCCCCAGCTCTTGTCGGGAAGACCCTTTGTTCCACCTCCTCCGGTTGCTACTCTGACAACGGATGCCTCCCTGATCGGGTGGGGGGGGCATTATCAGGGCAGGACGGTCCAGGGCACATGGCAACCAAACGAGTGCCACTTGCACATAAATGTTCTGGAGATGAGAGCAGTGCTTTTAGCGTTGCAAGCCCTTCAAGACTCTCTTCCCTTGGGAACGATTGCAATCCAGACAGACAATATGTCTGTAGTGTGGTACATCAACAAACAAGGCGGAACCAGATCTTACCCCCTGTGTCGAGAAGCACTCAGACTGTGGCAATGGGCGATTTCTTCTCAGCGTTTTCTGATAGCAATGCACATCCCCGGGAAGTCCAATCAAATTGCGGACAAGTTGAGCAGAGCTATACTCATGCCTCACGAGTGGTCTCAAAGACTCTGTAGTGAGAGAAATTTTTCTCAAGTGGGGTCAGCCTTGCTGCGATCTTTTTGCTACTCCCCAAAACAGCAAGTGCAGAGAATATTTCACTCTATTCCCTTTACCAGGCCAACCCAGCAGAGACGCTCTAGTCCAAGTTTGGCCCCGGGGACTTCTGTATGCATTTCCTCCTTTCCCACTGATCTCTCAAGTAATACAGAAAGCTATCGCTCAGAAGGCCTCATTGATCCTCATTGCTCTTTACTGGCCTCGACAAGTGTGGTTCCCCTTTCTACATCGTTTTCTCTTGGAGCGACCGTGGAATCTGGACCTAGTACCAGATCTTTTGATCCATCAGTCGGGTCAGTTTCATCGCTCCCTCCCCTCTCTGAACCTCACTGCTTGGTTCCTCCAGTTCCAACCTTAGCCAGGCTTCCTCAATTATCTCACTCTGTTAGAGATATTTTGATAGCTTCCCATAAATCTTCCACTCGAAAGATTTATTTGAGTAAGTGGAAACGCTTCACATATTGGGCTCAAGGAAAGGACATAGATCCTTTCACTGCTTCCATCCAACTAGTCCTCGATTTTCTAGCTGAACTCTTCCATGCAGGTTCATCTCCCTCTACACTTAAAGTTCAATTGGCAGCTATTTCTAACTTTCATGTGGGTATTTCTGAATCTGCCCTAATGTCCCACAAGCTCTGCAAAGCCTTTTTGAAAGGAGTTTTTCTTCTCAGGCCTCCTATAAGAAATCCTCCTTCTCCTTGGGACCTAAATTTAGTTCTTGCTTCTTTGATTCTTCCCCCTTTCGAACCTGCAGTCACCTGTTCTTTAAAATTATTATCATGGAAAACTCTTTTTCTGGTAGCTATTACATCAGCTAGAAGAGTTTCAGAGCTTCAAGCACTCAGCTGTCGTCCTCCTTACAGAGTATCCTTACGAACTAACCCGTCCTTTTTGCCTAAAGTGGTCTCGACGTCAAATCTGAATCAAAGCATTGATCTACCGGTCTTTTTTCCAGAATACTCCAATAGGTCTGAACAAAAATTACACTGCCTGGATGTTCACCGTCAATTGAGGTACTACTTGGATAGAACTAAACAGTTCAGAAAATCTGATCAGCTGTTTGTCTCCTATGCGGAGAGCAGAAAGGGACTTTCATTTTCAAAGGTATCATTATCCAGATGGCTAACATCTTTGATTTCCCTTGTATATGAAATTAGACATCAAAAGCTGCCTGATAAACCTAAGGCTCATTCCACCAGAGCTTTGGCTACTTCTTTAGCCTTCCAAGACAGACTGCCTATCGACACCATTTGTGCAGCGGCTACTTGGGCTACTCCTCACACTTTCATTTCTCATTATAAGTTGGATTTAGCTTCTAGGCATAGAGCTAACTTTGGTTCCACTGTTCTCAGGAGTCTGTTCCGTTAGGCCACCCGGGACAAGGTGCTAGGACGCGGTCCCATCCAGCAAGAATGAAGCGAGATAGACAACTTAACATATAGAAGTTATGTTCTTACCATAACGTTCCATGTTAGTTGTCTTCTTCTCGCTTCTTCTTAAGGCCCCACCCTCCTTCCCCTGGCCTGGACAGACCTAGAGGAGTTCTGATTGTGACCTCTCTTTCTACCACCTCTTTCTTAGACATATGCTATTATGCATATTTCCTGGTTCAGGATGTAGGTCACCCTTCTTTCTTCCTGTTGTTAGAGGTGGATTCTGTTTTACAGTTATTCTGTTACTATTATAAGCTGGGGTTAGCTTACAAACGAGATCTGAGGTAACTCTCGCCTAGCATTGTGGGATATAAGGGGAGCCTCGAGCCGGTGGAACCAACTCTCGAGCTTTTAGAGTGGCCGAGTCGGAGCAGAGGAAGGCTCCGAACCCATCCAGCAAGAAGAAGGCGAGAAGACAACTAACATGGAACGTTATGGTAAGAACATAACTTCTATTTATGGTGTAGTCAGGATCCCTTGCAGTACAGCAGTGGCAAAACCTGCTCGGGATCTAGAATATAGAGGTAAATTGTAATGCTTGGCAAATGTATGCACGGAGGTCCAAGTAGCCGCCTCAATAATGTCCTTGGTTGGCACTCCTCTTAAGAAAGCTGTGGTAGTGGCTGTAGCCCTTGTAGAATTAGGTCTTATGTTCTGTGGAATTGGTTTTCCATGGTAGGAGTAACAGAATCTTATGCAATTTCCTATCCATTTGGAGATTGTCTGTTTGGAAATTGCTTTTCCTTCCCTTCCTATTGCATAGGCTACAAAGAGCTGGTCAGTTTTTCTGTTACCTTTGGTTCTGTCCAGGTAGTAGCGTAACTGTGTACATCCAAGGTATGCATTATTCTTTCACCTCTGTTTTGTGGATTGGGAAAGAAGGTAGGTAGGTGGATTGCCTGGTTTAAAGACACTCTGGATACCACCTTAGGCATAAATGTAGGATTAGTTCTCATGGACACCCTATCTTGATGGAAGATTAGGAAGGGTTGCACTGCCATTAAGGCCTGTAGTTCCGAAACCCTCCTTGCTGAAGTAATAGCCAGTAGGAAAGCAGTTTTCCATGACAGGTGTTGTAGATCTGCTGTTGCTGCTGGTTCAAACGGAGGGAGTGTCAACTTTTCTAGTACAAAATTCAAGTCCCATGCTGGTAATGGTGGTTTCCTAGGAGGTTTTACATTCTTGATCCCTCTGAGAAACTGCCTGAGTAGAGGATGTGAAAAGACAGGAGGATCAAAGCTGTATTCTGCTGAAATAGCTGATGCATGTATCTTGATGGAGGAATAGGACAGGCCTGTATGTAGAAGCTCTGCCAAGTACGCCAGAATGTTAGCAATATCTATGTTCGACATGTCTTTTCCTCTTTCAGTACTCCAAATGACGAACCTTTTCCATTTTCCTGCATAGTTCCTTCTTGTTGAAGGTCTGCGGGCTTCAAGGATAATGTCTTTAACCCTTTGTGAAAGGTCTGGGTTAGTTACTGCTATGTGCTGTTCCAGGCAGTCAGTTGCAAGGTTTTTAGGTTTGGATGTATGATGTTGTAGTTGTTCTGAGTTAACATCAGAGGCATCAGGGGTATTGACCACATTTTCTCCCGAGACATGCTCCTCAGCAATGGGTACCAGTGTTGTCTTGGCCAGTTCGGAGCTATCAGAATTATCCTCGGACGTTCCTTTCTGATTTTCAGTAGTACCTTGTGCATCAAGGGAAGAGGTGGGAATGCATATGCTGTCAGGCCTTTCCAGCTGAAGGATAGAGAGTCCACCTTCCATGCAAGTGGGTGGAATGTCCTTGTGCAGAATTTTTTGAGCTGGTGATTTTGTGGGGAAGCGAATAGATCTATTTGTGGCATTCCCCATTTCTTTGTGATGGCCTTGAAGATGTCCGGGTGTAGCATCCATTCGTGAGCATCCGAGGTGGTTCTGCTTAAAATGTCTGCTAGGGTGTTCTTTTCCCGGTACAAATATTGCCTGTAACTGGATGTTGTAGCTGAGAGCCAGATTCCAAAGGTCCAAAGTCATTCTGCATAGGGGGTAAGAATGAGTGCCCCCCTGTTTGTTGATGTACCACATGACTGTGGTGTTGTCCGTCCTTATCAAATGGCCTTCTTTGAGGAAAGGTCTGAATTTTAGGATTGCCAGTTTTACTGCCAGCATTTCTTTTTGGTTTATGTGCAGGCGCAGCTGGTCCTGAGTCCACAGTCCTTGTACGCATTTGTCCAGCATGTGTGCCCCCCATCCTAGGTCTGAGGCATCCGTTGTGATAGTTTGGGTTGCTCGAAAGTTGTGGAAGGGTAAGCCTGGGTTTGACTGGCATGCCCGAGCCCACCATAGGAACTTCTGTTTTAAGCATGGGATTAGTGGTATTTCTGTTTCTAAGCTGTGCCTGTGTTGAGACCATAAATTCTTTAGGTACCACTGTAACTTTCTCATATGCAGCCTGGCATGTGGGACCAAGATTATGCATGATGCCATGAAGCCCAAGGCCTGCAGAACTTTTCTAGCTGTTAGTTTGTTCTGCTTTGTTAATGCCAAGAAGTAAAGAGGGAGTTATTTTTGTTTTTCTGCAGTTAGGAATGCCATCTGTTTTACTGTGTCCAATTCCGCGCCCAAGAAAGTTCTTGTCTGGGATGGTATCAGTCTTGACTTTTGAAAGTTGACTGTGTATCCCAGGGCTTGTAGCAAGTAAATGACCCTTTGTAAAATCTGTTGTCAGCTTGCTTTTGTTGTCCGCTTGTAAGAGGCAGTCGTCCAGGTATGGATAAATCTGGATTCCCTGTACTCTGCAGTGAGCGATTACTGATGCCAGGCATTTTGTGAATACTCTGGGCGCAGTAGATAAGCCAAAGGGCAATGCTGAGAATTGATAATGCTCTGATCCTGCAAGAAATCTGAGGTATCTTCTGCAATTTGGTCGAATGGGGACGTGCAGGTATGCCTCCTTGAGATCTAGAGTTACCAGCCAACACTCCTTGCCCAGCATGGGAAGAAGTTGCTGTAGGGTCAGCATTTTGAATTTTGGGACAATGATGTATGTGTTTAAGATGGACAGGTCGAGAATAGGTCTCCAGTTTTTTTCTTTTCTTGGTACTAGGAAGAGTCTGGAGTGGAATCCTTTGCCCTGTTCTGTTATTGGTACCCTTTCCACAGCTCTCATCTTTATTAATTCTGCTGTCTGGTGCAGGGCTTCTATTCTTTGATTTGGGGGCAGGTTTGGCATTCCTCTTTTTACTGGTAAAGTGTGGAAGTGGAACCGGTAGCCTTGGTCTATGGTTTGCAAAATCCACTTGTCTTTTGTAATATAGTGCCAATTTTTCGAGAATAAGGCTAACTTTCCGCCTAATGGTGCTGCTATTTGCTCCCTGGTAGGCGGAGTCAGAGCCAAGTCACTGTGATTGTCCTGTTGCAGTGGCAGTGGTTGCGTCTGTGCCTCGGTTATTGCCTTGCCACTGTCGTCCTCTGTAGGCACCTCCTCTGGATTGATTTCTGCCCCTAGCGTCTGTTCCTGCCCCTTTGGGATCTTGTGGAGTCAGGAAAGGACCAATTTTTGGCAGGCCAGTTCCTGCTAAACCTTGGGTGCTGAACCTGTAGGAAATCTTTAACTGTTTGTACAGATTTTGCCTTCTCTTCCATTTTCTTCATTACCTGCTGGGCAGGTTCCCAAATAGACTGGCCTTATCCATAGGAGCATCCAATAGCTTAGCTTTAACATGATCCGGCAAGACCTGTTCTTTCAACCATGCATGCCTTCTTATCACTGTGCCAGTCATGGCTGATCTAAATGAAGCCTCCAGTGCATCATAGCCACATTTTAAAGAATGGTTACTAACCTGTTGGATGTTATTCACCATTTCTAATACATATTTCTTATCTAAAGATTCATCAGAGGACAGCTTTTAATTAACTGATCAAGCATAAACTCTTGGTATTGGATCATGTGAAACTGACAGTTTAAAGCTCTAGCTGAGAGAGTAGCAGAGGTGTAGACTTTTTCCCCATCTCTCTAAGGACCTGGATTCCCTTTCAGAGGGAATAGGGTTTTGCTGTGGTCGAGGCTACTGCCTTAGGCCCCTGGGATATAGTTTCGGGTCTGCAAGTGGGGCCTTGTATAGGTGGTGATGAGTGTCTGGCACCCTGTAAAATCTATCTGGTTTGGCAGGGGCTGGAGGTAAAGAATCAGGTGCAGTGCAGACATCATTAAATGCATCGTCCACAACAGATAGGACAGGAGGTATAGCTAAGGGCCTATGTTGTGGTAAGTGCAGAAAAGTCCTAAGCCTTTTTCTTGAATCTGAGAAATCTTGACCCTGCCATTGGAATTGTTCTCTCATGGCATGTAAGGTTTCCCCAAAGGAGAATTCCTCTGGTGGAGAAGCAGCTGGAATGGATTCTTCAGCATCTGAATCTTCATAATTGGAAAAAGGAGCCTTTGGCTGGTCTGTAATGTCTGAGTCATCCGCAGAATCAGAGGACACAGGCTCGGGGGGCTCTGCTCTAGGTCTCTTTTCTGGGGGCTGAGAGGCCCTGTCTGGGTGAGATTGGGATCCCCTAATTAAGGAAATTAAATCTTCTGCCAGAGTAAGCATTTGTGAACTAGAAGTGGGCCTGAGTGAGGGTGGTTTAACAGGCACTGATTTAGCCGATTTGGCTGCTTTAGCCCTGGCAAAGGCCTTAATAGACATGGCTGCAGGAGGCCTAGCAGCACCACGTGCTGGGGTAGAGATATCCAAGGGGATGGTGTCTGATAGATCAGTAGGAACCACAGTAGTAGGCAAAATTTCTGAGGCTGATTCAGATAAGGTAGCAGGAGCCTCAGTAGTAGTCATGGATTCGGCTGAAGATTGACCAGTTTTCTCGGTTTCGGCCGAAACAGAGACACTCGCTTGCTTAACCGTGGTTTCGGCGAAACCGCGGCATGAGTGTCGGTCTTTTTCTTTGCGTTTAACAATTTGGGTAGTCGGAGGATCCGACGGCATAATGTACGCAAAATCTGAGCCGAAAAACTGTTCAGCAAACTCCGACCGGCGCCTAAGCGTTCGCCGGTTGAAGAAGCACAGGCCGAACAGGCTGCTACGTCGTGGTCTGGGCCTAAGCAAGGCAAACAGTAAGAGTGGAAATCTTTATGAGGTATTTGTTTCCCACAAGTTAAACAGTTATTGACTTTTTCTGACATCGGCTGAGGCAAGAAAGAGTCCCCAACGGGTACTTAGCTTTTAGAAGTCTTGAAGTAGTATTCGGTAGTAGTAATCTCTGGATCTGACCGACCGGCACTTGCGAACAGCTTCTGCTTGAGCACGCGGCAAGAAAGACTGAGGAAAATGGCGTCGGCTAATGCCTTTATACCCGAAGACCAGCAGAGATGACGTTGGGTGAAGTGCGACATCAGCCGAAGCCGGACCCAGACTTTGGAATCCGGCCGACCGAAGGGCTGCCTGACGACAGGACAACCCATTTGTTATGACTGCAGATGCATCCATGAAGGACATCAGATAAGTCCCAGCAAAGAAAGGGGAAATGGTGGGTAGGTAACCTGAACTGCAACAGTGAATACACTCTAACATCTACATTTATGGTAGGTACACAACTGTACTATGTTCATTGAGTTTCATTGTTGCAGTCATTACACTTGGGTTGAATCCCAAAGCTGAGGTCGGGCGGCTGGGTCTAAACAGAATTAGAAGTGGCTAAAAGGCCCTGCAGAACTGCAGTGGCAAAGCCTGCTCTGGATTTAGAGTAAAGAGGTAAGTGGTGGTGCTTAGTAAAAGTGTGCACTGAAGTCCAAGTTGCAGCCTCCAAAATATCCTTGGTTGGTACTCTGAGGAAGGCTGCTGCCCTGGTAGAATGTGGTCTAATGCCCTTAGGCACTGATTTGACATGTTGTGAATAGCAGAAATGAATGCAGTGTGCTATCCATTTTGAAATAGTCTGCTTTGAGACCGCCTTTCCTTGTGATCCTGCAGCATATGCCACTAAAAGTTATTAAAGTCTTTCTGAAAGCTTTAGTTTTGTCCAAGTAGAAGCGTAGCTGTGTATGTCCAAAGAATGCAGAAGTCTCTCCCCCCTTATTCTGTGGGTTTAGATAAAAGGTAGGCAAATGAATGGTTTGATTAAGAGCCACACTAGACACTACCTTAGGCATAACTGTTGGGTTTGCCCTTCGAGAAACCCTGTCCGGATGGAAGATGATAAATGGTCCCACAGACATTAATGCCTGTAACAATGTTTAAACAAGGTTTAGATCCCTGGAGCGTGTGGCTCTGAGGGATTGGGATTTCTTTAAGTGGAGCATGTTAAAACTTGTTTTTGTGCCTCTGCCCATTGATTGTTTGCAGGTCTGGCATACGTTTTGCCTTTGGAAGGGTGCGAAAGTGGAACCTGTAGCCCTGAGACTATATTTAAGACCCATTTGTCCTGGGTGATCATGTGCCAATTTTGTGAAAAAAGTTCTAGCTTTCCCCCTAAGGGTGCTGCCAAAAGATAAATGTTTGGCATTGGCAGAGGGAAGTCATTGGGACTGTTTCCTATATGGCTGTGATTTGCCTTCTCCGCTTTTGGAGGTAGAAGCACCCCATTGTTTGGGCCTGTATGAGCCTTGGGGCTGTTGTCTGCCTCCAAGGCGTCTATACCTGCCTCTTTGAGGCCTGACACGGGAAAAGACCAATTCTTAGAAGGCCAGTTCCTCCTAAATCTGGGTGGATGTACCTGTAAGAAATCCTTTACTGTCTGCATAGATTTAGCTTTATCCTCCATTTTCAACAACACCTCTTCTGCCTTAACGCCAAACAAATGATCATGCTGTAATGGAGCATCCAATAATTTTGCTTTATCAGGCAGAGTCTGTTCCTTTAACCAAGCAAGCCTTCTAAATGACAGAACCTGTTACAGCGGCCATGCAAGATGCCTCCAGTGAATCAAAACCACATTGCAAAGTAGGTTTTCCCCACTTGTTTAGCTGCATGCAATAAATCCTGCAATTCCTTGTTCTCAGAAAGTACAGTTTTGTACCTACCATAAAAGTAGATGTTAGAGTGCTCATACAGCTGCAGTCATTACAGATGGGTTATCCTGCCGTCAGGCGGGTCCTCGGTCGGACGAATTCCAAAGTCTAGGTCCGGCGTCGGTAGTCGTCGCTTCTTCCCTGACGTCAGTGTGGCAGGGGTATAAAAGAGGAAGCAGACGCCATTTTCTTCAGTTTTTCTTGCCCCAGATGTCAGGTGCCCCCAGAAGGAAGGCAAAATAAATTTATGCAAACATGCAATATAGAATAATCAAAAAACAGTAGTTGCAAGCAAATACACCATAAGAGAATACCCCAAATAGGTTGTATGATAAGGTGTTTGTCATAAGGCCTGTCCTAAGAGGGGACAGAGGGGGAATAACCTGGACTGCAGCTGTATGAGCACTCGAAAGTACAGTTTTGTACCTACCATAAATGTAGATGTCCGATAGGAATGCATCTGCAGTCTTCACAAATGGGTTGTCCTGTCGTCAGGCAGCCCTTCGGTCGGCCGGATTCCAAAGTCTGGGTCTGGCTTCGGCTGGTGTCGCACTTCACCCGACGTCATTGCGGCAGTTATTCGGGTATAAAGGCATCAGCCGACGCCATTTTCCTCAGTGTTTCTTGCCCCAGATGCCAGGTGCCCTCTTGGATGGCTAAATTTGGATAAATGCCAAAGTTTCCAAATAGTAGAGAGCAAACACACAAAATAAGCATGTATGTACATATATACAAACAAATACACCATAATAGATCCCCCCAAGCTAGCTGAAGGTTGGCAAATACCCTAGGAGTACCTCAGAGGGGAAGGAGGGAGGGTAATCCTGACTGCAGATGCATTCCTATCGGACATCTACATTTATGGTAGGTACAAAAAGTACAGTTTTGTACCTAAAATAAATGTAGATGTCCGAACAGGATAGCATCTGCAGTCCTAACAAATGGGTTGTCCTTGTCGTCAGGCAGCCCTTCGGTCGGCCGGATTCCAAAGTCTGGGTCTGGCCTCGGCTGGTGTCGCACTTCACCCCGACGTCATCTCTGCTGGTCTTCGGGTATAAAGGCATCAGCCGACGCCATTTTCCTCAGTGTTTCTTGCCCCAGATGCCAGTAGCCCTCTTGGATAGCTAAATTTTTGGGTAAATGCCAATGTTTCCCAAAAAGTAGAAGGCAAACAAAAAATATGCATGTATGTACATATATACAAACAAATACACCATAAGAGATCCCCCCCCCAGCTAGCTATTAGGTGGGCAATACCCTAGGAGTACCACAGAGGGGAAGGAGGGTGGGTAATCCTGACTGCAGATGCTATCCTGTTCGGACATCTACATTTATGGTAGGTACAAAACTGTACTATGTCCTTCAAGGATGCATCTGCAGTCCTAACAAATGGGTAGAATACCATAGCCAAACTAGGGGAGGAGGAAAAAGAATTATGGTGTAGTTGGGATCCCTTGCAACACAGCAGTGGCAAACCCTGCTCGGGATCTAGAGTATAGAGGTAAGTTATAATGCTTGGCAAATGTATGCACAGAGGTCCAAGTAGCCGCCTCAATAATGTCCTTAGTAGCCACTCCTCGTAAGAAGGCTGTGGTAGTGGCTGTAGCCCTTGTAGAATGAGGCCTTATGTCCTGTGGAATTTGCTTTCCATGATAGGAGTAACAGAATCGTATGCAATTTCCTATCCACTTGGAGATTGTCTGTTTGGAAATTGCTTTTCCTTCCCTTCCTGTTGCATAGGCTACTAGGAGCTGGTCAGTTTTTCTATTGCCCTTGGTTCTGTCCAGGTAGTAGCGCAACTGTCTATGTACATCCAAGGTATGCAGCAGTCTTTCCCCTTTGTTCTGTGGATTGGGAAAGAAGGTAGGTAGGTGGATTGCCTGGTTTAGAGACACTCTGGATACCACCTTAGGCGTAAATGTAGGATTAGTTCTCATGGACACTATCTTGATAGAAGATTAGGAAAGGTTGTACTGCCATTAAAGCCTGTAGTTCCGAAACCCTTCTTGCTAAAGTAATTGCCAGTAGGAAAGCAGTTTTCCAGGATAGGTGTTGAAGATCTGCTGTTGCTGCTGGTTCGAATGGAGGGAGTGTCAATTTTTCTAGCACAAAATTCAAGTCCCATGCTGGTAATGGTGGTTTCCTAGGAGGTTTTACATTCTTAATTCCTCTGAGGAACTGCCTGAGTAGAGGATGCGAGAAGACAGGGGGATCGAGGCTGTATTCTGCAGAAATAGCTGATGCATGTATCTTGGAGGAATAGGACAGGCCAGTATGTAGGAGCTCTGCCAAATACTCCAGGATGTTGGCAATATCTACCTTTGACACATCTTTCCCTCTTTCCGTACTCCAAATGACAAACCTTTTCCATTTTCCTGCATAGTTCCTTCTAGTAGAAGGTCTGCGGGCCTCAAGGATAATGTCGTTAACCCTTTGGGATAAATCTGGGTTGGATGCTCTTATGTAATGCTCCAGGCAGTGAGTTGCAGAGTTTTCAGGTTTGGATGCAAGATGTTGTAGTTGTTCTGAGTCAACATCAAAGGAATCAGGGGTAGAGTCCACGTTCCCCCCCGGGACATGCTCCTCAGTAATGGATACCAATGTTGTCTTGGCCAATTTGGAGCTATCAGAATTATCCTTGGACGTTCCTCTTTGATTTTCAGTAGTACCTTGTGCATCAAAGGAAGGGGTGGAAATGCATATGCTGTCAGGCCTTTCCAATTGAAGGATAGAGAGTCCACCTTCCAAGCAAGAGGGTGGTATGTCCTTGTGCAGAATTTGTTGAGCTGGTGATTGAGTGGGGATGCAAATAGGTCTATTTGTGGCATTCCCCATTTCTTTGTGATGGCTTTGAAGATGTCCGGGTGTAGCATCCATTCGTGAGCATCAGAGGTAGTTCTGCTCAACATGTCTGCTAGAATGTTTTCTTTTCCCGGTACAAATATTGCCTGTAATTGAATGTTGTAGCTCAGAGCCATATTCCACAGGTCCAGAGTCATTCGGCATAGGGGGTATGAATGAGTGCCTCCCTGTTTGTTGATGTACCACATGACTGTGGTGTTGTCTGTCCTTATCAATTGGCCCTCTGAGGAATGGTCTGAAATTCTGGATTGCTAGTTTTACTGCCAGCATTTCTTTTTGATTTATGTGCAGGTGTAGTTGATCTGGAGTCCATAAGCCTTGAATGCACTTGTCCAGCATGTGTGCCCCCCAACCGAGGTCTGAGGCGTCCGTTGTGATGGTTTGGCTTGCTTGAATGTTGTGGAAGGACAAGCCTGGGTTTGCCTGGCATGTCTGAGCCCACCATAGGAACTCCTGTTTCAGGCATGGAATTAGTGGTATTTCGGTTTCTAAGCTGTGCTTTTGTTGAGACCATAAATTCTTTAGGTACCACTGTAGCTTTCTCATATGCAGTCTGGCATGAGGGACCAAGATTATGCAGGATGCCATGAAACCAAAGGCCTGCAGTACTTTTCTTGCTGTTAGTTTGTTCTGCTTTGCTAGTGCCAAGAAGTACAGAGGAAGTTGTTCTTGTTTTTCCTGCAGTTAGGAATGCCATTTGTTTTACTGTGTCCAATTCTGCACCAAAGAATGTTATTGTCTGGGATGGCATCAGTTTTGACTTTTTTAAATTGACTGTGTATCCCAGGGCTTGTAGTAAGCAAATGACTCTTTGTAAGTCTTGTGTCAGCTTGCTTTTGTTGTCCACTTGTATCAGGCAGTCGTCCAGGTATGGATAAATTTGGATTCCCTGAAGCCTGCAATGAGCGATTACTGATGCCAGGCATTTCGTGAACACTCTGGGCGCAGTAGATAAGCCAAAGGGCAATGCTGAGAATTGATAATGCTCTGATCCTGCAAGAAATCTGAGGTATCTTCTGCAAATTGGTCGTATGGGGACGTGCAGGTATGCCTCCTTGAGATCTAGAGTTACCAGCCAATACTCCTTGCCCAGCATGGGAAGAAGTTGGTGTAGGGTCAGCATTTTGAATTTTGGAACGATGATGAATGTGTTTAAAGCGGACAGGTCGAGAATAGGTCTCGAACTGTTCTCTTTTTTTGGTACTAGGAAGAGTCTGGAGTAAAATCCCTTGCCCTGTTCTGTAGGTGGTACCCTTTCCACAGCTCTCATCTTTGTTAATTGAGCTATTTGTTTTAGGGCTTCTGACTTTTGATTTGGTGGCAGGTTTGGCATTCCTCTTTTTGCTGGTAAGGTGTGGAAATGAAACCTGTAGCCTTGGTCTACAGTTTGCAAAATCCAGTTGTCTCTTGTGATATAGTGCCAGTTTTTTGAAAATAAGGCTAACTTCCGCCTAAGGGTGCTACTATTTGTTCCCTGGTAGGCGGTGTTAGAGCCAAGTCACTGTGATTGTCCTGTTGCAGTGGTAGTGGTTGTATCTGTGCCTCGTTGGTTATTGCCTTGCCACTGGCGTCCCCTGTAGGCACCTCCTCTGGATTGATTTCTGCCACTGGAACGTCTATTCCTGCCTCTCTGATTTTTAGAGGAGTCTGGAAAGGACCAATTTTTGGAAGGCCAGTTCCTGCTGAACCTTGGGGGGCTGTACCTGTAAGAAATCTTTAACTGTTTGTACAGATTTTGCCTTCTCTTCCATTTTCTTCATTACTTGTTGGGCAGGAGAACCAAATAGACTGACCTTGTCCATAGGAGCATCTAATAGCTTTGCTTTAACATGATCCGGCAAGACCTGCTCTTTCAACCATGCATGCCTTCTTATAACTGTGCCAGTCATGGCTGATCTAAATGAAGCCTCCAGTGCATCATAGCCACATTTTAAAGAATGGTTACTAACCTGCTGAATGTTATTCACCATTTCTAGAGCATATTTCTTATCTAAGGAATCATCAGAGGACAGTTTCTTAGTTAACTGATCAAGCATAAACTCTTGGTATTGGATCATATGAAACTGACAGTTCAAAGCTCTAGCTGAGAGAGTAGCGGAGGTGTATACTTTTTTACCCCATCTCTCTAAGGACCTGGATTCCCTATCAGAAGGGAGAGGGTTTTTAGCTGAGGTCGAAGCTACTGCCTTAGGCCCCTGGGAGATAGTCTCCAGATCTGCAAAAGGAGCCTTGTATAAGTGGTGATGAGTGTCCGGTACCCTGTAGAACCTGTCGGGCTTAGCAGGGGCTAGAGGTAAAGTATCAGGAGCAGTGCAAACATCATTAAATGCATCATCCACAACAGGAAGAACTGGAGGTATAGCTAAGGGCCTATGTTGTGGTAAATGTAAAAAGGTCCTAAGCCTTTTTCTTGAATCTGAGAAATCTTGTCCCTGCCATTGGAATTGCTCTCGCATGGCATGTAAGGTTTCCCCAAAGGAAAATTCCTCTGGTGGAGAGGCAGAAGGAATAGATTCTTCAGCATCAGAATCTTCATAAGTAGAAAGAGGGGCCTCTGGATGGTCTGTAATGTCTAAGTCATCAGAAGAGTCATCGGAGGAGCCTGGCTCAGGGGGCTCTGCTCTAGGTCTCTTTTCCGGAGGTTGTGAGGCCCTGTCAGGGTGAGATTGGGATCCCCTTATTAAAGAGATGAGATCCTCTGCCAGAGTAAGCATTTGTGAACTGGAGCTGGGCCTGTGAGAGGGGGGCTTAACAGGCACTGATTTAGCAGTTTTGGCTGCTTTAGCCCTGGCAAAGGCCTTTATAGACACGGCTGCAGGAGGCCTAGCAGCACCACATGCTGGGGTAGAGACATCCAAAGGGATGGTGTCCGATAACTCTAGAGAAACCACATTAGTAGGCAAAATTTCAGAGGCCGATTCAGCTAGTGTAGAAGGGGCCTCGGTAGTAGTCATGGATTCTGCTGTAGATTGAACCGTTTGCTCGGTTTCGGCCGAAACAGACACACTCGCGGTTTGCTTTACCGTGGTTTCGGCCGAAACCGCGGACCGCGAGTGTCGGTCCTTTTCTTTGCGTTTAACAATTTGGGTAGTCTGAGGATCCGACGGCATAATGTACGCAAAGTCTGAGCCGAAAAACTGTTCAGCAAACTCCGACAGACGCCCTAGCGTCGGTTGAAGGAAGCACAGGCTAAACAAGCTGCTACGTCGTGGTCTGGGCCTAAACAAGGTAAGCAGTAAGAGTGGAAATCTTTATGAGGTATTTGTTTCCCACAAGTTAAACAGTTATTTACTTTTTCTGACATCGGCTGAGGCAAGAAAGAGTCCCCAACGGGGTACTTAGCTTTTAGAAGTCTTCGAAGTTGTATTCGGTAATATTAATCTCTGGATCTGACCGACCGGCACTTGCGAACAGCTTCTGCTTCGGCCACGGCAAGAAAGACTGAGGAAAATGGCGTCGGCTGATGCCTTTATACCCGAAGACCAGCAGAGATGACGTCGGGTGAAGTGCGACACCAGCCGAGGCCAGACCCAGACTTTGGAATCCGGCCGACCGAAGGGCTGCCTGACGACAGGACAACCCATTTGTTAGGACTGCAGATGCATCCTTGAAGGACATCTGTACTATGTCCTTCAAGGATGCATCTGCAGTCTTCACAAATGGGTAGAATACCATAGCTAAACTAGGGGAGCAGGAATGAGTAGAGATTATGGTGTAGTTAGGATCCCTTGCAAAACAGCAGTGGCAAAATCAGCTCGGGATCTAGAGTATAAAGGTAAATTATAATGCTTGGCAAATGTATGCACGGAGGTCCAAGTAGCAGCCTCTATAATGTCCTTGGTAGCCACTCCTCGTAAGAAAGCTGTGGTAGTGGCTGTAGCCCTTGTGGAGTGAGGCCTGATGTTCTCTGGAGTTTTCTTTCCATGATAGGAGTAACAAAATCTAATGCAATTTCCTATCCATTTGGAGATTGTCTGTTTTGAAATTGCTTTTCCTTCCTTCCCTGTTGCATATGCTACCAGAAGCTGGTCAGTTTTTCTATTGGTTTTTGTCCTGTCCAGGTAGTAGCGTAATTGTCTATGCACATCCAAGGTATGTAGTAGCCTTTCTCCCCTGTTCTGTGGGTTGGGGAAGAATGTAGGAAGGTGGATAGCCTGATTTAAAGAGACTCTGGATACCACCTTAGGCATAAATGTAGGATTTGTTCTCATGGACACTATCTTGATGGAAGATCAGGAAGGGTTGCACTGCCATTAATGCCTGTAGTTCAGAGACCCTTCTTGCTGAAGTTATTGCCAGCAGGAATGCAGTCTTCCAGGATAAGTATTGTAATTCTGCTGTTGCTGCTGGTTCGAAAGGGGGGAGTGTCAATTTTTCTAGTACAAAGTTAAAGTCTCATGCTGGTAATGGAGGTTTCACATTTTTAATTCCTCTCAGAAACTGTCTGAGCAGAGGGTGCGAGAAGACAGGAGGATCCAAGCTGTATTCTGCTGAAATAGCTGAGGCATGTATCTTGATGGAAGAGTAGGACAGGCCTGTATGGAAGAGCTCTGCCAAGTACTCCAGGATGTTGGCTATGTTCACCGGTGTCACTTCTTGCCCCTTTGCAGTACTCCAAGTGAGATATCTTTTCCATTTTGCTGCATAATTCTTTCTTGTTGAAGGTCTTCGAGCCTCCAGGATTATGTCCTTAACCCTTTGGGATAAATTTGGGTTAATTGTTGTCATGTAATGTTCCAGGCAGTTAGCTGCAGAGTTTTCAGGTTTGGATGCAGGATGTTGAAGTTGTTCTGTGTTAACAGTAATGGGATCAGGGGCAGTATCCATATTTGTCCCCGGGACATGCTCCTCAGCAATGGATACCAATGTTGTCTTGGCCAGTCTGGAGCTATCAGAATGATCCTCGGATGTTCCTCTTTGATCTTCAGAAGCACCTTGTGCATCAAAGGAAGTGGTGGGAATGCGTATGCTATCAGGTTTTTCCAACTGAAAGATAGGGAGTCCACCTTCCAAGCAAGTGGGTGGTACGTCCTTGTGCAGAATTTCTTTAGCTGGTAGTGGGGATGCAAACAAGTCTATTTGTGGTAATCCCCATTCTCTTGTGATGGCTTTGAAGATGTCCGGATGCAGCACCCACTCGTGGGCATCTGTGGTAGTTCTGCTTAATATGTCTGCTAGAATGTTTTCCTTCCCTGGTACATAAATTGCTTGTAACTGAATGTTGTAGCCCAGAGCCACATCCCATAGATCCAGTGCCAACCGGCATAGAGGATATGAGTGTGTGCCTCCCTGTTTGTTGATGTACCACATAACTGTGGTGTTGTCTGTCCTTATCAGCTGACCTTCTTGGAGAAAAGGTTTGAAGGCCTGGATTGCCAATTTTACTGCCATCATTTCCTTTAGATTTATGTGCAGGTGCAGCTGGTCTTGAGTCCATAGGCCTTGAATGCACCTGTCCAGCATGCGTGCCCCCCAACCGAGGTCTGAGGCATCTGTCGTGATGGTTTGTTTTGGTTGGCTTTTGCAGAAGGGCAATCCTGAGTTTGATTGGCAGGCCTGAGCCCACCATAGGAACTCTTTCTTCAGGCAGGGAATCATTGGAATTTTGGTTTCTAGGCTGTGCTTGTGTTGAGACCACAAATTCTTTAGGTACCATTGTAGCTTTCTCATATGCAGCCTGGCATGAGGGACCAGTATTATGCAGGATGCCATGAAGCCTAGAGCTTGCAGCACTTTTCTTGCAGTTAGATGGTTCTGCTTTGTTAATGCCAAGTAGAGAGGAAGCTGCTCTTTCTTTTCTGTAGTTAGGGATGCCATTTGATTTGATGTGTCCAGTTCTGCACCCAGAAAGGTTATTCTTTGGGATGGAATCAGCCTTGACTTTTTTATATTGACTGTATATCCCAGGGCTTGCAGCAGGTAAATGACTCTTTGTAGGTCTTCTGTTAGTTTTATTTTGTTGTCCGCTTGTATCAGTCAGTCGTCCAGGTAGGGATAGATTTGAATCCCCTGAAGTCTGCAATGAGCGATTACTGATGCCAGGCATTTCGTGAACACTCTGGGCGCAGTAGATAAGCCAAAGGGCAATGCTGAGAATTGATAATGCTCTGATCCTGCAAGAAATCTGAGGTATCTTCTGCAAATTGGTCTTATGGGGATGTGCAGGTATGCCTCCTTGAGATCTAGAGTTACCAGCCAAGACTCCTTGCCCAGCATGGGAAGATGCTGCTGTAGGGTCAGCATTTTGAATTTTGGAACAATGAGGAATGTGTTTAAAGCGGACAGGTCTAGAATAGGCCTCCATTTGTTTTCTTTTCTTGGTACCAGGAAGAGTCTGGAGTAAAATCCCTTTCCTTGCTCCAAAGGCGGTACCTTTTCCACAGCTCTCATTCTTCGTAATTGAGATATTTGCTTTAGAGCTTCTGTCCTTTGAGTAGGTGGCAGGTTTGGCATTCCTCTTTTGCTTGGTAGAGTATGGAAATGGAACCTGTAACCTTGGTCTATAGTTTGCAAAATCCATTTTTCTCTTGTGATGCAATGCTAGTTCTTTGAAAATAAGGTTAGCTTTCCGCCTAAGGGTGCTTCTAGTTGTTCCCTGGTAGGCGGTGCCACCGCCAAGTCACTGTGAATGAGTTGTTGTAGTGGTGGTGGTTGCATCCGTGCCTCGCTGGTTGTTACCTTGCCACTGGCGTCCCCTGTAGGCACCCCTGGTTTGGTTTCTAACTCTCGAACGCCTATTCCTGCCTCTTTGTGCCCTAGAGGAGTCTGGAAAGGACCAATTCTTGGAGGGCCAGTTCCTGCTAAATCTTGGAGGTTGAACTTGTAAGAAATCTTTCACTGTTTGTACAGATTTTGCTTTCTCTTCCATCTTTTTTAGTACCTGTTGCACAGGGGAACCAAATAAACTGACCTTGTCCATAGGTGCATCCAAAAGCTTTGATTTGACATGGTCTGGTAATGCCTGTTCTTTCACCATGCATGCCTCCTGATAACTGTGCCAGTCATGGCTGATCTAAAGGAAGCCTCCAGTGCATCATAGCCACATTTTAAAGAATGGTTACTAACCTGCTGTATGTTATGTACCATTTCTTGAATAAATTTCTTATCTAAAGATTCCTCAGAGGACAGCTTTTTAGTCAACTGATCAAGCAAACTCTTGGTATTGAATCATATGAAATTGGCAGTTCAAAGCTCTAGCTGACAAAGTAGCAGAGGTGTAAACTTTTTTACCCCATCTCTCTAAGGACCTGGATTGCCTTTCAGAGGAGAGGGGGTTTTTAGTGGAAGTAGCTGCTACGGCTTTAGGACCCTGGGAGATAGTCTCTGGATCTGCAAAAGGAGCCTTATATAAATGGTGATGAGTGTCCGGGACCCTGTAGAACCTATCGGGCTTAGCAGGGGCCGGAGGTAATGAATCAGGAGCAGTGCAAGCATCGTTAAATGCATCAACAGAAAGTACTGGAGGTATAGCTAAAGGCCTATGCTGTGGCAAATGTAGAAAAGTCCTAAGCCTTTTTCTGGAGTCTGAGAAATCTTGGCCCTGCCACTGAAATTGTTCCCTCATAGCATGCAAGGTTTCCCCAAAGGAAAATTCCTCAGGAGGAGAGGCTGAAGGGATGGACTCCTCAGCATCAGAGTCTTCGTAAGGAGAATAAGCAGCCTCAGGAGGGTCTGTATGATCCGAGTCATCACAGGAATCATCTGTGGATACTGGCTCAGGGGGCTCTGCTCTAGGCCTTTTTTCTGGAGGAGGGAGAGAGGCCCTGTCTGGATGAGGCTGGGCTCCACGAATTAAAGAGATGAGATCCTCAGCCAAAGTAAGCATATGGGAGCTGGTGCTGGGCCTGAGAGGGGGGCTTGGCAGGCACCGTTTTTGATGCTTTGGCTGCTTTATCCCTGGCAAAGGCCTTAATAGACATTGCTGCAGGAGGCCTAGCAGCTCCACGTGCAGGGGTAGAAATATCCAGGGGAATGGTATCTGATAAATCCTGTGAAACCGCAACAGAAGGTTGGATTTCAGAAGCCGTTTCTACCATGTTAGAAGAGGCCTCGGTAGAAGGCATGATTTCGGCTGAAGAAAGAACCGCTTGCTCGGTTTCGGCCGAAACAGAGACACTCGTGGTTTGCTTATCCGCGGTTTCGGCCGAAACCGCAGACCGCGAGTGTCTGTCCTTTTCTTTGCGTTTTTTGGTGCTTTGCGTAGTCTGAGGATCCGACGGCATAATATATGCAAAATCGGAGCCGAAAATCTGTTCAGCAAACTCAGACCGACGTCTAAGCGTCCGTCGGTTAAAAGCACAGGCTAGACAAGCTGCTACGTTGTGGTCTGGGCCTAAACAATGTATGCAATAGGAGTGGAAATCTTTATGAGGTATTTGTTTCCCACAAGATAAACAGTTATTCACTTTCTCTGACATCGGCTGAGGCAAGAAAGAGTCCCCAACGGGGTACTTAGCTTTTTAGAAGTCTTCAAAGTAATATTCGGTAGTAGTAATCTCTGGATCTGACCGACCGGCACTTGCGAACAGCTTCTGCTTCAGGCGCCACGCGGCAAGAAAGACTAGGGAAAACGGCGTCTGCTGATGCCTTTATACCCGAATAACTGCCGCAATGACGTCGGGTGAAGTGCGACACCAGCCGAAGCCAGACCCAGACTTTGGAATCCGGCCGATCAAAGGGCTGCCTGACGACAGGACAACCCATTTGTGAAGACTGCAGATGCATCCTTGAAGGAAATCATCTACATTTATGGTAGGTACAAAACTGTACTATGTTCATCGTGCATACAGCTGCAGTCATTACAGATGGGAAGAATCCCAAAGCTAAGTAAGGGTGGTAGGCACTAAGTGGAACTAGGAGGAGCGAGGATGCCCTGCAAGACTGCTGTGGCAAAACCCGCTCTAGATTTAGAGTAAAGTGGAAGGTGATAGTGCTTGGAGAAAGTGTGCACTGAACTCCAAGTGGCTGCTTCCAAAATGTCCTTGGTAGGGACCCCCCTGAGGAAAGCTGCAGAGGTAGCTGTGGCCCTGGTGGAGTGGGATCTGATGCATGCAGGCACAGTTTTTCCATGAAATGAGCAACAAAAGTGTATGCAGTGGGCTATCCATTTTGAAATTGTCTGTTTGGAAATGGCCTTTCCTTGAGCACCTGTAGCATAGGACACAGAGTTGCTCGGATTTCCTGAATGGCTTTGTCCTGTCCAAATAATAACGAAGTTGTCTGTGAATGTCCAAGGAATGTAGAATTCTTTCCCCTTTGTTTTGTGGATTTGGATAAAAGGTAGGTAAGTGGAGAGTCTGATTCAAAGCTACACTGGATACCTTTGGCATAAAGGTAGGGTTGGTTCGTAAGGAAACTCTGTCCTGATGGAAAATGATGAAAGGTTGCACAGCCATGAGGGCCTGTAGCTCCGAAACCCTGCGTGCTGAGGTGATGGCCAGAAGAAAGGCCGTTTTCCATGACAAGTATTGTAGTTCTGTTGAAGAAGCTGGCTCAAAGGGAGGAAGGGTCAGCTTTTCCAATACGAAGTTGAAGTCCCAAGCAGGGACTGGTGGTTTCCTTGGGGGTTTTATATTCTTTGCCCCTCTGAGGAACTAAGGAGGATCTGTGTTGTATTGTGCAGAAATGGCTGAAGCGTGGATCTTGGAAGAGAAGGAAAGTCCACTGTTTAACATCTCAGCTAGGTACTGTAAAATTTGAGGTATATTTATTACCCGAGGATTCTAGCCCTTTTCTGGATTCCAGGCACAAAATAGTTTCCATTTGGCGGAGTAGGCTTTCCTAGTAGGTCTTCTGGCCTCCAAGATGACATCCTGCACCTCCTTGGAGAGGAGAGTCTGTTGGGAAATAAAGTAATTCTCCATGCAGCTAGATTTAGGGTTTTGAGCTGGCTGTGAAGGGTTTTGTAGTTGTGCTGGGACAAAAGAAGAGGGACTAGAGGTAGGATCCATGGTGGGGAATGTGTCAGGCTCTTCAGGAGCGGATACCAGTGTTGTCTTGGCCAGTCTGGAGCAATGAGAATCATTTTCGGCCCCTCTGCTCTGGCTTTTAATAGAACTTTGGGCAGCAGAGGAAGAAGCGGGAAGGCATAAACTGTCAATGTTGTCCAATTGAAAAAGTGCGTCCACTTTCCAGGCCTGTGGATGATGGGTCCTTGAACAAAATTTTTTCAACTGGTAATTTCTGTGGGTAGCAAAGAGATCTAGGTCTGGCTGCCCCCATGCCTGAGTTATTTGTGAAAACTTGAGGATGCAACTTCCATTCGTGTGGATCTGTCATATTTCTGCTTAGGTTGTCTGCCAGTGTGTTTTCCTTCCCTGGCAGGAATTGTGCCTGTAGTTGAATTTGCAATTCCAGTGCTGTGTTCCATAGGGTCATGGCTTACCTGCACAGGGGGTATGAATGAGTTCCCCCCTGTTTGTTTATGTACCACATCACTGTGGTGTTCTGTCCTTATCAATGGCTGGCCTGGATGCAGTAGGTCTTTTGAAGGTCATAATAGCATTTTGCACAGCTAGCATTTCCTTTTGATGTGTAGGTGCTTCTCTTTTTGGGACCATTTTCCCTGAAAGCACTGATCTGTCATGTGTGCTCCCCAGGCATAGTATGAGGTGTCTGTTGTGATGATTTGAGTTGCTTGAGGTACACAGAAAGGGAGACCTGTGTTTCTTTGGCATGCTTGAGCCCACCACAAAAATTCCTTTTGAAGGCATAGAATGAGTGGTATAATTGTTTCCAAGCTGTGGCTGTGTTGAGACCATAAGTTTTTTTTAGGTACCATTGAAGTTTCCTCATATGCAGCTTTGCACATGGGATTAGTAGGATGCAAGATGCCATGAATCCCAGAGCCTGCAGGACTTTCCTTGCAGTTAGCCTGGTGAAAGTTGCCATTTTGCTGAAGTATTGAGACAGTTGCCCTTGTTTGTCTGGCGTGAGGTAGGCCATCTGGGTGGTTGTATTCAAGCTGGCACCCAGGAAAATTATTTGAGAGGATATTAGTTTTGATTTCTTTTTGTTGACTGTGTATCCCAGGAAGTTCAACAGTTTTATTACAAACGCCAGGTGCTGCAGTAGTATGTCCTTGCTGTCCGCTTGGATCAGGCAGTCGTCCAGATATGGGTAGATCTGTATTCCTTGTAGTCTGCAGAAGGAGATTACTGATGCCAGGCATTTCGTAAACACTCTGGGCGCAGTAGATAAGCCAAAGGGCAATGCAGAGAATTGATAATGGGTTGAACCTGCAAGAAATCTGAGGTATCTTCTGCAATCTTGTCCGATAGGGACATGCAGGTATGCCTCCTTGAGGTCCAATGTTACCAGCCAAGACTCCTTGCCCAGCATGGGAAGAACCTGCTGTAATGTGAGCATCTTGAATTTTGGCACCTGTAGATATATGTGTTTAGGATGGATAGGTCTAAGATAGGTCTAAGATAGGTCTCCAATCTGTCTTTCCTTGGTACCAGGAATAGCCTGGAATAAAACCCTTGACCTTGTTCTTTTGCAGGTACCACTTGAATCGCTTTCATGTCCGTGAGAGCTGAAGTTTGTTTTTGTGCCTCTGCCCTTTGATTTTGTGGCAGGTTTTGGCATGCCTCTCATTTTTGGAAGGGTGTGAAAGTGGAACCTGTAGCCTCTGTCTACAATGTCCAGAATCCATTTGTCTTTTGTAACAATATGCCAATTTGAGAATAATGCCAGTTTTCCACCCAAAGGTGCTGCCATTAAAGCTTTGCTTGGCAGGTGTAGGGGGAAGTCATTGTATCAGTTTTCTAAATGACTGTGATCTATCTTCTCCACCTCTTGGGGTTGGTGCTTGCCACTGTCTGGCTCTGAAAGATCCTTGAGGTTGTCCTCTACCCCTTGGGCATCTGTATCTGCCCCTTTGAGGTCTGTCCGTGGCTGGAAAGGACCAATTTTTTGAAGGCCAGTTTCTGCTGAAACGTGGAGGTTGTACCTGCAGGAAATCTTTCACTGTTTGCATTGATTTCGCCTTTTCCTCCATTTTCTTTAATACCTCCTCAGCTTTAACACCAAACAATACATCTTTTTGAAGAGGTGCATCTAATAATTTAGCTTTGACATGATCTGGTAAGGTTTGCTCTTTGAGCCAAGCATGCCTACGTATAACAGACCCCGTAACAGCAGCTCTACATGAAGCCTCTAAAGCATCAAAACCACACTGCAAAGTATGTTCACCCACTTGCTCTGCACCATGCAACAAATCCTGCAACTCTTTTAAATCTGGTTGTTCTGGTTGTGTCGTATTGCTTTTCAACTGAGATAAACTGTTGATACTTAAACATATGGAATTGACAGTTTAATGCCCTCATGGTTAAAGTGGCAGAGGTATACACCTTTTCCCCCACCTTTCTAAAGCTCTGGAATCTCTCTCTGAAGGTAATGGGTTTTTAGCAGTAGAGGCCTTAATTCCCTTGGGACCCTGTGAAACAGTTTCTGGGTCAGCAGTATGGCTTTTATATAGGAACTGGTGAGAATCAGGAACCCGGTAATACCTGTCTGGTTTAACAGGAGCTGGAGGTAAAGAATCTGGATTAAGGCTGGCTTCTGTGTACACATCATCCAATATATCTAAAACAGGAGGGATAGCCAGGGGCCTATGCTGGGGGAGCAGAAGAAATTCCCTGAGTCTTTTCTTGGAATCCGAGTAATCTTGGCCTTCCCAGTGAAAGTGTTCCCTCAATGTATGCAGGGTTTCCCCAAAAGAGTAGTCCTCAGCAGGGGGGGGGGGGACCGAGGGAATAGACTCCTCTGCATCAGAGGATTCAGAATAGGTGTAATCCTGGTCATCAGAGTGTTCTGAGGTAATAGAAGCTTGATCCGAGGAAGGGTAGTCTTCCTCTAATCTGGGCCTTTTGTCAGAGGGGGGTTGAGAACCCCTGATAAGAGTAATCAAATCCTCAGCCATTTTAAGCATCTGCTTTTTAGGCATGGGGCCTTGAGAGGGGGTCTGAGGACCCTGTTTTTTGGTTTTCATGGCCGCTTTAGATTTAGTAAAAGCTTTAATAGAGAAGGAGGAAGGCCTGAAGACACCTTGAGAAATGGCAGGCCTGTCTAAATTCTGAGTTTCCCCGCCAAGAGTGGCGTCGGTATCTGCAGTAGGAATGGGGACAGAGGAGCCTGCGACCTCGGGTACTGAAGACACCGGTAATGTAGTGTCATCAGTACTCAGGGGCTGCGTAGGCGCCTCGCTGAGAACCGGTAGTCGGCCTAAGCATAGTCTCAGTAGTCTGTGTGGACCTCGGATGTCGGTCCTTATCTTTGCGTCTTTTGCTCAAAACTGGAGTCTGAGTAGCCGACGACATAATATAATTAAATATTTTGCCAAAATAATGAAGGGCGAACTCCGCCCGGCGCTAAATAGTGCGCTTGTTGAATCTAGCACAAAAACGGCAGGCAGAGACGTCGTGGTCTGGGCCTAAGCAAGGTATACAGAAAGAGTGGAAATCCTTATGTGGTATTTGCTTACCACAAGAAATGCAATTATTAACTTTGCTGACATCGGTCTGAGGCAAGAAAAGTTTCCCCAATGGGGTACTTGGCTTTCAAGAAGACTTCGGCTGAAATACTTTCGTAAATCTCAGGAGCTGGCCAACCGGCACTTGCGAACTGCTTCGGGCACCGCGCGGCAAGAAAGACTGAAGAAAATGGCGTTGGCTGCCTCTTTTATACCCCTGCCGCACTGACGTCAGGGAAGAAGCGACGACAACCGACGCCGGACCTAGACTTTGGAATTCGGCCGACCGAGGACCCGCCTGACGGCAGGATAACCCATCTTGTAATGACTGCAGCTGTATGCACGATGAACATCATTCAGAATTTGTCAACATTTTCTGTTTTAAGAGACATTAAGTACTGCTGATATTTAAGCATATGAAACTGACAATTTAAAGCCCTTACAGCCAAGGTAGAAGTGTAAACTCCCCCCCCCCATCTGTCCAGTTCCCTAGAATCTGAGGGGACAGGGTTTTTTGCAGTAGCAGCCTTGACCCCTTTGGGACCCTGAGAAATAGTTTCTGGGTCAACAGCAGGGTTTTTATATAGAAATTTATGAGAATTTGGAACCCTGTAGTATCTGTCTGGCTTAAAAGGTGCAGGAGGAAGAGAGTCGGGAGACAGGCCGGACTCTGAAAATACATCTACAATGTCTAGAACAGGTGGAATAACAAGAGGTCTGTGCTGAGGTAGTAAAAGAAAGACTCTGAGCCTTTTCTTAGAATCTGAATAATCTTGGCTCTCCCAGTGGAAATGCTCCCTCATGGTATGCAGGGTTTCCCCAAATGAATAATCCACAGGAGGAGAAGCTGAAGGAATAGATTCTTCAGCATCAGAATCCTCATAGGGAAGAATAGAGTATCCCTGTTCTGAAGAGGAGTCAGGAAATGGAAACCTGATCAGAGGAATCATATTCAGTATCTTGCCTAGGCCTCTTATCAGGAGGGGGATGGGAACCCCTGATCAAAGTAATTAGGTCTTCGGCCATTTTGAGCATCTGTTTCTTAGGCATGGAAGTCTGTCCTGGAGAATGCTGTACTTGTTTCCTTGTCTTTAAAACTGTTTTAGTCTTTGTCTTGGATGCTGAAGTTAGCTTGATAAAAAGCTGTGTAGGTCTGAAAACACCCTCCGAAGCCAATGCCTGCTCAGCGGCTCCGGACCCATCTGAGGGATTAGTTTCCGAAGGCCCAATATCTTTAGTATCCAGAGGCCTAGTTATCTCCTCGTGGGAGTCGGAGGTGGCCTGTGGCTCTGAGGTAGCGGGTGTCAGGGGCTGCAAAATGTACAGTTTTGTACCTACCATAAATGTAGATGTTAGAGTGCTAATACAGCTGCAGTCATAACAGATGGGTTCTTCTGCCGTCAGGCGGGTCCTTGGTTGGCCGAATTCCAAAGTCTAGGTCCGGCGTCTGTTGTTGTCGCTTCTTCCCGGACGTCAGTGCAACAGGGGTATAAAAGAACCAGCAGACGCCATCTTCAGTTTTTCTTGCCCCAGATGTCAGGTGCCCCCAGAAGGAAGGCAATACATAAATTTATGTAGTAATGCAATGCAATATAATCAAAATACAGTAGTTTATTTATTTTATTTTAATTTTGTTTACCGGGAAGGTCCGACTGGACAAGGTCCATTTACAGCGGAGGCCCGGGGAGAAAAGCTCCAGTTACATTAGGATAACACATTACAGAAAATAAGCATCTAATACAATATGTAGGCAATATTATCTATTGAACAAGAAATTTCTAGACGGAAGTGAAAAAGAGTAGACATTTGCAATAATATAGAAAAGCAATTTACGTATATATATATATATATATATATATATATATATATATATATATATATATATATATATATATATAGTTAGCAAAGAGCACTGTCAGATTTTAATAGGTACATGTTTTTCATGTAAAATATTTTGAGGAAATATATTTATTGGGCATGAAAAGACAGATAGAAGTTGGATGTAAAGGTAATAGATTGTGGTCTATGTGATACATGGACAGAGCCAAGAACTTACACCATAAAAGAATACCCCAATCAGGTTGTAAGAGGAGGTGTTAGCCAATAGGCCTGTCCCAAGAGGGGAAGGAGGGAGGGAAACCTGGACTGCAGCTGTATTAGCACATTTATGGTAGGTACAAAAAGTACAGTTTTGTAGCTACCATAAATGTAGATGTTAGAGTGCTAATACAGCTGCAGTAATCACAGATGGGTTTTCAGCCGTCAGGCGGTCCCTCGGTCGGCCGAATTCCAAAGTCTTGGTCCGGCGTCTTTGTCGTCGCTTACTCTTCTGACGTCAGGAAGGCCAGAGTATACAAGACACAGCCGACGCCATGTTCTTCAGTCTTTCTTGCCCCAGATATCAGGTGCCCCCAAAAGGAAGGCAATACATAAGTAAAGCTTATCCACATATGCAAGCAATGCAAAGTAATGCAAAATCAGTGTAAGCAAGCAAATAAAACATAGCAGGATAACCCAGTCAGGAAGTATGAAGAGGTTGTTAGGCCCCATGCCCTAACCAAGGGGGAAGGAGGGAGGGAAACCTGTACTGCAGCTGTATTAGCACTCGAACATCTACATTTATGGTAGGTACAAAACTGTACTATGTTCATCGTGCATACAGCTGCAGTAATCACAGATGGGTAGAGTCCCAAAGCTATGCATAGGGTGGTAGGTACTATGAGGAACTGGGTTGAGCCAGAATGCCCTGCAAAACAGCAGTGGCGAAGCCTGCTCTTGTTCTGGAGTATAAGGGCAGGTGGTAGTGTTTTGTGAAGGTATGTACAGAACTCCAAGTGACTGCCTCCAAAATATCCTTAGTAGGCACACCTCTGAGGAAGGCTGTAGAGGTGGCTGTGGCCCTGGTGGAGTGAGATCTGATACCAGTAGGGACAGATTTCCCATGATAGGAGTAACAAAATCGTATGCAGTGGCCAATCCACTTGGAAATGGTCTGTTTGGTTTCCCTTGAGCCCCTACGGCATAGGACACAAAAAGTTGTTCTGATTTCCTGAAGGACTTTGTTCTGTCCAAATAGTAACGTAGCTGCCTATGGATGTCTAGAGTGAAGCAGCCTTTCACCTTTGTTTTGAGGGTTAGGATAAAAGGTAGGTAGGTGTATGGCTTGGTTTAAGGCTACCCTGGATACCACTTTTGGCATAAAAGATGGATTAGTACGAAGGGAAACCCTATCCTGATGGAATATGAGGAAGGGCTCCACCGCCATGAGGGCCTGTAGTTCAGAAACCCTACGAGCTGAAGTGATGGCCAGAAGGAAAGCTGTTTTCCAGGACAAATATTGCAGATCTGTTGAGGCAGCAGGTTCAAAGGGAGGCAATGTTAATTTTTCTAGTATGTAATTAAGGTCCCAGGTTGGTATTGGTTGCTTCCTTGGAGGTCTTATATTCTTAGCCCCTCTGAGGAACTGCCGTAAGAGAGGGTGAGAGAATAAAGGAGGATCCGTGTTGAATTCTGCAGAAATGGCTGAGGCGTGTATTTTAATGGAAGAAAATGAAAGCCCACTGTTCAGCAGTTCAGCTAGGTACTGTAAAACCTGAGGCAAGTTCAATTTTCTAGGGTCCTGTCTTCTTTTCTCATTCCAGCAGAAAAACCGCTTCCATTTTGCGGAGTAAGCTTTTCTTGTAGATGGTCTTCTGGCCTCCAAAATGACATCCTGCACCTCCTTGGAGAGTAGAGTCTGATGTGGTCTTAAGGAATTTTCCACGCAGCGAGGTTGAGTGTTTTCAGCTGACTGTGAAGGGTTTTGTAGCTGTTCTGCGTCAGCAGAAGAGGTATTAGAGGCAGGGACCAGGGAGGAGTATGTGTTAGGCTCCTCAGGAGTGGATACCAGTGTTGCCTTGGCCAGTCTGGAGCAATCAGTATCATCCTCGGTTTGTCTGTTCTTGCTTTCAAAAGCACCTTGGGCAGAAGAGGCAGAGGTGGGAATGCATAAACTGTCTGTTGCCCAACTGAATGAAAGGGCGTCCACTTTCCAGGCCTTTGGATAGAAGGTCCTTGAACAAAACTTTCAATTGATGGTTCCTGTGTGAGGCAAAAAGATCTATGTCTGGCCTCCCCCACGCTTGGATTATCTCCGTAAACACCTGTGGATGCAGCTTCCATTCGTGTGGATCTGTCATATTCCTGCTCAGAGTGTCTGCCAGTGTGTTTTCCAGTCCTGGTAAGTACTGTGCTTGAAGTTCGATTTGTCTTTCCAGAGCCAAGTTCCAAAGAGTCATGGCTAGTCTGCACAAGGGGTATGAGTGTGTTCCTCCTTGTTTATGTACCACATTACTGTGGTGTTGTCTGTTCTTATCAGTAATTGTCCTGGATGCAGGAAGTCCTTGAAAGCTGTAATTGCATTTATTACTGCTAGCATTTCTTTTTGATTGATGTGAAGGTGCTTTTCCTTTTGGGACCATCTGCCCTGAATGCACCTGTCCTTCATGTGCGCCCCCCCCCAGGCGTAATCTGAGGCGTCTGTGGTTATGACTTGTTTTACTTGAGGCTTGCAGAATGGAAGGCCTGTGTTTACTTGACATGCTTGGGCCCACCATAGAAATTCCTTTTGCCGACATGGAATTATTGGTATAATTGCTTCCAAGCTGTGACTGTGTTGAGACAGTAGATTTTTTAGGTACCAATGAAGTTTCCTCATATGCAGCTTTGCACATGGGATTAGAAGAATGCAAGATGCCATGAATCCCAGAGCCTGCAGGATTCTCCTTGCAGTAAGCCTGGTACTTTCTGCTAGTGTTTTGAAGTACTGAGATAATTGCCCTTGTTTTTCTGACGTAAGATATGCCATATGGGTGTTTGTGTCCAAGCTGGCACCCAGGAAGGTTATTTTCTGAGATGGTGTTAGCCTTGATTTCTCCTTGTTGATGGTGTATCCCAGAGAAAGCAGTAACCGTGTCACATATGCCAGATGTTCCAGTAGTATTTGTTTGCTGTCCGCTTGGATCAGGCAGTCGTCCAGATAAGGGTAAATTTGTATCCCTTGAAGTCTGCAATAGGCAATCACTGATGCCAGGCACTTTGTGAATACTCTGGGCGCAGTAGATAAGCCAAAGGGCAATGCAGAGAATTGATGGTGGATTGAACCTGCAAGAAGTCTGAGGTATCTTCTGCAGCTTTGTCTGATTGGGACATGCAGGTATGCCTCCTTGAGGTCCAATGTTACCAGCCAAAACTCCTTGACCAGCATGGGAAGAAGTTGCTGTAATGTGAGCATCTTGAATTTTGGTACGAGTAGAAATGTGTTTAGGATGGATAAGTCCAGAATGGGTCTCCAGTCTGTTCATTTTCTTGGTACCAGGAAGAGTCTTGAATAAAAACCTTGACCTTGTTGGTGCGTAGGTACCTTTTGTATAGCTCTCATGTTTAGGAGCTTTGAAATTTGCAGTTGTGCCTCTACCCTTTGATTTTGTGGTAGGTTTGGCATGCCTCTCATTTTTGGAAGTGTGTGAAATTGAAATTTGTAGCCTCTGTTTATAATGTCCAGAATCCATTTGTCTGTTGTGACAATATGCCAATTGTTTGCAAATAATGCTAGTTTCCCTCCCAAAGGTGCTGCCAGCTGAGACTTGCTTGGCATGGAAATGAGGGAGTCATTGGGTTTGCTTCCTGTATTGTTGTGCACTGTCTTCACCACCTCTTGGTGCTGGAGATTGCCATTGTCTGCCTCTATATGATCCTTGTGATTGCCCTCTGCCCCTTGTGCGTCTGTATCTACCTCTTTGGGGCTTGTCAGTGGCTGGAAAAGACCAGTTTTTTGAAGGCCAATTCCTGCTAAATCGTGGTGGCTGGACCTGTAAGAAAGCTTTGACAGTTTGCATAGATTTGGCTTTTTCTTCCATTTTTCGTAGTATATCCTCAGCATTAGTACCAAAAAGTACATCCTTTTGTAAAGGAGCATCAAGAAGTTTAGCTTTCACATGATCAGGCAAATTCTGTTCCCTAAGCCAGGCATGTCTGCGAATGACTGATCCTGTAGCAGCCGTTCTACTGGAGGCCTCTAGGGCATCATAACCACATTGTAAGGTGTGTTTACCCACTTGTTCCGCACTATGCATCATATCCTGTAACTCTGGTTGTTCAGGTTGAGACATTTTGTTTTTTAATTGTGATAACATGAACTGTTGATATTTAATCATATGAAACTGGCAGTTTAAGGCCCTCATGGCTAGGGTGGCCGAGGTATATACCTTCTTACCCCACCTTTCTAGAGATCTAGATTCCCTTTCTGCAGAAGTGGATTCTTGGCAGTGGAGGCCTTTAATCCCTTAGGGCCTTGTGAAATGGTTTCAGGGTCAGCATTATGGCCTTTGTAAAGAAATTGGTGAGAACTGGGTACTCTATCAGGCTTTACTGGTGCAGGAGGCAGAGAATCAGGATTAAGACAAGCCTCCGAATAGACATCATCCAGTACCTCCAAAACAGGGGGTATAGCCAGAGGTCTGTGCTGAGGTAACCAAAGAAATTCCCTAAGTCTTTTCTTGGAATCTGAAAAGTCTTGGCCTTCCCAATGGAAGTGTTCCCTCAAGGTGTGCAAGGTTTCCCCAAAAGAAAAATCCTCAGGGGGGGATACAGAAGGAATGGACTGTTCTGCATCCGAATCCTCAAAAGGGGAGTAAGAGTGTTCCTCTGCATCAGAATGCTCCGATAGAATGGATCCCTGATCAGAAGAGGGGGATTCTTCCTCCACTCTGGGTCTCTTGTCAGGAGGGGGCCGAGAACCTCTGATGAGAGTTATTAGATCCTCAGCCATTTTAAGCATCTGTTTCTTAGGCATGGGTCCAGGAGATGGGCCTTGAGCAGCAGGCCTAGTGTGATGCCTGGCTGCTTTGGATTTAGTAAAGGCCTTAATAGAAAAAGAAGATGAAGGCCTAAATACACCATGGGTGGAGGTGGATCTGTCCACATTATTAGGCTCGACATAAGCCGGGGCTTCGGTTGTAGTCTGGGAAAGGGCTGATGACCCAGCGGTCTCGGGTACAGAAGACACCGCCAAAGGAGTGTCGTCGGTAGTCAGGGACTGCAAAGGCGTCTCGCTGAGAACCGGACCACGTGTAGCCTGTTTCAGCATGGTGTCGGTGGAGACCGCGGGCCTCGCGTGTCGGTCCTTTTCCTTGCGTTTTTTGGATAAGACGGTAGCCGGAGTGTCAGACGACATTTTATAGTCAAAAGCTTTACCAAAAAAGTGTTGGGCGAACTCCGCCCGACGCTTGATAGTGCGTTTATTGAAGGTAGCGCAAAAGCGACAGCCCGAGACGTCGTGGTCTGGGCCTAAACAAGGTATGCAAAGGGAATGGAAATCCTTATGCGGTATTTGCTTCCCACAAGAAATACAATTAACTTTTTCTGACATCGGTCTGAGGCAAGAAAAGTTTCAACGGGTACTTAGCTTTAATGAAGACTTGGTTCCAAATATTTTCAGTAAATCAGGAGCTGGCCGACCGGCACTTGCGAACTGCTTCTGCTTCGCACCGCGGCAAAAGACTGAAGAACATGGCGTCGGCTGTGTCTTATATACTCTGGCCTTCCTGACGTCAGAAGAGTAAGCGACGACAACCGACGCCAGACCAAGACTTTGGAATTCGGCCGACCAAGGGACCGCCTGATGGCTGAAAACCCATCTGTTATGACTGCAGCTGTATGCACGATGAACATCTGTACTACGTTCATTGTGCATACAGCTGCAGTCATAACAGATGGGTAGAATCCCAAAGCTAAAAAGGGGTGGTAGGCACTAGGTGGAACTAGGAGGAGCCAGGATGCCCTGCAAGACTGCAGTGGCAAAGCCTGCTCTAGTTTTGGAGTATAATGGTAGGTGGTAGTGCTTGGAGAAGGTATGCACAGAACTCCAAGTGGCTGCTTCCAAAATATCTTTGGTAGGCACTCCTCTGAGGAAAGCTGCAGAGGTAGCTGTTGCCCTTCTGGAGTGAGATCTGATGCCTGCAGGTACAGTTTTACCATGAAAAGAGTAGCAAAACCGTATGCAGTGGGCTATCCATTTTGAGATTGTCTGTTTGGAAATTGGCTTCCCTTGAACTCCTATAGCATAGGACACAGGAGAATTCTGATTTTCTGAAAGGCTTTGTTCTGTCCAAATAATAGCGCAGCTGTTTGTGGATGTCCAATGAATGTAGTAGTCTCTCCCCTTTGTTTTGAGGATTAGGGTAAAATGTAGGCAAGTGGATAGCCTGATTCAAAGCTACCCTGGATACCACCTTTGGCATCAAGGACGGGTTGGTTCGTAAGGAAACTCTGTCCTGATGGAAAATGATGAAAGGCTGCACAGCCATGAGGGCTTGTAATTCCGATACCCTGCGAGCTGAGGTGATAGCCAGGAGGAAGGCTGTTTTCCAGGACAAATTTGTTGAAGCAGCTGGCTCAAAAGGAGGCAAGGTCAGCTTTTCTAGAATGAAATTGAGGTCCCAAGCAGGTATTGGTTGTTTCCTTGGGGGTTTAATATTCTTAGCCCCTCTGAGGAACTGTCTTAGAGGGGGTGAGAGAATAAAGGTGGATCAGTGTTGTATTCTGCAGAAATGGCTGAGGCATGGATTTTGATGGCGGAGAATGAAAGTCCACTGCTTAGCAGCTCAGCTAGATACTGTAATATTTGAGGTAAATTCAGTTTTCCAGGATTCTGGCCCTTTTTCTCATTCCAGGCACAAAACTGTTTCCATTTTGCGGAGTAAGCTTTTCTAGTAGACTGCCTTCTGGCTTCCAAAATGACTCCTGCACTTCCTTGGAGAGTAGGGTTTGTTGTGAAGTTAAGGAATCTTCCATGCGGCCAGATTGAGTGTTTTCAGCTGACTGTGAAGAGTTTTGAAGCTGTGCCGAGTCAGGAGAGGCATTAGAGGTAGGGTCCATGGTGGGGAATGCGTCAGGCTCCTCAGGAGTGGGTATCAGTGCTGTCTTGGCCAGTCTGGAGCAATGAGAATCATCTTTGGTCTGTCTGCTCTGGTTTTTAATAGAACTTTGGGCAGCAGAGGAAGAGGTGGAAAGGCATAAACTGTCATTGTTGTCCAACTGAAAGAGAGCGTCCACTCTCCAGGCCTGTGAATGAAAAGTCCTTGAACAGAATTGTCAATTGGTGATTTTTGTGGGAGGCAAAGAGATCTATGTCTGGCCTTCCCCATGCTTGAATTATCTCTGTAAAAACTTGAGGATGCAACTTCCATTCGTGTGGGTGTCTCATATTTCTGCTTAGGTTGCCTGCCAGCGTGATTTCTTTGCCTGGCAAGTACTGAGGTTGAAGTTCGATTTGTAATTCCAGAGCCATGTTCCAAAGTGACATGGCCAGCCTGCATAGGGGATATGAATGGGTTCCTCCCTGTTAGTTTATGTACCACATTACTGTGGTGTTCTGTCCTTATCAATAGTTGACCTGGATGTAGAAGGTCTTTGAAAGCTATAATAGCATTTATTACTGCTAGTATTTCCTTTTGATTGATGTGAAGGTGCTTTTCTTTTTGGGACCATTTGCCCTGAATGCACCAATCTGTCATGTGCGCCCCCCAGGCGTAGTCCGAGGCGTCTGTTGTGATGACTTGATTTGCTTGAGGCTTGCAGAATGGGAGACCTGTGTGTTTGGCATGCTTGAGCCCACCACAGAAATTCCTTTTGAAGGCATGGAATTAGTGGTATTATTGTTTCCAAACTGTGGTTGTGTTGAGACCATAGGTTTTTCAGGTACCACTGAAGTTTCCTCATATGCAGCTTTGCACATGGGATTAGTAGTATGCAAGATGCCATGAATCCCAGAGCCTGCAGGATTTTCCTTGCAGTCAGCCTGGTGAAATTTGCTAGTGTTCTGAAGTATTGAGTTAGTTGCCCCTGTTTCTCTGGCGTGAGGTAGGCCATCTGGGTGTTTTGTGTCCAAATTGGCACCCAGGAAAATTATTTTCTGAGAGGGTATTAGCCTCGATTTCTTTTTGTTGACTGTGTATCCCAGAGAATTCAACATTACAAAAGCCAGATGCTTCAGAAGTATGTGCTTGCTGTCCGCCTGGATCAGGCAATCGTCCAAGTATGGGTATATTTGTATCCCTTGAAGTCTGCAGTAGGCAATTACTGATGCCAGGCATTTCGTGAATACTCTGGGCGCAGTAGATAAGCCAAAGGGCAATGCAGAGAATTGATAATGGGTTTAACCTGCAAGAAATCTGAGGTATCTTCTGCAACTTTGTCTGATTGGGACATGCAGGTATGCCCCCTTGAGGTCCAATGTTACCAGCCAAGACTCCTTGCCCAGCATGGGAAGAAGCTGCTGTAATGTGAGCATCTTGAATTTTGGTACGAGTAAGAATGTGTTTAGGATGGATAGGTCCAAAATAGGTCTCCAATCTTTTCCCTTCCTTGGTACCAGGAATAGTCTGGAATAAAAACCTTGACCTTGTTCTTGAGTAGGTACCTCTTGAATAGCTTTCATGTCCATGAGATCTGACATTTGTCTTTGTGCCTCTACCCTTTGATTGTGTGGCAGGTTTGGCATGCCTGTCATTTTTGGAAGGGTGTGAAAATGGAATCTGTAGCCTCTGTTTATAATGTCCAGGATCCATTTGTCTTGTGACAATATGCCAATTTTTCGAAAATAATGCCAGTTTTCCGCCTAAGGGTGCTGCCATTAGAGCCTTGCTTGGCATGCAAAGGGGAAAGTCATTGGGTTTGCTTTCTGAATGGCTGCGAACTATCCTCACCACCTCTTTGTGTAGGAGCGTGCCATTGTCTGCCTCTAAACGATCCTTGAGATTGCCCTCGACCCCTCGGGCGCCTGTATCTACCTCTTTGGGGTCTGTCCGTGGCTGGAAAGGACCAATTTTTGGAAGGCCAATTTCTACTGAAACGTGGAGGTTGTACCTGTAGAAAATCTTTCACTGTTTGCACTGATTTAGCCTTTTCCTCCATTTTATTTAATACCTCCTCAGCTTTAACACCAAATACATCCTTTTGTAGAGGGGCATCTAGTAATTTAGCTTTGACATGATCTGGTAAGGTTTGCTCCTTGAGCCAGGCATGTCTACATATGACTGATCCTGTAACAGCAGCTCTACATGAAGCCTCTAGAGCATCAAAACCACATTGCAAGGTACGTTTACCCACTTGTTCTGCACTATGCATCAAATCCTGCAACTCCTTCAAGTCTGGTTGTTCAGGTTGTGACATTTTGCTTCTCAACTGTGATAACAGAAACTGTTGGTACTTTATGGAACTGGCAGTTTAATGCCCTCATGGTTAAGGTGGCAGAGGTGTATACCTTTTTCCCCACCTTTCTAAAGATCTGGAATCTCTCTCTGAAGGTAAATGGATTTTTAGCAGTGGAGGCCTTAATCCCTTTGGGGCCCTGAGATATAGTTTCTGGGTCAGCCGCATGGCTTTTGTATAAAAATTGGTGTGAGTTAGGAACCCGGTAGCACCTGTCAGGCTTGACTGGGGCTGGAGGTAGAGAGTCTGGGTTAAGGCAGGCCTCCGAATACACATCATCTAGTATGTCTAAGACAGGACACATCATCTAGTATGTCTAAGACAGGAGGTATAGCCAGAGGCCTGGGCTGAGGTAGCAAGAGAAAATCCCTAAGCCTTTTCTTGGAGTCAGAGTACTCTTGGCCTTCCCAGTGGAAGTGTTCCCTCAAGGTATGCAAGGTTTCCCCAAATGAGTAATCCTCTGGGGGGGGGGGGGGACAGAGGGAATGGACTCCTCTGCATCAGAATCTTCAAAAGGGGAGTAAGAATGTTGTTGTTCATCAGAGTGCTCTGAAATAATGGAGGCCTGGTCTGAGTAGGGGGATTCTTCCTCCACTCTGGGCCTTTTGTCCGGGGGTGGGGGGGGGGTTGAGAACCCCTGATGAGAGTAATTAAATCCTCAGCCATTTTAAGCATCTGTTTTTTAGGCATGGGACCTGGAGAAGGGCCCTGTGTAGCTGGTCTCTTAGAATGCATGGCTGCTTTAGACTTAGTGAAAGCCTTGATGGAAAAAGAAGATGAAGGTCTGAATACACCTTGACAGGAGGCAGACCTGTCTACATTTTGAGTTTCACCACCAAGAGTGGCTTCGGAATCTGTAGTCTGGGTGTGGGCCGAGGAGCCTGCGACCTCGGGCACAGTAGACACCGCCAATGAAGTGTCGTCAGTAGGCAGGGGCTGTGTAGGCACCTCGTTGAGAACCGGACCACCTGTAGTCGGCTTTGGCGTGGTGTCTGTAGAGGCCGCGGACCTAGTGTGTCGGTCTTTTTTAGACAAAATTGGAATCTGAGTATCCGACGACAATGTAGTTAAATTTTTTGCCAAAATAGTGCTGCGCGAACTCTGCCAGACGCTTAATGGTGCGTTTGTTGAAAGTAGCACAAAAACAACAGACCGAGACGTCGTGGTCTGGGCCCAAGCAAGGAACGCAGAGGGAATGAAAACGCTTATGCAGTATTTGCTTCCCCACAAGAAATACAATTATTAACTTTGTCTGACATCGGTCTGAGGCAAGAAAAGTTTCCCCAATGCGGTACTTAGCTTTCAAGAAGACTTCGGTTGCAAAATTTTCGTAATTTCAGGAGCTGGCCGACCAGCACTTGCGAACTGCTTCTGCTTCGGGCACCGCACGGCAAGAAAGACTGAAGGTGGCGTCGGCTGGTTCTTTTATACCCCTGTCGCACTGACGTCAGGGAAGAAGCGACAACAGACGCCGGACCTAGACTTTGGAATTCGGCCGACCGAGGACCCGCCTGACGGCAGAAGAACCCATCTGGTAGGACTGCAGCTGTATGCACGATGAACATCCGCCTCACTGTGAACTCTCGACTGGCCTAGAAGAGGCTTCGTCGGTTTTGGACCTCGGATGCTTGTCCTTTTCTTTTTCCTTGCGCTTTTTATGAACTCTGGTCATCTGTTGTTCCGACAGCATTATGTAGTTAAACCTTCGGCCAAAGTAATGGCAAGCAAAATCATACAGACGCTTAAATAGTGCACTGGTTAAATCTAGCACAAAACAGACTACTAGCAACGTCATGGTCGGGGCCTAGGCAAGGAATACAGTAAGAATTAAAATCCTTATGAGGTATTTGCTTCCCACAAGAAATACAATTAACTTTTTCTAACATCGGTCTGGAGCAAGAAAAAAAAAAAAAAGTTTCCCCAACAGGGTACTTAACTTTATAGAACACTTGAAAATCTCAAGAGTCAGCAGACCGGCACTTGCCAACTGTTTTTGCTTCGGGCACCGCGCGGCAAGAAAGACTGAAGAAAATGGCATCGGCTGCATCTTTTATACCCCTGGCACACTGACGTCAGGGAAGAGGTGACAGCAACCAATGCCAGACCAGGACTTTGGAATTCAGGCAGACTGCGGGTTGCCTGCCAGCAGGATAACCCAAAGTGTAAAGACTGCAACAGTGAAACACGAACATCTGATGGTGCATGTAGCCTGCTTTGAAGCGTAGGTATCTTCAAGACTCCCTGATAGGGATGTGCAGATATGCTCCTTTTACATCTAGTGTTGCCAGCCATGCATCTTTGCCTAGCATAGGAAGCAGCTGGTAAAGAGTCAGCATCTTGAATTCTGGAATCGCCAGAAAGGTATTTAGAATAGAAAGGTCCAGGATAGGACACCATGTATTACCTTTTCTGGGTACTAGGAAAAGTCTCAAATAGAACCCTTGTCCCTTTTCCTCTTCTGGTACCAACTGAATAGCCCCCATACTTAATAGAGAGTACTTGATTTTGGGCCACCTGCTTGGTGTTGGCAAGGTGTGGAAGTGAAATCTGTATCCTTAGGACACTATTTAAAACCCATTTGTCCTGGATAACGAGTTCCCAGGTTTTGGCCTGCAGACCAATCTTTCCACCTAAAGGAGCATTCAGCTGGGAAGTGCTTGAAAGCTTTAGAAGCAAGTCATTGAGACTTTTCCATAGGGGGGAGTCTTACTACCAGATTTGGGTGTGAAAACCCCTCACTGCTTAGTCTTGTGTATTCCCTAGGTCTGGGTTTGGCTTGAGAAGACCGTGAAGAGGCTGGAAAGGACCAATTCTTAGAGGGCCAGTGCCTATTAAATCTAGGAGGCTGAACTTGTAAGAAATCTAACAGTTTTCATAGATTTAGCTTTATCTTCCATCTTTTTAAGAACTTCCTCAGCCTTGTTACCAAACAGGCAGCCCTGATTTAAGTGGGAATCCAGCAATTTAGCTTTAATATGATCAGGTAAAGATTGCTCCTTAAGCCAAGCATGCCTTCTGAGCACAGAACTAGTAACAGCAGCCCTGCAAGAGGCCTCTAATGAATCAAAACCACGTTGCAAAGTATGTTTTCCAACCTGTTCAGCAGACTGAATTAAATCCTGTAATTCTTTATTTTCCGCACAGTCAGGAATCATCATTTTCTGTTTAAGCAATCCAATAACATATTGCTGAAACTTTAACATAACTGGCAGTTTAAAGCCCTAATGGCCAAGGTTGCAGAAGTGTAAACCTTCTTACCCATCTATCCAGCGTCCTGGAGTCCATCAGAAGGGGTAGGATTTTTAGCAGTAGAAGCCTTAATGCCCTTGGGTCCCTGTGAAATAGTCTCTGGATCCACAATAAGATTCTTAAAAAGGAACTTGTGTGAATCAGGAACTCTAATATGGTCAGGTTTTCTGGGAGCAGGAGGCAAAGAATCAGGGGCCAAACTAGATTCCGAAAAAGCATCAACAATGTCCAATACAGGAGGAATAACTAAAGGCCTATGCTGAGGCAGGAGTAAGAAATCCCCAAGCCTCTTTTGAAATCAGAAAAATCCTGGCTTTCCCAATGGAAATGCTCCCTTAGAGTATATAAGGTTTCACCAAAAGAAAAATCCTCTGGAGTGGAAGCAGAGGGAATAGTCTCCTCTGCATCAAAATCTTCATAAGTAGATAAAGACAAATCCAGATCAGAAAAATCAGAAACCAGGTCAGAGGATTCATAAACAACTAGAAGAGGGAGGCTGGCTTCCCTTGATAAAAGTCAAGATCTTCAGCCATTCTCATTTGTTTTTTAGGCATAGAGGCCTGAGCATGTGGACTGGGCATTTTTATAGGCATGCTTTGAGATTTAGGCCTAAAAGAAAGAGGCATCTGTTTAATATGCGAGTCCGTAGGCCTGAATACACCCTCAGAAGCCAGTGCCTGCACAGCAGCTCTGGACCCAACCACAGTTTCCATAGTTGCGGCATTCCGGACTCCGAATGGGTCTCAGTAGAGGCCTGCGAATCAATAGTAACAGGTATCAGGGGCTGTGAAACCGCCTCACTGAGTACCGGCGACTGGCTTAGAGTCACCGGCAGTTTTGGACCTCGGCAGCCTGTCTTTATCCTTGCATTTTTTCTGAATCTTGGTAGTCTGATGGCCAACAGACGTCATTTCTGGATAATTAAACTGCGAACCGAAGTATTTAGAGGCGAAAATATAAAGATGACGGATAGTGCGTTGATTAAGCACAAAACCGACAGCATGTTGCATCATGGTCAGAGTCTAGGCAAGGAATACAGTGGGAATGAATCTTTGCATTACTTGTGGAAAGCAAATACCTCAATTATTAACTTTTACTGACATCGATAAGGAGCAAGAAAAAGTTTCCCCAATGGAGTACTTAGCTTTAGTTGAAGACTTTGGTTCTGAAACTCAAAAATTAAAATTTCAGGAGACTGCCTACCGGCACTTACAAACTGCTTCTGCTACCACACGGCAAGTAAGACTGATGTAATGGCATTGGCTGCATGTTTTATACCCCTGAAGACCTGATGTCATAGAAGGGACAGCAACCAATGCAGGACACAAGACTTTGTTAATCAGGCAGAATAAAGGCTACTACAAGCAGATAACCCAAAAGTGATGACTGCAACAGTAAAACACGAAGAACATAAAGAGCAAAAGAATTTAGTGACAAAAATAGCCCGACGAATAGTTCAGGCGTTGAACAAGGCACAAAATAGACAGCGAGGAACATAGTGGTCTGGGTCTAAGCAGATGGCGCAGTAAGAAAAATCTCTGCGAGGTATTTGCTTTCCACAGGCCAGACGATTAACTTTTTCTGACAACAGTTAGAGCAAGAAAAAAGGATCCCCAACGGGGTACTTGTCTTTTAGAAGACTTGTCTGAAACTCTAAAAACAAAAATTTCAGGAGGCGGCAGACTGGCACTTGCGAACTGCTTCTGCTTCATCAGGAGGCAGACTGGCACGTGCAAACTTCTTCAGGCACCACATGGCAAAGACCGATGTAATGGCGTTGACTGCATGCTTTATACCATGACGTCCTGACATCATGGAAGAAGCAACTGCATCCGACGCAGAAATCCCAAGACACTGGTATTTCAGGCCGACTGAGGGCTACCTGCAGGCAGATAACCCAAATGTGATGACTGCAACAGTGAAACACGAAGAACATCTACAGGGAGTAAGAGCTCCTCTAAAGCAAATAAGACAGGAGAAACGGGTGTGCAAGTTCTGGAAAAACCTTCTGTAATAACTTAGTGAAGTTAAGGGACTGAGAAACCTTAGTGTTCTCCCACTGACAACACAGGGAGATTATTCTAGCAATCTCAGAGAAAACCCCCAACAGGAAGAATCAGAAAGAGGCTTCCTCGGAATCAGAAATCTTAGAACAAAAGCCCAAATCCATTTCCTGCTTCTTCCCGTTCAGCTTCAGAATCCTGAATCTCTTCAAAAAATGAGGCAACCTCTATTTTACTGGAAACTACTCTACTCTCCAAGAAAGATCCAAACCAAAACCTTAGCCAATACCAATAAACTACTCCTAGCCAAAGAAATTTGCGGACGAGTAGATATATGCTTGGTTTTCGGTTTCTTTTTAACAGGAAATAATGAAGTCAACTGTGTTATTAATAGCAAATGTTGCTTTCCCAGGGATGGGTACAGCATTCTGACAACAGGGAAACCTTCCTTGTTCCTTTCTCCCAGGACAGACAAGAAAGTTTCTCCCTTGCCCACTGACGGGACTCCCGCAGAGGATGTACCTAACCCCCAGTTCAGTGGCTGTAGGTGTGACATCAGAAGAATCTGGGATAAAAGACCAGTGGTCTGAGGTTCAACTAATGGCCACATTAGTCACCCATCTATGGCGGAGGCAATCTGTTAGCTTGCTGTGGTGGCAAAGGTTGCTTGCTTAACTTTCTATTTTTCTGGCTGGAAAGAGGAGAGACTGTGGGAGACTGTTTCATGGTCAAGCCAAAAATAGTAACTATCTTGGGGAAAACAAGCAACAACGTCAGTAAAACTACCAGTCCACCAAAGTTTTCCCCCTCAACCTTAAAAAAAAGGTATTTTCTACGGAGAAACTGTTTATCATTTTGATAACGCTACTTTTAAACTAACAGAAACAAAGGTACGATACAGTTTTGAGACAGTGTGTTAAAGTGCTTACCATAACTTGGTATCTGTGCTATCCAGTGTCATTACTCATCACAGATGGGTCTTTGATCCGACCTCTTATCTGAGCAGACAACTTTTCAGACAGATCCAGAGCTCAAGCTCCTCCCCTTCCCATAATCCCTTGCTATACAACTCTCAGATCGGGTTTGCTAAAACTATTTGAAATGCAGAAACAAGCTGCAACAGAAGACCAAGAACATATCACCAAATACAAGCCATTTTCTAGCCTCGCCAGAACCCCAGAAGGAATGCGGAAGGAGGGCGGGAATGTGATGAATAAGGACACTGGCTAGCATAGATGCCAAGTTATGGTACGTACATAACTAGGATTCTATCCGTGTCGCTATTCATCACAGATGACAAAGTCCCAGCTACTGTGTCCTGCGTGGCCTCAAAGAATATGCTGGAGCACAGAGGAACCAAATGAAGCTGTGCTCCTAGAGACCAAAGTTTAGTTTGTAGTGAGAAAATGAAGTATGTTGATTAGACCAAGTCGCTGCAGCACAAATCTCATCCAGAGAAAGTCTGACAGTAGAGTGGGTCTTACTGGTCTCGACAATTCTAAATGCCTACTAGCATAAATGAAGGAAACCACTGGCAATCCACCTAGAAACAGTCATTTTGGAAACTGCCTGTCCCATTCTATTTTGAGAGAAGGATACAAAGAGTTGATCTGCCTTTCTAAACTCCTCAGTCCTTTTGGGATAAAAGCACAATTGTCTGTGGACATCCAAACAATGTAAAATACATTCTTCCTTTACTAGTGTAGTTAGGAAAGAGGACCCGTAGTTGAATCAACTGACACTAGCTTCCAAAGCCACTTTAGGGATAAAGGAAGGATTTGTTCTGCGAGACCCTGTCTTTATGAAAGATAATGGCAACTTAATGCACAGAGCCTGGAACTCAGAGACCCTCTTGGCAGAAATAGCCACTAAAAAGGCAGTCTCCAAGAAAAGAATTTATCATTGCATAAACCAGCTGGTTAAAAACGTTGTTGTGTTAGGGACTGCAGCACAAAAGTCAAATCCCAGGGTAGGAATGGATCTTTAACAGGAGGTCTAAGAAAAACTTTCAGAAAAGCTTTGCACAGCTTGGAAAAAAAGGGAGGTTCCTTGTTAATATGGAAATTAGAGATAGCAGCCAACTGGAGCTTAATGGTAGAAAAACTTGCCCCATCCTGAAAAAAAGAGGAAAATGTCAGGAACAAGGGCTGAAAAGGGATTCAGACTCCGTTGTCTGGCCCAAATAGAAAACCTTTTCTATTTACTGGAATTCACACTTTATGTAGACTGTTTTTGAGAAGGAAGCCTGAACTGCAAAAGGGATTTACTGGAAATGGAGAAACCAAGCAGTTAGACGAAGGGTCCAGAGATTGGGAAGTGGAAGCCCCCAGGGCTGGGAAAGGAGACATGGAATGGGAACAACGCCTGATGTGGCCAGAAAGGGGCAATAAGGATGAGAGGGGTCTTCAGGCGACAAGCTTTCGGTAAGACTGAGTATTAGGGGAGGAGGGCAAGCATAGAGGAGACCTGTAGGCCAATCGTGAACAAGTGTCCCTGGGAGACTCCCCAGCTGCAGAAATCAGGGCAAAGTAATTGCTGCATTTATGGTTGACTGGAGAAGCGTGACCCCAACGGTCAAATATTTGTCACCACCGACTGACTCTGGGACCCCTCATGAGAACTTAAGATAGACCTGAAGAGTCTGTCATGCAGCATGTTGGAACTTCCGGGAATATGAGTTGCAAGAAAGCACCTGGAAGACGTCACCCATTCCCATACTCTCATGGCCTCTCTGCAGAGAGGATGAGCCCATGCCCCTCCTCGTTGATGCACTAGACCACTGCCATGTTGTCCACTTGAATTGCTATGGTCCCCAGAGGGAGACACTCATGATAGGCTTGCAATATCAGGACGACTACACTCTTATCCTCAGGACATTTATGTGCAAATTGGTATCTGCAGGGGACCACGTGTCTTGAATCGTCTTGCCCTGAAAATGCCCTGCCCAACCCAGGAGGCATCCGTGGTCACTACAGCCTTAGGCGGGGGAAGACAAAATGGCCTGCCTAAAAATAGGTCCAGAGACCAAAGCCACCAAGCAAGATGACTCCTGCACACCCGAGTCAACTTTAAGGTCATGGACATGGGTCGATATAGAATGGACCACAGGACTGCAAGAGTCCAACAAAGAGATCGTATGAGATACCTGGCGAGGGGCACCCATTGAATGGCAGCCACTATCGAACCTGTTTGAAGAATCAAATAAACCAACGGGCACACTAACTTCAACAAGAGAAACCTGATCTCGAATGAGTTGGATCCTGCAGGGGAGGAAGTGATGCAGTCTCAGATGCAGTGTCCAGCTGGACCCTGATGAACTCCAGGTATTGGCAAGGAACAAGAAAGGACTTGGGAAAATCCACCGCGATGCCTAGATGCTGGGAAAGGCCAAGGATATAACCTGGTGCCCATTAATAGTCGATGCCTTGTGGGAGCAGTGAGGAGCCAATTGTCCAGGGTAAGGAAAAACCTGGAAACCTTGCATCCAGAGCTTAACTGCCATGCATTTGGAAAACACCCTGGGGGATGTGGCGAGTCCAAAGGGCAGGGCTCTGAACTGGTAATGACGGACCCCTAAATGAAAGGGTAAGTGTCTCCTGGAGCGTCAGTCAACTTTTATATGATAGTGGATCTCGAGGGTGCACCCTGAGCACATACAACTGTCCTTGTGCAAGGGAGGTAGAATGGACTGAACAGTGGCCATCTGGAACATGGACTTAGATTTAACTCATCGAGGTCCAGAATCAGACGCAGGTCCTCAGTACTCTGGCACCAAAAAGCAACAGCAAATTTCAGACCCTCGTTGCCCTGTTGGGGCTTCTTAGAGGGCTCTTTTTCAAACAAGGTCTTGAACCTTGAGATAGGCCAACTCCCTTTGGTGGGGTAGAATGGGAGAAATTTCCAAACTGGAAGGATCCAAGAAGGGAATGGAGTAACCTTGAAACAATTTTTAATATCCACCGATTGGAGGCGAGATGTCCAGGGCAGTGGGGGAAGTTGCTCCTGACTGCTTCCAGGGCAGAACAGTTGGGCAGCATCTCAGAAGTGCTGAAAGGGCTTCTCAGAGAAGGGTTCCTGGAAGCCCTGGTTCTGCAAACCCCCTCTGCCCCTGGAGTGGCATCTGCCATTGAATCCCCTGCCCTGGCCTGCGGAAGAAAATTCCTGGGGAGCATCCTGAAAGGAAGACGGTCCTCCAGAAAGTACAGTTGTGTACACTTAACATAAATGTAGATGCTAGAGTGTATTCACTGTTGCAGTCATCTCACTTTGGTTATCCTGCCAGGGGCAGCCCTCAGTCGGCCCAAATACCAGAGGCGTAGTATTTCTGCGTCAGTTGCTGTCGCTTCAGGACTGATGTCAGGTAGTCAGTGGTATAAAAACAGGCAGCCGATGCCATCACATAAGTTTCTTGCCCCAAATGTCAGGAGCCCCCAAATAGGGAGCTAAGTTACGGTGGAGTAACACCTGCAGTAAAAAATAAATACCAATAGCCCTGTAAGGAATGAGGGAGAGAGGGGGATAAGGGGGCTGGAGGGTGGAAAACTAGGACTGCAACAGTGAATACACTAACATCTACATGGCAAGTGTAAACTGTACTATGTTCTTTGTGTTTCACTGTTGCAGTCATCACACTTGGGTTGATTCCCAAAGCTAAAGAATGGGTGGAGGCAGTCAAGAGTTGGTGCTGGCTAGTATGCCCTGCAAGACTGCGGTTGCAAAGCCTGCCCTGGATTTCGAAGACAGGTAGGTGGTAATGCTTGAAGGTATGTCTCTGGTAGGGACTCTTCTGAGAAAGGCTGTGGAGGTTGAAGTTGCCCTAGTGGAATGTGTTTTGACCGCCTGTGGGGGTGGTTTTCCATGGTGTTTTGTAACAGAAAATGGATACAGTGTGCTATCCATTTGGAAATGGTTTGTTGGGATATGGCCTTGCCCTCTGTCCCTGGTGCAAAGCTGACTAGTAACAGATAAGATTTCCTAAAGGGTTTAGCCTATCCAGGTAGAATCTGAGTAGTCTGTGCACATAGTGTGCAGGATCCTTTCCCCCTTATTTTGACGTTTAGGGAAAAAGGTTGGCAAATGAACAGATTGGTCGAGAGCCACACTGGACACCACTTTAGGCATGAAAGTAGGGTTAAGTCCTGAGGGAGACCCTGTCAGCATGGAAAATGATGAAGGGTTCCACAGCTATAAGTGCTTGTAGCAGACACTGTTCTAGCTGAAGTGATGGCCAAAAGCAAGGCTGTTTTCTGAGAGGAATTTTAACTCTGCTGAAGCTGCAGGCTCAAAGGGGGGGGGGGGGAGAGTGGGAGCTTTTCCAGCACAAAGTTAAGGTCCCAAGCAGGAGTAGGGGCTCTTCTTGGTGGCCTTAAGTTGTTAGTCCCTCTCAGGAACTGCTTGATGAGAGGGTGTGAGAAGAGAGATGGCTCAGTGTTGTAATGTGCACAGATGGCACAGGCATAGGCCCCTGTGGAGTAGGTCTGCTAGGTAATCCAGGATGAGAGGTAATCATGGCTGTGCTGGCCAGCTCCTTTAGTCTGGATCCAGGAACAATACCTTTTCCACTTAGCATAGGATTTTCTAGCACTGGGTCATCCAGCTTCATGTAAAACATCTAGGACCTGCTTCCTTAGGCTGGCCACTGGAGGAGAAGTCCAGGAATAAGCCAGGCTCAGGGTGTGCAATTGTGAATACAAGAACTCTCCCTCCTGCTGAGTCAGGAGAGTTGGAATCTGAGGGAGGTGCCATGGAGGCAATGGAGACAGCCTGCACAGTAGTGGGTACCAGTGCTGATGTGGCCAGAGTCTGGGGCAATCAAGATTGCCCTTGGTCTCTCCTCCCTTTTTCTTACCAGAGTATTACTCAAAATAAGGAAGGGGGGAAATGCATAGATTGAAAGGCTTTCCCAGTGGAAGGACAGGGCATCCACTTTCCAGGCCTTTCTGCGAGGTCCCCTGGTGCAGGATTTGCTGAGTTGGTGGTTGTAGGGGGAGGCAAATAGGCCCACCTTCAGGGTACCCCATTTCTGGGTCACAAGGCTGAAGGTGCTGTGGTTTAATTGCCACTCGTGTGGGTTCAAGAGATTTCTGCTCATATTGTCTGCCAGAGAGTTTTGGTTGCATGGCAGGAATTGGGCTTACAGGTGAATATGCATGGCTGAGGCCATGTTCCAAAGGGTCATGGCTAGCCTGCAGAGTGGGTAAGACTGGGTTGCCCCCTGCTTGTTGATTCATAGGTTCATTGATAAGTACTGTCCTTGCGAGCCATTTTAAGCCTAGCCAATTATACCATGAGACTCAAACCCTGCACCTTCTGTTTGTAAGGCAAACACCTTAACCATTAAGCCAACCTCCCACATCACTGTGGTGGTGTCTGTTTTGATTAGAAGAGGCACCATAGAGATCTGAAAGCTGTCACAGCGTTCTGAACAGCTAGCATCTTTCTGGTTGATGTGCAGATGAATCTGATTTGGGCTCCAGTGGCCCTGAATGCACCTGCCGCCCAAACGGGCACCCCAGGCATAGTCCGAGTCTGTAGTTAGGGTCTGGGTGGTGTGGGGCTGTGTAAAGGGAAGTCCCTCGTTGTGATTGCATGCTGTTGACCACCGAAGAACTCTCAGACAAGCCATCATAGGCATGAAAGTTTCCAGGTCCTGAGAATTTTGGCACCAAAGACCAAGTACCACTGAAGTTTCCTCATATGCAGTCTGGCATATGGAATTGGCAGAATGCAGGAGACCATGAACCCTAGAGCTAGCAGTTTTTTTCCTTGCGGATAACAGAGTTCTGGTGGCCATGAGAGAAGTAGCCTGTCAGGCTTATTTTTCTGGAGTAAGGAATGATATCTGGGATGCTGTGTCCAAGCTTTCTCACAGGAATACAATTTGAGTAGGCACTAGTCTGGATTTCTTTTCGTTGATGGTGTACCCCAGTGAGGTAAATGTCAGGTGCTGCAACAACTTTTACTGACTGTCTGCCTGAATCAAGCAGTCAGGCAAGTAGGGGTAAATTTGAATATTTCTTTGTCCGCAAAAGGCAATGGCTGGAGCCAGGCATTTTGTGAAAACTCTGGGAGCAGTGGATAAGCCAAAGGGAAGTGCAGAGAACTGATGACGCATAGATCCTGCCCTGAAACATAGATATTTCCTGCAGGAGTCCTAACAGGGATGTGCAGATGGGCTTTGTTTAGGTCTAGGGTGGCTAACCAGGCATCTTTGGACAATAGGGAGAAGCTGCTGAAGGTGTGCATTTTGAATTTTGGTATCACAAGGAAGGTGTTTACAATGGATAGATCCAAGATTGGGCGCCTGGTGCCTTCTTTTTTGGGTACCAGGAAAAGTCTGGAATAAAAAAAAAGTACAGTTGTGTACACTTACCATAAATGTAGATGTTAAGAGTGTATTCACTGTTGCAGTCATTACATATGGGTAATCTGCTGGCAGGTTGCTCAGTCGGCCTGAATAACAAAGTCTTGGGTCCTATGTAGGTTGCAGTCTCCTCTTCTATGACATCAGGGGTATAAAAAACATGCAGCAGATGCCACTTTATTCAGTTTTCTTTGCCCCAGATGTCAGGTGCCCCCCAAATGGGGAGCAAAAAAAAACGTTCTATATATAATAAACAGAAATGTATGTAAATGCACTTTTAGCAACACAAACGTTACCTTCATCTAAAAGCAAATACACCACAAAGGCTTTAAGTATCAAGTGAAGGAAAAAAAGGTATTGAAAAAAGGGAATGGCGGGTGGGTAACCCGGACTGCAACAGTGAATACACCAACATCTACATTTATGGCAAGTGTACACAACTGTACTATGTGTTCTTAGTGTTTCACTGTTGCAGTCATTACATTTGGGTAAAACACGAAAGCTATGGTTGGGAGGATGGAACTAAATAGCATTAGGAGCAGCTATAAGGGCCTGCAGAACTGCAGTGGCAAAGCCTGCCCTGGATTTGGAGGAGAGGTGCAAATGATAATACTTTATGAAGGTATGAACAGAGCTCCAAGTAGCAGCTTCTAAAATGTCTTTGGTTGGAACCCCTCTGAGAAAAGCTGCTGAGGTAGAGGCAGCCCTGGTGGAATGTGACTTGATTCCCTTGGGCACAGGTTTACCATGGTGCAAGAAGCAGAAACAAATGCAGTGGCTTATCCACTTAGAAATAGTCTGCTTTGATATAGCCTTCCCCTCTGATCCTGCAGCAAATGCCACCAGTAGATGTTCAGACTGAGATTTGGTCCTGTTTAAGTAGAAACATATTTGTCTGTGTACATCCAATGAATGCAGAATCCGCTCTCCCTTGCTCTGCTGAGTTGGGTAAAATGTTGGCAGGTGAATTGTCTGGTTAAGAGCCACACTGGATACTACCTTAGGCATAAAAGGATTGGTTCTGAGTGACACCCTGTCCGGGTAAAATGTAATAAAAGGTTCCACAGCCATGACAGCCTGTAGTTCTGAAACCCTTCTTGATGAAGTGACTACCAAGAGGAATGCGGTTTTCCAAGATATAAATTTTATATCCGCAGTAGCTGCTGGTTCAAAATGAGGCAAAGTAAGTTTTTCCAGCACAAAGTTGAGGTTCCATGTAGGAGTTGGTGATCTTCTGGAAGGCCTTAAATTGTTGGCCCCTCTAAGATACTGTTTAGCAGAGGATAAGAAGAGAGTGGAGGTTCCAGGTTGTAATGAGCCGAGAAGGCAGTGGCATGGATCTTTATTGAAAAAAAAGAAAGGCCTTTGGTCAAGCATCTCAGTCAAATATTGAGAAATCTAAGGGATATTGGGCTTTGCCTGTGTCCATTCCTTGTGCTTAGTTCCAAGAACAGAAACTCTTCCATTTATCAGCATAAGATTTTCTAGTACTAGGCCTTCTGGCTTCCAAAATTACATCCATCACAAATTTACTGAGAGGTGTTTGAATAATTACATGATCATCCATGCTGCAAGATCTATAAACGAAGGAATTTTCCCTTCTATCTGGTAGATCTCACATCATCCCATTACACAAAGGGGGGAACTCTAAGGACTTCTCAAACTATCGCCCCATAGCACTTTATCGCCTATAGCTAAAATCATGGAAAAATGTATCCACAAACAACTACTTAACCACCTTCTCCATAACAACTTACTTGCTGTCAGCATGGATTCAGACCTTCCCACAGTACCACCACTGCTTTACTCTCCTTTACTAACTCCATCAACTATAACCGCAATAATAATAATAATCTTCAGTCTTCATTGACTTATCTAAAGCTTTCGACATGGTTAATCGTAAACTTCTTCTGCACTTACTAAAATCTCTCACTTGATCCTCCTTCCTTAACTTGGTTTACATCTTACCTAGAAGACAGTCAGCAGGCAGTACTCTGGAAAAATTCACTATCTAATCTCCTTGCTATCTCATCTAATCTCCTTGCTATCTCTTTAGATGTACCTCAAGGCTCTATCCTAGTCCCCCTTCTATTTTCTATCTTTATTAATGACCTACAATCAGCTATCCCAAACACTATCTGCATACAATATGCTGAAGATTCTACCATACTCTGCACTACCTCTCAAACTGAACTCCAGTCTCTTACCCAAAAAGCTTTCACCACTGTTGAACAATGATTCTCAGATCATTGCCTACTCCTCAACCCAAAGAACACCAAACTGTTACTGTTCTCACCTACCCGCAAATCTACCCCACTAAACTTCACTCTCACTTCCACTGACAGTACTCTCATTTCTCCGGAGTCAACTACAAAATTATTAGGAATAACTATTGACAATAATCTCAGCTTTGACTCACAACACAATAAAATTAGTTAATAAAAAAATCAGCTCCCTTTACAGAATCAAACCCTTCCTTACACCTGTAGCTAGGACCACCTTAGCCAGATCTCAGCTAATCTCTACTCTTCTCCATGCTTGCCCCATATACACCAATCTCTTCAAAAACAACCTCAAGAAACTAGCAACATCTTACTATAATATTGCTCGATTTGCTACAGGATCCCCTTTTAGAACTCATCACTGCCTAAACCAAAGACAACTAGGTTGGATTGAACTTCCTAACCAGCTCATACTTAACAGCTCTCAACTCACAAGATCCTATACCAACCAAATAAAATACCAATACTCTCTAACCTTGTTTCACCATACAATAACCTGAAACATCTATGTTCAAACAAACTACTGATTAATATTACCAAACCCAATAACTCTGCAGGAGACTGCCTCTTTTCCAACTCTGTTGGAAAAATGTGGAACAAACTTCCCCCTGATCTCATCTTTGTCCTCTCTCCCACTTTTAAAAGACAACTAAAAATGCATCTCAACACTGGCTTTGCTCCTGCACCAACCCAATTTAACTTTCCTTCTTCCTCTCTTTTCTTCTTCTGTAATTCTATTGTTCTCTTCTCCCTGCACCCTTAATAGCTCTCCCTTTACATCACATCTATGTAGATATATACTTACACATACATACTGTACGACTATTGTAATCCAAAAAAAAAAATTACTACATTTAAGACATTTTATTACTCCACTTTCTGTTTTTGCTCCATTCATATTTGTGAAATGTGTATTACCTACCTCTGAAATGTAGAGGTTTATAATTTTTAATCTTGTATTTCTGTTTAAACTTGTACTAACCATTGGAGCTTTTCTCCCCGGGCCTCTACTGAAAATGGACATATATCCAGCTAGACTAGCCCGGTCAACAAATGTAAAATAAAGGTTCAGAGTTTGGAGCTGGGTGTGCAGAATTTGATTGTTCTGCTGAGACAGTAGAGGAGTTATTTGAGGCAAGTACCAAGGAGGAAGTTGAGACATATTCCTTACAATTGGGTACCTGTGCTGGTGAGGCCAGTTCGGAGCAACTAGGATCATTTTTGTTTTTTTTCTGTTAGACTTAGAAAGACCTTGGGAGAGATGAGGCAGAGGGGGAAAAGGCATAGACTGATAGGTTTTTCCAACTGAAGGATAGGGCATCCACTTTCCATGCTTTTGAGATAAGTTCTTGTGCAGAATTTGTCCAGTTGATAATTTTAGAGAGAGGCAGAGATCTCCATGTCTGGACTCCATTTCTGTGTTAACATGCTGAAGCTTTGTGGACCCAGTTTCCACTCGTGCGGGTCCATGAGATTTCTGCTTAGGTCATCTGCCAGAGTATTTTTTTTTTGTTTTCCTGGCAGGAATTGAGCTTGAAGATGTATTTGGTAAGTCAATGCTGTGTTCCACAATGCCATGGCTAGTCTGCAAAAGGGGTAGAAATGTGTACCCCCCTGCTTATGTACCACATAAATGTGGTGTTGTCAGTCTATCAGTAGTTGTCCTGGATGAAGCAAGTCCTTGAAGGTGGTCAGGGCATTCTGAATAGCTAGCATCTCTTTGTGGTTGATATGCAGATGCATTTATTTTGGGCTCAATTTGCCCTAAATGCATCTCCCTGCCAGATGGGTCCCCAAGCATAGTCTGATGAGTCTGTAGTTAGGGTTTGGGTGGCAGAGGGTAGAGTGAATGACAGTCCCTTGTTTTGGTGACATGTCTCTGCCCACCAAAGAAACTCCTGTTGTAGGCAGGGAATGAGGGGAATCATTGTTTCCAGACAGTGACAATGTTGACTCCATAAACTTTTTAGGTACCACTGTAGTTTCCTCATATGCAGTCTCACATATGGAATTCGTAGGATGCCATGAACCCCAAAGTCTGCAGAATTTGTCTTGCAGATAACTGGGTTTTTGTTGCCATTTGAAGTATGTTGTCAGTTGCCTTTGTCTGACGTAAGGTAAGCCATCTGCGCAGTTTATTCAAGCTTGCACCCAAGAATGTAATTTGAGATGGTACCAGCTAGGATTTCTTTTAGTTTGTATACCCTAGGCATGTTAGAAGCCTTTTTACAAACGCCAGATTTGAAGAAGTGTCCTTGTCCTCTGCTTGAATGAGACAGTCGTTCAGATAAGGATAAATGTGTATGCTTGTCTGCAGAATGCAATTACTGGTGCCAGGCACTTTGTAAAGACCCTGGGCATAGTAGATAAGCCAAAGGGCAGTGCAGCGAATTGGTGATGCAAAAAACCTGCCTTGAAGCGGAGGTATCTTCTGCACGATTCCCTTATTGGGATATGCAGGTATGCCTCTTAAGTCTAGAGTCACTAACCAAGCGTTCCTGCCCAGCATAGGCAGCAGCTGTTGTAAAGTCAGCATTTTGAATTTTGGAACGTCCAGGAACGTGTTCAAAATCGATAAGTCCAGTACTGGACGCCAGGCATGGCCTTTTCTGGGTACCAGGAAAAAAGTCTTTAATAAAAACCTTGTCCTTTTTCCTTTTCAGGTATTGGTTGAATAGCCCTCATACCCATGAGGGACATAACTTGTTTCTGAGCCTCTGCCCACTGATTTTGTGGCAGATCTGGCCAACAGTTTGGAATTGGCAAAGTATGGAAATTAAATCTGCACCCCTGGGATACTATGTTTAATACCCACTTGTCCTGGGTAATTAACTGACAATTTTGAGCATGAAGTGCTAGTTTTCCCCCCAAGGGGGCTGTCAAAAGATAAGTGCTTGGTGAACTTAAAGGGAAGTCATTGAGACTGCTTACTGTAGGGTTGTGCTTAGTTTCTTCCAGATTTGGAGGTGGAGGCACCCCATTGCTTTGACCTGTAAGAACCCTGTGATTGGTATCTGGAGCCTTTTGACCACCTGGATTTGCCTTGAGTGGCTCTGTTGGACACAGGAAAGGACCTATTTTCAGTAGGCTAGTGCCTACTGAACCTGGGTGGCTGCACTTGCAAGAAATCTTTTACAGTTTGCATAGATTTCGCTTTGTCTTCCATTTTCTTTAAAACCTCTTCTGCCTTACCAGAGCATCATGCTGCAAGGGGGCATCCAACAATTTAGCTTTAACATGATCAGGCAGATTTTGCTCGAGCCAGGTATGCCTTCTAATCACAAATCCAGTAACTGCAGCCCTGCAAGAGGCTTCCAAGGAATCAAAACCACATTGCAAAGCATGCTTTCCAACCGGTTCTGCTTAATGCAATCATTCCTGTAATTCTTTATTTTCCACACAATCAGAAATCAACATTTTGTTTCAGTAAGACCATAAGCTGATATGTAAGCATATGAAACTGGCATGACACTGGCAAGGCCTTAATTGCCAAGGTAGCAGACTTATAAACCACCTTTCCCCATCTATCCAGCACCCTGGAATCTCTATCAGAGGGGGTAGGATTTTTGGCTGTAGAGGCCTTTACACCTTTGGGACCCTGTGAGATAGTCTCAGGATCAATAGCAGGATTTTTGAATAGAAATTTGTTGGAGTCAGGAACCCTGTAATACCAGTCTGGCTCACTAGGAGTTGGAGGTAGAGAATCTGGAGCTATGCTCGATTCCGAAAACACAAAATGTCTAATACAGGAGGTATTGCCAAAAGCCTATGCCAAGGAAGAAGGAAATCCCTAAGCCCCTTTTGATTGAGTTCTGATTCTCCCAGTGAAAATGTTCCCTTAAAGTATGCAAAGTTTCTCCAAAAGAGTAATCCTCAGGAGGAGATGCAGATGGGATGGATTCTTCTGCATCAGAATCCTCATAGGGTGGAACAGAAAATTCCTGATCAGAAGAGGAATCAATGAAATGGAAACCTGATCTGAAGATTTATAATCAGTGCCTTGCCTAGGCCTCTTAGCAGGGGGGGTTGGGAACCCCTGATCAAGGTAATTACGTCCTCAGCCATGTTGATCTGTTTTTTTAGGCATAGGGTTCTGAGCACGTGGCTCATGCATCGTTTTTTTGAGAGAGAATTTTTTGATCTTGTTTTTGAGGATGGAGTCTGTTCGGACCCATCCAAGAGAGACATCCACGGGTTTGATACTCTGATAATCTCGCGGCATACCGGACTCCGCATGGGTCTCAGTAGAGGCCTGTGACTCAAAAGTAATGAGTATCAGGGGCTGCAAATGCTCCTCAGAGTACCAGCAAACTGGCAACTGGCTTAGAAGTTTCGTCGGTTTTGGACCTAGACTGTCATTTTCTTTGCATTTTTTTGTGAACTCTGGTAGTCAGATTGCTAACTGACGGCATTTCAGGGTAATTAAATCTTGATCCAAAATATTTAGAAGCAAAAATATACAGACGCTTACTGCATTGGTTAAATCTAGCACAAAACTGACAGCAAGGCACGTTCTGATCTGGGCCTAGGCAAGGAATACAGTACAAATGAAAATCCTTGAGGCATTTGCTTCCCACATGTAATGCAATTATTAACTTTAACTGACATTGGTAAGGAGCAAAAAAAAAAAAAAAAAAAAAAAGTGTCCCCAACGGCACTTGCGAACTGCTTCTGCTTCGGGCACCGCGCAGCAAGAAAGACTGAATAAAATGGTGTCAGCTGAATGTTTTATACCCCTGACAACATGGAAGAGGAGACTGCAATCGACGCAGGACCCAAGACTGTTATTCAGGCCGAGTGAGGGCAACCTGCCAGCAGGTTACTCAAATGTAATGACTGCAACAGTGAAACACGAAGAACATCCTTGGCCTACTTGTTCTGCAGGAACAGGCTGAATTGCCCTTATGGAGAGCAGGGACCGAACTTGGTTTTGTGCCTCTGCCCACTGGTCTGGAGGAAGATCTGGGAACCCTTTTGGGGTTGGCAGCATGTGGAAATAAAATTTGTACCCCCTGGGATACTATGTTGAGGACCCATTGATAGTTTGTGATGGAGACCCAGTTTTTTTGCATGGTAGGCAAGTTTTCCTCCTAAGGGCACGAACATTTGGGCAGAGGTGAGAGGAGGAGTAGAGAAGTTATTGTGAATTCTTTCCATAAAGGAGTGGGTTAGCACTCCCTGACTTAGAAGTACAGGTACTCCATTGCTTAGATCTCTGCATAGCCTGAGACTGTTGTCTGGGGAAGGGGGGGGGGGGGTCTGCTTCCCCTAGGTCTGAGGTGGCCCTGAGGGGGCTGGAAAGGACCAATGTTTTGAGGGGCAATGCCTACGGAATCTTGGATGGTGTACTTGCAAAAAGTCTTTTCTGCATAGAGTTGACTTTCTTCCATCTTTTTTAAAACCTTCTGCTATGGTGCCAAACAGATTGCTTTTGTTCAGAGGTGCATCCAATAATTTTGATTTGACATGGTCTGGCAAGGTCTGTTCCTTAAGCCAGGCATGCCTTCCAAGTACAGAACCTGTGACTGCTGCCCTGCAAGATGCTTCTAGGGCGTCAAACCCACACTGCAGGGTATGCAGAATACATAAGCTCCTATTTTCTGCACAATCAGAGAAGGTAGATAATTTTTGCTTAAGAAGTTCCACAGTATGTTGCTGGTATTTCAGCACGTAGAATTGATAATTTAACGCTCCAATGGCAAGGGTTGCACAGGTGTATACTTTTTTTTACCCCATCTGTCCAATGCTCAGGAATCCCTGCACAAAGGGGTGGGATTCTTAGCTGTAGTCGCTTTTATTCCTTTAGATCCTTGGGAGAGGACCTCAGGGTCAGCAGCATTCTTGAAAAGAAATTTGTGCGAGTCAGGGACTCTATAGTACCAGTTAGGTTTCCTGGGAGCAAGAGGTAAATCATCAGGAGTTACGACTGAATTCCATAAAGACATTATCCACAACATTAAGAACAGGAGGGATAGCCAAGGGTCTGTGCTGTGGTAAATCTAAACATTCCCCAGAGTCTCTTTTTGGACTGAGGACAATCCTGGCATTCCCAATGGAAATACTCTCTCAAGGTATGTAGGGTTTAACCAAAAGAAAAATCCTCGAGGCGAGGCAGAAGGAATGGATTCCACTGCATCTGAATCCTCATAAGCAGACAAGGGCATGTCTTCATAATCAGAAACCTCAGTCAGACTCAGTCAGATAAAGCTGCTGGGGACAAGTCTTCCTTTCAGCGGGGGGAAAGGCTGGCTTCCCCTAATCAGCCTAAGGTCTTCTGCCATTTTAAGCATCTGTGATTGTGATAAGGAAGCAGGCGCTTGAGTATGGGTCATCTGTTTTTTTAGGCATAGCTCGTACTGTGGGCCTTAGAAACGCAGTAGTTTTAGAAAGTACAGTTGTGTACACTTGTCAGGTACCCTCACAATAGGAAGCAATTATACAGTATGGCACACCCCCAGCAAAAAGCAAATACACATGATATAATATATGCCCAAACAAGAAGGAAAGGTAGAGCCAAGAGAAGTCAGGGGGCTGGAGGGAGGGTAACCCTGCAGTGAACACACTAACATCTACATTTATGGTCAGTGTACACAAATGTACTATGTTCCTAGTGTTTCACTGTTGCAGTCATCACAATTGGGTAGATTACTAAAGCTAAGGATGGGAGGAGGAATTTAGATAACATTAGGACCAGCAATAAGGCCCTGCAAGACAGCAGTGGCAAAGCCAGCTCTGGATTTAGAGAAAATTGGCAGATGGTAATGCTTGGTGAAAGTACGTACAGAACTCCCAGTAGCAACTTCTAGGACGTCCCTGGTAGGGACGCCTCTGAGAAGGGCTGTACAGGTTGATGCAGCCCTGCTTGAGTGGGGTCTGATCCCCTGTGGGAAAGGTTTTCCATGGTGCTTGTAGCAGAAATGAATGCAGTGGCCTATCCATCTGGAAATGGTTTGCTTTGAAATAGCCTTCCCCTCTGCAGCAAATGCCACCAGCAGTTGTTCAGATTTCCTTTGAGGTTTAGTCCTGTCCAAATAGAATCTAAGCTGTCTGTGCACATCTAAGGCGTGCAGTATCTGTTCCACTTTGCTCTGTGGATTAGGAAAGAAGGTTGGCAAATGAATGGCCTGATAAAGGGTCACACTGGATACCACCTTGGGCATGAAGGAGGGATTGGTCCTGAGGGAACCCTGTCCGCATGAAAAATGATGAAAGGCTCCACTACCATAATGGCCTGTAATTCAGATACCCTTCTTGCTGAAGTGATTGCTAAAAGGAAAACTTCCAAGAAAGGAATTTTAAGTCTGCAGTAGCAGCTAGCTCAAAAGGAGGAAGAGAGCGAGTTTCTCCAATACAAAGTTAAGGTCCCAAGCTGAGGATGGAGGTCTCCTGGGTGGTCGTGAATTTTTGGCCCCTCTGAGGAACTGCTGGGAGGTTCTGTGTTATAATGAGCTGAAATAGCAGAGACGTGGATTTTGATGGAGTAGAAAGACAGGCCCTTGTGAAGCATCTCAGTTAAGTATTGTAAAATCTGAGGTAAATTGGGCACTGCTGTGCTCATCCCTTGAGATAGGTTCCAGGCACAGAATCTTCCATTTTTCAGCATAAGATTTTCTAGTACTAGGCCTCCTTGCTTTTAAAAAGATATCCATCACTGGTTTACTGAGCGATGGTAAAGGAGAGATTAGGTAATTAGCCAGGCTGCTAGGTTTAGTGTGTGAAGCGGAGGGTGCAGAATCCGGTTCTCATGCTGAGACAATAGGGTAGGAGTCTGAGGCAGGAGCCATGGGGCAGAGTGACACTGCGCAAGAGAGGATACCAGTGTTGGCGTGGCCAGTCTGGTACAATCAAAATTGTCCTTGGTTTGTCTCGTTTGATCTTTAGTAGTACTTTGGAGAGCAGAGGAGGAAAACCATAAACTGATAGGTTTTTCCAGCTGAAGGACTCCGCATCCACTTGACTCGGCATCCACTTTCCAAGCTTGCTTGTGGGGAGTCCTTGTGCAAAATTTGTCCAATTGATAGTTCTGGGGGGAGGCAAACAGGTCTATATCTGGGTTCCCCCATTTACCCGTCAACATGTTGAAAATCCTTGGTTCCAGTTTCCACTCATGTGGGTCCATGAGGTTTCCGCTTAGTTCTTCTGCCAGTATGTTTAGTTTTCCTGGCAGGAATTGAGCTTGTAGATGCACTTGGTAACTCAGGGCTGTGTTACACAATGCCATGGCTAGTCTGCAGAGGGGGTAAGAATGTGTACCCCCCTGCTTGTTTAAGTACCACATAAGTGAAGTTGTCCGTCTTTACCATTAATTGTCCTAGAAGAATGTGGTCCTTTAAGGCTGTCAGAGAATTCTGTACAGCTAACATTTCTTTTTGATTGATATGCAGGTGCATTTGACTTTAGTTCAATATGCCCTGAATGCACTTCCCTGCCAGGTGAGCCCCCCATGCATAGTCCGATGCATATGTTAGGGTATGGGCGGCAGGGGGTAGTGTGAATGGTAGTCCATTGTTTTAGTGGCAGGCCTCTGCCCACCAAAGGAACTCTCGGTGTAGGCAAGGTAGGATAGGAATAATTGCTTCTAGATCCTGTGAATGTGGACACCATAGGTTTTTTAGATACCATTGTAGTTTCCTCATATGCAGTCTTGCATATGGAATTAGAAGAATGCAGGAGGCCATGAACCCAAATGCTTCTAGTATTTGCCTTGCAGACAGCATGGTTTTTGTGGCCACTTGAAGTAGGCCGTCAAATGAATTTGTTTCTCTGGCATGAGGAAAGCCATCTTGGAAGTTGTATTCAAGCTTGTTCCCAGGAACATAATTTGACAGGGTACCAGGTGTGATTTCTTTTCATTTATGGTGTTCCCCAGACAAGTCAGCACCCTTTGTACAAAGGCCAGAAGATTCAAAAGTATGTCCTGGCTTTCTGCCTGAATTAGACAATCGTCCAGGTATGGGTATATTTGAATATTTCTTTGCCTGCAAAATGCAATGACTGGAGCTAAGCACTTTGTGAATACCCTGGGCACAGTAGATAAGCCAAAGGGCAGTGCAGAGAACTGATAGTGCGTGTAGCCTGCTTTGAAGTGTAGGTATCTTCTGTAAGATTCCCAGATTGGGATGTGCAGATATGCTTCCTTTAAATCTAGTGTTGCCAACCAGGTGTCTTTGCCTAGCATAGGGAGCAACTGGTGAAGAGTCAGCATCTTGAATTTTGGAATCGCCAAAAAGATGGGTCCAGGATAGGATGTCATAAACTGTCCACTTTGGTTCCAGGAAAAAAAAAGTCTCTAGTAGAAACCTTGTCCCTTTTCCTGTTCTGGTAACAATTGAATAGCCCCCATGCTTGAGAGAAAATTGCTTTTGGGCCTCTGCCCACTGATTTGGCGGTAGATCTGGCAAACCACTTGGTGCTGGCAACGTGGGGAAGTGAAATCTGCATCCCTGGGACACAATATTTAAAAAACATTTGTCCTGGGTAACGAGTTCCCAGTTCTTTGCATGAAGAGCCATCTTTTCCCCCAAAGGGGCAGTCAGTTGAGAAGTGCTTGGAAGTTTTAAAAAGTCATTGAGACAGTTTACCATAGGGGGAGTTTTATTACTCCCAGATTTGGAAATAAGAGGCCCCCCACTGCTTAGCCCTGTGCTTACCCTGGGACTGAAGCTTGGGAGCTCTGCTGGATCTCTGTTTGGACTGAAGGTCTGGAAGAGGCAGGAAAGGACCAATTTTTAGAAGGCCAATGCCTTCTAAACCTTGGGGGGTTGTACTTGTAAAACATCTTTAACAGTTTGCATAGATTTAGCTTTTGCCTCCATCTTTTTAAGAACTTCTTCTGCCTTGTTGCCAAACAGGCGGTCCTGGTTTAAGAGAGCATCCAGTAATTTCGTTTTAACATGATCTGGCAAGGACTGCTCCTTAAGCCAAGCATTACTTACAGACCCAGTTACTGCAGCCCTGCAAAATGCTTCTACTGAATCAAAACCACATTGCAAAGTATGTTTTCCAACTTGGTTCAGCTGCATGCAGTACATCCTGCAAATCCTTACTTTCAGCACAATCAGGAATCAACACCATTTTCTGTTTAAGCAATCCAATAATATGCTGCGGATACTTTAACATATGAAACTGGCAGTTTAAGGCCCTAATGGCCAAAGTTGCAGAAATGTATACCTTCTTACCCAATCTATCCAGCACCCTGGAGTCTCTATCAAAGGGAGTAGGATTTTTGGCACTAGTAGCTTTAATGCCCTTGGATGCCTTTGAAATGGTCTCAGGATCCGCAGTAGGATATTTAAAAAGGACTTGTAACCAAACAAACAAGCAGTATTCACAACGAACGACTCCAAACCACCAGCTTAAGCAGATTAAACAGTTTTATTGCACAAACCACAAAGACACTTGTATTCCTTTACCATTATTTAAAAAGGAACTTGAGTGTGTCAGCCAGGGACCCTGTAATATCCATCAGGTTTTCTGAGAGCAGGAGGTAGAGTCTGGGGCCAAGCTAAATTCCGAAAAGGCATAAACAATGTTTAGTACAGGAGGTACGGCTAAAGGCCTGTGCTGGGGCAGGAGTAAGACGTCCCTAAGCCTCTTGAGAATCAGAGAAATCCTGAGTTTCCCCAATGAAAATTCTCCCTGAGGGTATGCAAGGTATAACCAAAAGAGAAATCCTCTGAGAGGGAAGCAGAGGGAATAGAGTCCTCAGCATCAGAATCCTCACAGGTAGATTAGGGTAAATCCTGGCCATCACAGGAAACAGAAGGGGGAAAGTTGGCTTCCCCTGATTAAAGTAAGATCTTCAGCCATTCTTATTTGTTTTTTTAGGCAGAGAGGCCTGACCATGAGGTCTGGGCATCAGTTTTCTAGGCATGGTTCGAGTTTTAGGCCTTTAAGATGACATCGGTTTAATACGCAAGTATGTAGGCCTGAATACACCCTCAGATGCTGGTGCCTGCATGGTGGCTCCGGACCCAAAGGTAGAGACATCCACAGGTTCCACAGTTGAAGCATCTCCCAGCATACCTGACTCCGAATGGGTCTCAGTAGAGGCCTGCGAATCTGAAGTAGCGGGTATCAGGAGCTACAAATGTGCCTCAGTGAGTACCAGCGAACTGGCGACTGGCTTGGAAGCGTTGTCGGCAGCTTTGGACCTAGGCGGCCTGTTTTCATCTTTGCTGTTTTTATCTTTGCGTTTTTTTGGAATGTCGGTAGTCGGATGGCTTACTGAGGACATATCAGGATAACTGAACCGAGCACCAAAATATTTAGAAGCGAAAATATACCAATGACGAATAGTTTGTGGTTTAAATAAGGCACAAAACAGACAGCGAGGTACGTCGTGGTCAGGGCCTAGGCAAGGAATACAGTAAGAATGACGATCTTTATGAGGTATTTGCTTTCCACAAGAAATGCAATTACTTTTACTGACATCAGTTTACAGTAAGAAAAAAGTTTCCCCAACAGAGTACTTAGCTTTTAGTTGAAGACTTCGGTTCTGAAACCGAAACGAAAATTTCAGGAGTCTGCCAACTGGCACTTGTGAACTGCTTCTGCTTCGAGCACCGCACGGCAAGAAAGACTGATGTAATGGCATTGGCTGCATGTTTTATACCCCTGACACAGAAGGGACAGCAACTGACGCAGGACCAAAGACTGTTAATCAGGCCGACTGAGGGCTATTGCAAGCAGATAATCCAAATGTGATGACCAACAGTGAAACACGAAGAACATCGGGTCTCGGTAGCAGCCTGCGACTACATCGAAGCAGGTATCAAGGGCTGCAAAAGCACCTCATCAAGTACAGACTAACTGGTGACTAGCTTAATGGAAGCATCTGCAGTTTTGGACCTGTGCAGTCTGTCTATCCTTACTTTTTTCGGAAGATCGGTAGTCGGATGGCTTACCAAAGCCATTTTGGAAAAGTAAGATAGAGCGAAAATATTTAGCTACAATAAGGGCCAGAATAAAATTTCGGCCACTCTGAGGATCTTGGGGTACAGAGAAGTATACCTAGTCTTCTGCATTTTATTTTATTAGTAAAGTAAGGACGTCACCCCTAACACCAGAGGTACCGACACAACTAGATTTCAAGGCAGAGGAATCAGTGGACACACCAGTTGGCCTTCAGAGCTAGACACTCAACTGGTGGAAGCTGGACAGCCAAAGATGCTGGCAGAGATTTCTTGATGCCTTCTTGCTTAAAGGGACCTCCTTGTTAGATTCCGCCAAGCTACCTTGGGCTAACAGCTTACACCTCTAGTTCTCAAGACAGATGGCCAGGAAAGACAACAGACTTGCAAGAGTCTTTGGTAAAAACACTTTGCAAATGCTACAGGACATATGGTTGTGGGAAATCACCCAGACAAAAAGGACACTGTTCTTGACAATATTTCTGGGGAAATCTTGCCACCCACACTGGCATTTTGCCTTCCCAGAAAACATGAACTGGGTAACAAGATATTATGATAAAAAGACCCCAATGAGGCACTTTTCTGAGGGCTAGGTATTCAGCACAACAAAAGGGCTTTCAGAATGACAAGTGATGCTGTTCGGACTGGAGGTAAAGTAGTTTTGGTTACTTGCATCCATGTCGCCTTTATGACTTTACGTCCTGTATGGGGAGCATGCAAGATGGGAAAATTGTGTAAAATCTTAACTACAGATGTCCCTCTCTTCCATGTTGCAATATTCTACGTGTTTACCCTTCTTCCTCTCTAGTTCGTCCGGCCAGGTTTCCAAAGATTTTCGGTCCCTCTTGGTGCGGCCGTCTGACATGGCTGCAGGAACGTGGGCCATAAAAAGTGACGCATGCATGCATGCACCAGCTCTCAGAACACAGTAAAAGCCCCAATCGAAGCCAGTCCTGTAAGGGCACAGCATGTACAGTAAGCAAGTGCAGTCATACAAGAGGGGAAAGGTGGGCGGGAAGGAATACTGCAACATGGAAGAGAAGGACATCTAGCATAATGGTATGATTTTACACAAGTTTCCAATGTCCCTGTATTCCAATGTTGCAGTATTCTACTTGTGGGGGAGTGCCAAAGCTCACAGAGGACTGGGAGGTGGCCTAGATGAAGTTTAGAGGAATCTGTGAAGGATAGCCCTGGCAAACCCCACCCTGGCTCTGGAGATATGGTCGTTTCTAGAGCTTGTTGAAAGTGTGTACCGTGGACCAAGTGACTGCCTCAAGTATGGACTTTGTGTCTAGTCCAGAAGAGGCCATTGCTCTGGTGGAGAGGGCCTTGACATTTCCCTGCAGGGTCTTCTCATGGTGTAGGTAGCAGAAGGAAACTGCCTGGGGAAACCCAGGCCGAAATGGTCTGCTTGCTCACAGCTTTCCCCAAGGCCCTGGGGTGGAAGGAGACAAACAGTTGGTCTGATTTCCTAAAGGGTTTGGTTTTATGTAGATAAAACCCAAGTTGTCTGTGGATGTCCAGGGAATACAGCACTCTCTCACTATCCCCCTGTGGGTTTGGGAAGAAGGTGGGCAGGTGGATGGACTGGTTCTAGGATAGGTCATTCACTACTTTGGGAATGAATGATGGGTATGGATAGGGTGATCCTCAGGACAAACCCATCGGCCTAAGGGCTTAAGCCTAGCCAAGAAGGTTCCCTTGCTTACGCCCCCCCAAGAAAGTTAATTTCCTGTGCCCCTATCAAGCAGAGCCACAGAAGTGATCCCCAGGGTGCATTTCCTATTTCTCATCCACTAAAGATTTTTCTTGGCATACTAATGAGGAACTTTGCTTGACATAGATGGGTAGCTTGTTCTAGAGTACAGAAGTCTCTAGGACAGGATTCTATCCCTCCAGCATGTCCTGTTTATTGTGGTGACAAGGTTTAGGTCCCTAGAGCGTGTAGTTTGGAGTGATTGGGATTTCTTTAGGTGTAGCATGTCCAACATCTCTAGGTTTAACATAACTGTGTTAGGCAGAGATCTCCTCTGAGAAGGCGATCTGCTACAAAGTAAAGCTGGAGATTGAGACTGTCAGTGTAGGGCATCTGTTTGAGGCCAGTAATCCTCTGTGAGGTACTTGTGGCCTTTTCAACTGCTGCAGATGTCTTGTGAGGTACATTCCAAAATGGGTGTTGTACTCTAATGGGTCTCGAGTGCCGAGTAGAGGGGAAGAATGACCTCTTTTTCCTGGATGAGAACCCTTTATTGATGAGGTGTGCCACATACGATTTCCTGGCTACTGTGGCGATGTGATTACCAAAGGAGACTACTGTCCACCTGGGTCCCAAGGTCTATTATCACACATTCAGTGTGTGACTGCTGTTTATGTGGTAGTTCATGGGTACAGAGTTTTAACCAAAGGTGATGACAAAGCACTTTTTGGCACTGAACTTGAGGCCATTTCTCTGACACCAGTTATCTGTCTCAGTCAGGTCCTTCTGTAGAATGTCCACATCATTGAGGGACTAGACTATGGTTCCTAGTTTGCAGTCATCTGCAAACTTAGCCAGAGGCCTTCTGCATTAGCCTGTACATCAGAGAAGTAGATACCAAACAGGAGAGGCCTCAAGACTGAACCATGTGGTACTCCACTTGCAACTGGTTTGAAATCAGATTTGGAGTGTGCAACTTTTGCAGTGTGGGTTCCATCAATGAGCCAGTTAGCAACCCAGCTTGTGACGTAGGGCTTTATACCTAGTTTAGTGAGTTTAGCTACAAATTCCAGAATGGCAGATGGTGTTGAAAGCCTTGGCAAGGTCAAGATAGGCTGTGTGAACCACCTTACTCTCATCTACGGCTTTGGTGACTGCCTCAAAGAAGTCAATCAGGTTCAGAAACCATGATCTGCCTTTCACAAACCTGAACTGTGTGGGGTCCCGAGTTTGGAGGTTACCAATGTCTTTGTTCAGGTGTGGAACACCAGTCACTCATATTGGTAATGACTAGGTCTAGGATATTGTTGCTGGTGGGGGTGAGGATAAGTTGATCCAAGGCACTGAAATTTATGAATTCCAGAAAGCGTTGAGTGAAGGAGTTGGTACATGAGAAGTTTTCAGTTAATGGTGGGGTAGTTGAAATTGCCCATTATTATATTTTCCAGTATATCAAGGAGAGAGAAGTGGGAATCCTGGGCATGGTGGGGGATCTATAGCAAGCTACAATTTGGACTGCAGTTTTGCCCAGAGTTAGTTGCATTTGGATAACCCCTGTTGCATTATGCTACGCAACTAGCCTGGAGGTGTAGATATCCTTAATGAATATGGACACCTCTGCTTTTGGTGTTCTGGTCCAGGTTAAATGGCCGAAGTGTTTATGCGTTATAGCCTGGTAATGCAGGGGTGCTCTCTAGAGCCTTGAACCAGGTCTCAGTCACTACACTGATATCGATTTTATGGAGTGCCTCGAGTGAGTGCATTCTGAGATTTAGACTTCTAGCACTGAGTAGCATTACCCTCAGTTTTTGCTTGCCTGTTCCCGTTAGTGAATTTGTCATTTGAATCTTGCCTAAAAAAAAAAAAAAAAAAAAAAGAAGAGGCACTATAGGGGCAGCAAGACCCTTAAGCCAGTATCCAGAATCCCAGGGGCAACAGGTGCAGGCCATCTCTGGCAAAGCATCGCGGTCTGTCGACCATCTCGTTCCAGGCAGACACACTGGATCCCCTTAGAATGACACCAAAAGCTTAGCCAACTGAGGTCAAGTGGAAGATTAGGAAAGGTGGTGTAGCCATAAGTCTGCAATTCTGAAACCCTTCTGACTGAAGTCAGAGCTACTAGCAATACAGTTTTTGTGCGCAGAATTTTAATGAGCCCTTGTCTGCAGGCTCAAAAAGGGCTTCAGTGAATTTTAGTTCAGGTCCCAGGGAGGGAGAAGAACATTTCCTGGGTGGTCTCAAGTGTAATACACCTTTGAGGAAAAGTTTGGAGGGGAATCTGGATGCAAGGGGTGGATCCAAGGGAAGGTAGGCAGAGATAGACAAGTGTGCCTTCAGAGAGGAATACGACAATCCTGTCTACACAAGTTCACACAGGTATGACAGAATAAAACACACATCAATTTCCAGCGGGTCCAACTGCCAACTGCCTTTTGCGACACCAGACAGGATTTCCTTGTGGCATCATGCACGACAGTGAGCAAGTCCTCGTTATATAGGTGTCGGAAATGGATCAGAATCCTATCAGCCACAGGGTGAGATGCATGGATTTCCACCATGGGTGTATCAAGAGTCCCCTTGTGCTGTGTGAGCAGGTCCACTGAGGGGGGTAACTTGTGCTGATAGTCTTTGGACAGGTGAAGGGGGAACCAGTGTCGTCTCGGCGAGTAGGGGGTCACCAGCAAGATTATGGGCGAGTCCTGCTGAATTTTCAGCAGGACCCTTTGTATCAATGGGAAGGGGGGAATGCATACAGAAATTTCCCCTTCCAGGTTATCGAGAAGGCATCTGTTGCTAATGCCTTGGGGTCTGGTGTAGTAGCTAGGAATTGCCCGTTTATGAAGGAGGCGAACAGGTCTATTTCTGGAATACCCCACCTGTGGACCATATTTAAGAAACCTTTCTTTGCAGCATCCATTTGTGGTTGTCCAACATGGTTCTGCTTAGATAATCTGCCTGGGAATTGTGCAGGAATTGAATGTAGGCTGCCTGAAGGTTGATCCCAGAGGCAGCCAGTCCCCACACCCGCAGAGCTAATCTACATAGAAGGTAGGACTTGGTCCCTCCCTGCTTGTTGAGATACCACAGGACTGTGTTCTTGTCCGAATGTCTTTAGAGGGCCCTGATCTAGGTAGGGCTGAAAAGCCTGTAGAGCAAGGAGGATGGCTCTCATTTCTCTGCTGTTTATGAGATCTCGTCTGTCTGCGTGCACAAACCTTGTACTTCACTTTTCCCCCCTCAGTTGCTCCCCAGCCCAGATCTGAGGCATCTGTGTGCATGGTCTGGAAGGGAGAAGGTGTTTGCAGAGGGAGTTCCTGGGTTCTGGGGTACCCGAGCCACCCACCATCTCCGTTCCTGATGTAAGCAGGGGGATACTGAACTCTAGAGAGTGGGAGTGCTGGGTCCACACCAACAGAGGTACCACTGAAGTTTCCTCATGTGCATCCTTGCTACGGGCAACATGGGCATGGTAGCTGCCATAAAACCTAGAGGTCTCAGAAATGGGATTGCAATCAGGTCTGTTGATTCTGGGGCAGCGAGAAGGTGGTGTGAGAGGGATACCATCTTTTCTGCTGGAAGGAAGGCCTTCATGAGGTCTGTCCTGATCCTGCAACCTAGGAAGACAATGTCCTGTGTGGGGTTGAGGTGGGATTTTGGGAAGTTTACCGTGAACCCTAGACACACAGAAGGTCCTGGGAGTGACAAAAAAGTTTCATGGTCTTCTGCCTGAATTAGGAGGGCATCTAGGTAAGTGAATAACTGATCCCCTTTGCCCTGCAGTAGGTGATGACTGGAGCCAGGCATGTTGTAAATATCTTGGGGGCAGTAGAAATCCCAAAGGGCAAGGCACAGAAGCAAAAGAGAGATGAGCCTGCCAGAAATCTCAAATATTTCCTGAAAGTAGGCTTTATAGGTATGTGAAGGTAAGCATCCTTTATGTCCAGGGTTTCCAAGAAACCCTGAGAAGGATGAGTGGAAAGAGTACGTAGGGTGAGCATCCTGAAAGTAGGAACTTTTAGGAAGGGGTGGAGGTGAGAGAGGTCTAGAATCGGCCTCCATGGTCCTTCCTTTCTGGGTACCAAAAAGATTCGAGTAGAATTTCTTTTTGGATTGTGTAGGTACTGGTTCTATGGTGCACTGTAGTAGCAGGGTGTGCAAAACCTGATGGAAAAGGGCTAGGTGACTGGGAGGAGAGTGTGGTATGCCCACAGCCTTGGTGGTGGTGGTGATCCAGGACATGACGCAGCCATTCTGTATGATGGACAGAACCCATCTGTCTGAGATAATGAGTGACCAGGCAGGGAGACAGACTGGCAGAAAGGGGTATGGATCATCAGGAAAGAGACCTTTGGCTGGAAGACAGAAGGTAGTCTTTACAGGGGTTCTCCTAGATTGGGGAGGGCGCACTACAAGTCTGGAGGTTTTCCTGATAAAGTCTTTGCCGGGTAGTTCCTCAAACTTTGGATTAGGCGAGACTAGGATGCGTTTTAGGGCCTGTAATTCTTTTCCTTTCTGTTGCAAAGATGTAAAACAGGTCAGCCACTTTTGCACCAAAAAGGGCTGAATGATCCAAGGGTGCGTCAAGGAGTCTGGCCCTGAAGCCATCTGGGAGAGGCTGAAGTCACAGCCAGTATTGACCTGGCTGAGGCTTCAGCTGCATCATAACTGCATCTTAAGGAGTGTCTACTTGAGAGATTAGGGCTATAAATGGAAGACAAGGAAGCTTTGGCTGCACAGTCAGGGATGTCATCTAAATCCTTAGTGGCTTTATCCAACAGAGCTAAGGAGTATTTGGTCACACGAGTTTGGTAGTTGGTGGCTCTAAATGAGAGGATAGCATAGGTGTAGATTTGCTTTCCCAACCTCTCCACAGTCTTGCTGTCCTTAACAGCAGGGAGGATAGTAGTGGTAGGAAGGAGCTTGGAGGCCCCATCTGTAGAGATATAGAGAGAGTGACAGGATCAGCAGGAGAGCAACTAGAGAAATTTCTATCTCCGGGACTTCAGCCCCACATACAGCAGACTATGGAGGTTGGGAATCCGGATTAATGGAGGCAGAGGCAAATGCATCAAGGAATGCTGGCTGAACAGGAGGGAGAGATGGCAGGAGGAGTGGGAGAGACCATTTGAATAAGGTCATAGAACCTCTTTTGTACTTCAGTCATATCCAAGGATTGCCACTTAAAGTGGTCTTTCGTCTTATTAACATGGTCCCTAAAGGTTCGATCCTCTACAGGGGAGTCAGGTTCAACGGAGCCCTCTTCAGATCAATATCCCAAGGGGGATGAGATCTGGGAGGAGTAGGAGCGAGTCCTCAGAAGAATAAATTCCTCTTCTGCAGGCTGATCTACCCTTGTTTCAGGGGTTGAGAGGTCTGTGACTAAAGGTGGGGGGGGTGCAGTGGCAGAAGCTTCAACAGAAGGCCTACGGGCCATAAAGGCACTGAACAAACTCTGGCTGAAGGCCTGCCAATCAGGCATGCTTTCAGAGGCCGGAGTAAGGCACCTTGTTCTCTTGTTTTTTCTTTAAAAGCCTTCGCTGGTGTCTGGCTAGAGATATGCCTAGGGTCAGGCGTCGGGCTGGAAAGTCCGACGGGCCCTGAGTGAACACTGCCCCCCCCAGTGTCTAAAGCAGGAGCCAGTATATCCTCTATGGACATGTCCGCTCGAGACTGTGCAGCTTCCTCAGGAGGTACCCCACTTAATCTACACCTGCGAATGCCGGATCCTCAGCCAAGCTGACACCGGCTACAGACAGAGGTACAACTAAGAGGAGTGCAGCCGATGAACTAGGCCACACAGACTTGGCCCTCTTCTTAGGCAGTTCAGATGGGGCATCGGACACAGCTATCACCCCTAAACCTATTTGTTTCAAGTGCTGATGCTCTACATACAAGTGTAATGCCTGCAAACAATGGCATAAGGGCTTGAGGACAAACTATCAGCAAATGGCACAGCTCTCATGGTAGTGTTTGTGGGGAATCTTCCGACCACACTTGCCCTTACCAGACGACATGAACAGATGCATGTGTGTGCGCGCACGATATACCGCTCTATCTACACATCTACATCTATATACCCACACACCCATCTACATTTATAGAACTAAAAGAATCCCCAACGGGGTACTCAACTGAATCTTTTTTTTTTCGATCAGACGCCCGCCAGAAGCAGGAGCACCTGGCAAACGACTGGCGGCTGAAAAGTTCTAGGGGTGGATGCGTGCAAACATCACTTATGGCCCACGTTCCTGCAGCCACATCAGACATTCTGATGAACCAAGAGGGACTGAAAATCTTTGGAAAACTGGCCAGATGAACTGTAGAGAAAGAAGGGTAAACCACAAATAGAATACTGCAACACTGGAATAGAAGGACATATAAAGGCTTTGGTATACTGGCCAGACAATGGGATATCTTTGGCAGGAGATCCCTACTGTGAAAACTACAATGATACAGGACAGAGGAAAGCAGTAGAAATGGTTAAACAGCTTCAAGTACCTGGGAGGGGGTGATCGAGGAGAAGGGAAGTCTGAATGAGGTGGTCAAAGCTGGAATCAGAGACTGCAGTCAACAAGCACACACACAGTGTCAGGTAGTGCATGACAGAATGCCACAGAAGCTAAAAAGTAAAGTGAATAAAAATAATGGGGAGACATGTACCACTGTACGGCACAAAAACCTGGAAAGTCAAGACACTATACTCGAGAAAGCTAAAGATCATGGAAATGAAGTGTCAGAGACTGAGGATGCATACTGAGATAGATGAAGAAATGAAATAGAAGCCAAAGTAGCTCCAACTGCAGACAAGGTCAAGAACAGGTTATAGTGGTTCAGGGACATATGAAAAGCAGAAAATCTGAAGATGACTTCAGACAGGAAGAAGGCAAGAGGAAACAATGGCAGCCAGCAAAGAGGTGGATGGATTGTGCAAGAGAAGACCAGACAGAGTCATACACAAGTACTGAAGGCAGAGTGTGGCATTGAATCAAGACAGATGGTGACAGTTGACACGACACAGCAACCCTATGTAGGAAATGGGGGGGGGGGGCGGTTAATGATGCAATAGGAAACTTTCTTATAGGAAGGCTTAGCAAAGTTTGTGTGAAGGTTAGTGGCACAGCACAAAGCATTAGAGACTATCAATGTGCAACTAACAGTGGGTAAAACTGCCTTCCAGTTTATAGCCTGCTACAGACCACCCTCCCAAACCCAGGAACCCCACTTGGCCTTCCTGAGAACACTGGAAAATATGAAGGTCTCTCCAAACACCATTATACTGGGCGACTTCAACTACCCTAACATAGACTGGGAGCATTACTCTAGCTACAACACCATAGCCCAAAGGTTCCTAGAATTTATAAACTCAAATGCTATGGAACAACTTGTTGCCACTCCCACAAGAGGGGAAAAAGTACAGTTTTATACCTACCATAAATGTAGATGTCCGAACTGGATAGCATCTGCAGTCATAACAAGTGGGTTGTCCTGTCGTCAGGCAGCCCTGCAGTCGGCCGAATTCCAAAGTCCGGGTCCGGCTTCGGCTGATGTCGCACTCCACCCGACGTCATCTCTGTTGGTCTTCGGGTATAAAAGCATCAGCCGACGCCATTTTCCTCAGTGTTTCTTGCCCCAGATGCCAGTAGCCCTCTTGCAGGCTAAAATTTGGATAGATGCCAATGTTTCCAAATAGATAGAGGTAAACACAAAAATAAGCATATATGTACATATATACAAACAAATACACCATAAAGACTCCCCAACAGCTAGCTATTAGGAGGGTAAACACCTAGGAGTACCACAGAGGGAAGGCGGGAGGGTAATCCTGACTGCAGATGCTATCCAGTTAGGACATCTACATTTATGGTAGGTACAAAACTGTACTATGTCCTTCATGGATGCATCTGCAGTCATAACAATGGGTAGAATACCATAGCCAACTAGGGAGGAGGATAAAAGTAGATTATGGTGTGTTTAGGATCCCTTGCAGTACAGCAGTGGCAAATCCTGCTCGGGATCTGGAATATAGAGGCAAATTATAATGCTTGGCAAATGTATGCACGGAGGTCCAAGTAGCCGCCTCAATAATGTCTTTGGTTGCCACTCCTCGTAAGAAGGCTGTGGTAGTGGCTGTTGCCCTTGTAGAATGAGGTCTTATGTTCTGTGGAATTGGTTTTCCATGGAAGGAGTAACAGTATCGTATGCAATTTCCTATCCATTTGGAGATTGTCTGTTTGGAAATAGCTTTTCCTTCCCTTCCTGTTGCATAGGCTACAAAAAGTTGGTCAGTCTTTCTGCTATTTTTGTTCTGTCCAAGTAGTAGCGTAGCTGTCTATGTACATCCAAGGTATGCAGTATTCTTTCCCTCTGTTTTGTGGGTTGGGAAAGAAGGTAGGTAGGTGGATTGCCTGGTTTAAAGATACTCTGGATACCACCTTGGGCATAAATGTAGGATTAGTCCTCATGGACACTATCTTGGTGGAAGATTAGGAAGGGTTGCACTGCCATTAAGGCCTGTAGTTCTGAAACCCTCCTTGCTGAAGTAATTGCCAGTAGGAAGGCAGTTTTCCATGACAGGTGTTGTAGGTCTGCTGTTGCTGCTGGTTCAAAGGGTGATAGTGTCAACTTTTCTAGCACAAAGTTTAAATCCCAAGCTGGTAATGGTGGTTTCCTTGGAGGTTTTACATTCTTGATTCCTCTGAGGAACTGCCTGAGCAAAGGGTGCGAAAAACAGGTGGATCAAAGCTGTATTCTGCTGAAATAGCTGATGCATGTATCTTGATGGAGGAGTAGGACAGGCCTGAATGAAGAAGTTCGCCAGATACTCCAGAATGTTAGGCATATCTATGTTTGACACATCTTTTCCTCTTTCCGTACTCCAAATGACAAACCTTTTCCATTTTCCAGCATAGTTCCTTCTTGTTGAAGGTCTCGTGCTTCAAGAATAATGTCTTTAACTCTTTGGGAAAGTTCTGGATTAGCTGCTGCTATGTGATGTTCCATGCAGTCAGTTGCAGCGTTTTAGGTTTGGATGTATGATGCTGTAGTTGTTCTGAGTTAACATCAAAGGCATCAGGGGTATTGGCCACATATTGTTCGAGACATGCTCTTCAGTAGTGGGTACCAGTGTTGTCTTGGCCAGTTTGGAGCTATCAGGATTATCCTTGGGCGTTCTTCCTTGATTTTTAGTAGTACCTTGTGTATCAAAGGAAGAGGTGGGAATGCATATGCTGTTAGGCCTTTCCAGTTGAAGGAGAGTGAGTCCACTTTCCATGCTAGTGGGTGGAATGTCCTTGTGCAGAATTTTTGAGCTGGTGATTGAGAGGTGATGCGAATAGGTCTATCTGTGGCATTCCCCATTTCTTTGAGATGGTCTTGAAGATGTCCGGGTGCAGCTTCCATTCGTGGGCATCCGAAGTGGTTCTGCTTAATATGTCTGCTAGAGTATTGTCTTTCCCGGTACAAATATTGCCTGTAACTGAATGTTGTAGCTGAGTGCCAGGGTCCACAGCTCCAAGGTCATTCTGCATAGGGGTATGAATGAGTGCCTCCCTGTTTGTTGATGTACCACATGACTGTGGTGTTGTCTGTCCTTATCATCAACTGGCCCTCTTTGAGGAATGGTTTGAACTTTTGGATTGCCAGTTTTACTGCCAGCATTTCTTTTAGATTGATGTGTAGGTGAAGTTGATCCTGTGTCCACAATCCTTGCACGCATTTGTCCAGCATGTGGGCCCCCATCCTAGGTCTGAAGCGTCTGTTGTGATGGTCTGGCTTGGTTGACATCTGCGAAAGGGTAGGCCTGGGTTTGACTGGCATGCCTTAGCCCACCATAGGAACTCCTGTTTTAAGCATGGAATTAGTGGGATTTCTGCTTCTAGACTGTGTCTGTGTTGGGACCATAAATTCTTTAGGTACCACTGTAGTTTCCTCATATGTAGTCTGGCAAATGGGACCAAGATTATGCATGATGCCATGAAGCCCAAGGCCTGCAGAACTTTTCTTGCTGTTAACTTGTTCAGTTTTGTTAGTGCCAAGAAGTAAAGAGGAAGTTCTTTTTGTTTTTCTGTAGTTAGGAATGCCATTTGTTGTACTGTGTCCAATTCCACGCCCAAGAATGTCCTTGTTTGGGATGGTATCAGCCTTGACTTTTGTAAATTGACTGTGTATCCCAGTCCTTGTAGCAAGTAAATGACCCTTTGTAAATCTGTTGTCAGCTTGCTTTTGTTGTCCCCTTGTAGTAGGCAGTCGTCCAGGTATGGGTAAATTTGAATTCCCTGTAGTCTGCAATGGGCGATTACTGATGCCAGGCATTTTGTGAATACTCTGGGCGCAGTAGATAAGCCAAAGGGCAATGCTGAGAATTGATAGTGCTCTGATCCTGCAAGAAATCTGAGGTATCTTCTGCAGATTGGTCGAATGGGCGCGTGCAGGTATGCCTCCTTGAGATCTAGAGTTACCAGCCAAGACTCCTTGCCCAGCATGGGAAGAAGTTGCTGTAGGGTCAGCATTTTGAATTTTGGGACAATGATGTATGTATTTAAGGTGGGCAGGTCGAGAATTGGTCTCCAACTTTTTTCCTTTCTTGGAACTAGGAATAGTCTGGAATAGAACCCCTTTCCTTGTTCTGCTGTTGGCACTCTTTCCACAGCTCTCATGTTTGCCAACTCCATTATCTGGCGTAGAGCCTCTGTTTTTTGATTTGGAGGTAGATTTGGCATTCCTCTTTTGACTGGTAGAGTGTGGAAGTGAAACCGGTAACCTTGATCTATGGTTTGTAAAATCCACTTGTCTTTTGTTATGTAGTGCCAGTTTTTTGAAAATAAGGTTAACTTTCCGCCTAGAGGAGCTGCTATTTGTTCCCTGGTAGGCGGAGTTAGGATTAAGTCACTGTGGTTGTGCTGATGTAGTGGCAGTGGCTGTGTCTGTGCCTCTGTTGTTACCTTGCCACTGTCGTCCTCTGTAGGCCCCTCCTCTGGATTGGTTTCTGCCTCTGGAGCGTCTATTCCTGCCCCTTTGAAATTTTGTGGAGTCAGGAAAGGACCAATTTTGGCAGGCCAGTTCCTGCTAAACCTTGGGGTTGAACCTGCAAGAAATCTTTGACAGTTTGAACAGATTTTGCCTTTTCTTCCATTTTCTTCATAACCTGCTGGGCAGGTGTACCAAACAAACTTGTCTTGTCCATAGGAGCATCTAGCAACTTAGCTTTAACATGATCCGGTAAAGCTTGTTCCTTTAGCCATGCATGCCTTCTTATCACTGTGCCTGTCATGGCTGATCTAAATGAAGCCTCCAGTGCATCATAGCCACATTTTAAGGAATGGTTGCTAACTTGTTGTATGTTATTTACCATCTCTAATACATATTTCTTATCAAGAGATTCATCAGTGGTTAGTTTTTTAGTTAACTGGTCAAGCATAAACTCTTGGTATTGTATCATGTGAAACTGACAGTTTAAAGCTCTAGCTGAGAGAGTAGCTGAAGTGTAGACCTTTTTACCCCATCTGTCTAATGACCTTGCTTCCCTTTCAGAAGGAATAGGGTTTTTAGCTGTGGTCGCGGCTACTGCCTTGGGACCCTGGGATATAGTTTCTGGGTCTGCAAGAGGGGCCTTGTAAAGGTGGTGATGAGTATCTGGCACCCTGTAAAATCTGTCAGGTTTGGCAGGGGCTGGGGGTAAAGAGTCTGGAGCGGAGCAAACATCATTGAAAGCATCATCCACCACAGAGAACAGGAGGTATAGCCAAGGGCCTGTGCTGTGGGAGGTGCAGAAAGGTCCTAAGTCTTTTTCTGGAGTCTGAAAAATCCTGTTGCTGCCATTGGAACTGTTCTGCCATGGCATGCAAGGTTTCCCCAAAGGAGAATTCTTCTGGTGGGGAAGCAGCTGGAATGGATTCTTCAGCATCAGAATCTTCAAAATTGGAGAAGGGAGCCTCTGGCTGGTCAGTTATGTCTGATTCATCAGCAGAATCATCAGAAGACACTGGCTCAGGGGGCTCTGCCCTAGGTCTCTTCTCTGGGGGCTGAGAGGCCCTGTCTGGGTGAGATTGAGATCCTCTAATTAAAGAAATTAAGTCTTCTGCCAAAGAAAGCATTTGAGAACTAGAAGTGGGCCTGGATGTGGGGGGTTTAACAGGCACTGATTTAGTAGTCTTGGCTGCTTTAGCCCTGGCGAAGGCCTTAATGGACATGGCTGCTGGAGGCCTAGCAGCACCACGTGCTGGGGTAGAGACATCCAAGGGGATGGTGTCTGATAAGTCAACCACCGTAGTGGGTACAATTTCTGAGGTCGATTCAAGAGTTGTAGCAGGGGCCTCAGTTGTAAGAATAGGTTCAGCTGTACTTTGATCAGTTCTCTCGGTTTCGGCCGAAACCGAGACACTCGCGGTTTGCTTTACCGTGGTTTCGGCCGAAACCGCGTACCGCGAGTGTCGGTCTTTATCTTTGCGTTTTTTTGGTAGATTGGGTAGTCAGAGGATCCGACGGCATAATGTACGCAAAATCAGTACCGAAAAACTGTTCTGCAAACTCCGACCGACGCCTAAGCGTTCGTCGGTTGAAAGAGGCACAGGCCGAACAAGCTGCTACGTCGTGGGCTGGGCCTAAACAAGGCAGACAGTAAGAGTGGAAATCTTTGAGGTATTTGTTTCCCACAGGTTAAACAATAGTTAACTTTTTCTGACATCGGCTGAGGCAAGAAAGAGTCCCCAACGGGGTACTTAGCTTTAGAAGTCTTCGAAGTAGTATTCGGTAGAAGTAATCTCTGGATCCGACCGACCGGCACTTGCGAACAGCTTCTGCTTGAGCGTCAGCGGCAAGAAAGACTGAGGAAAATGGCGTCGGCTGATGCTTTTATACCCGAAGACCAACAGAGATGACGTCGGGTGGAGTGCGTCATCAGCCGAAGCCGGACCCGGACCCGGACTTTGGAATCCGGCCGACTGCAGGGCTGCCTGACGACAGGACAACCCACTTGTTATGACTGCAGATGCATCCATGAAGGACATCATACTGGACCTGATCACCAATATGGGGACTATGCTCCAGGCCAGAAGTGTATCCCTCACTGGTAAGATCAGACCATAAACTAATCTCACTACATATTCACATCCCGACCCCAGCCCATGCCCAGAAAACCACAGTGAAAAACTTCTCTAAAGCAAATTTCACACTCCTCAAAACCGAGGTGGAATCCTTCAAAGCCCCCAGGCCTGTGGAAAATATGGCCCAGACCGCAGAATCCTTTATAAACGCATTCTATGAACACCTTCAGGAATGCATGGATCATGCAATCCCAAATAAAACCAAGACCCAATCCTCCAAAGTTAGGCGTGCTGTCTGGTGGACCCCAGCCATAAACAAACTATACAATAGAAGGAGGAAGCTACTACATGATAGAGCAAAATCCCAAAAAGGGAAGGCATCTCTGAACAGTAATAGCAAAAAACTATGGGCACTCATAAAATTGTCTAAGGCCAGCTGCGAAAGAAAAATTGCACAGGACACTAAGGATAATCACAAGGCTTTTAGTCATGTTAGGAACCTGGGTGGGAATTCCCAGATATGCTCAGAATTGGTCCAAAATGACAAAAAATACACCGAACCCACAGACATTGCCAACATCCTAGCTGACAGGTTCAGCGCAAACTTCCCTCCCTTCCCCACCAAAAGGGCAAATATCTATCCCAGCAGTGTGCTGCCCCCCAGACATCTCAGATGCTCAGGTAAGAGCCGCCCTCTCCAAAGCAAAAAACACAGCATCAATGGGACCCGACGGTGTCCCTGGCTGCGTCCTACATGAACTCCAAGAAGAACTAAACCCAAACATAAAACTACTGTTCAATCTCAGCCTTGCTACAGGATAAGTACCCAAAGAGTGGCGTGACAGCAACAGTGGTCCCTCTCCACAAAGGTGGTGCCTCAACGGATCCTGGAAACTATCGCCCCATAAGCTTGACTAGCTTAGTCCACAAAGGTATGGAAAGGATAATCATGGACCTCATAAATAAAAATATTGGGGACCTACAGACACTGGATCCTACCCAGTTCGGCTTGAAGGGCAGATCCTGCCTCTTAAACCTGGTCGATTTCTTTGAAACAGTCACCAAGGCCATTGACGAGGGGAAGGTGGTCCACACAGCCTATCTGAACCTTGCAAAAGCCTTAGATACAATACCCCACTATGGCATTATAGATAAGCTCACCAGCTTAAATATAAACCCCTATGTCACTAGATGGGTTGCAAACAGTCTCAAGGGCAGAACCCACATGGTTAGAATTGCTGGAGCCATGTCAGACTCCAAACCAGTTACAAGTGGCGTCCCACAAGGCTTAGTCCTGGGACCTCTCTTTTTCGGTATATATTTCTCTGAGGTACAGGCCAACACGGAAGGACTGTGGCTGACCAAGTTCGCAGATGACTGCAAACTGGGCGCCATAATAGACTCTCCAGCAGACACAAGCATCCTACAAAAGGGCCTCATAGAAACAGACAACTGGTGCCAGAGCCATGGCCTCAAGCTAAATGCCAAAGTGTATGGTCATCCCCTTTGGCAAAAACAAAGTGCCCACAAATTACCACATAGGTGGTAATCCATTAAGTACGAAAGTAGTAATTAGGGACCTGGGGACTCAAGTTGATAGCCATCTCTCATTTGACAACCACGTGGCCAAAGTGGTTAGAAAAACATTTTATACAGCCCACCTAATCATGAAGGGATTCACATCTAGAGCAGGGGAGGTCATCGTGCCTCTTTACTCATCCCTCATCAGGCCCATAATTGAGTACAATGCCCCTTTTGGGATGTACCTTACCAGACACCTGCAGCAAATGGAAAGACCCCAAAAGTACCTCACCAAGAGGATCAAAGGGCTCAAACAGATGCCATATGCTGCCCGGTTAAAGAAAGTCCAGCTCTACTCAGTGGCATACCACCTGCTCAGAGGCGATCTGTGCCTGGCGTATAAAGCCATGTCCAACCCGGAATTAATGGACATGCTGCACCTTAGAAAATCCAAATCCCATTGAGCTACGCGCTAGAGAGACTTGAACCTCAGCACCGAAATAAATAGGACATGCTGTAGGGACAGATTCATAACCCACAGGCTCCCTTCACTCTGGAATAAAATCCCAGTCCATCCCAGTCCAGGTTAGGCAGAATCCCTCATTGACTCTCTTAGAGAGGAATCTTGGAGTGGATGGGAGATGGTAGGTTTACCCCGGGTATCACTTCTGTGTCACTGTTAGAGGCACAGTATACGAACCTCGAAAAAGGGCATAGCAAAATTCATTTAAAATGGGTGGCGAAAGCCAAACACACTGGCTAGGCTTATAAATACCCTAGGGTAGATAGTCTAGTATGAAGCTATGAACAGAATGGTTTCCATGAAGGAAACTGAAAACGGATGCCAGAGTAACTTTAACACTAGAATATCTAAAATCAGCTGAAAATGAAAAACAGAAAGGAAGCAATATTTCTGGAATAAAGGTAGAACAAATATCTTAATGCCTTGAGTTGCTGTCCATGAAAGAAATGTTTTATTTGCTCTAAAAAGGCTTATATTCTGACAAAATGTAAATTACAGACTGACATTAGGAAGGGTTCCTAGCAATCACAGGAATTGGGAGAATCCATGAGTGAGGCAGTCTGGACAGGTGAGAAGGTTCTGGGTAAGAATGTAAGAGCCATGGAAGCTTCAACTGTGGACTGAACAAGAACCACCATATTTGTCTGTGCCAGAGTGGTGCACTGAACTACTGTGGTGTAGCATGCTGGGCTTTCTGTAGAAACCTGAAGTTACAAGAATGAAAGGAAATGCACAGAGAAGTTTGGAGGGGCACTGAAGGACTTACTGCATTAAGTGGTGGGGGAGAGAATAAGGGCTAAGCAGCTGCTACATCTAGTGTTGGATGAAGATGCAATGAGACTGCAGCAAGTCTGTCCCCAGCAGCTAAAGATATGATCTACTGATAATGCCTAGAGTGGAACCTGAAATTAAGACAGACCTGCTAAGACTGTCAGGCAGCTGACTTTCCCTGGAATGCAGTGTCACTTGAAAATGATGCAAAGCTACTGCCCATTGCCAAACTCTCAAAACATCTCTGCAAAGGGGGTAGGATTTGGTTCCTCCTTGTATGTCAAGGTACTATACCACAGACATCCTGTTATTTGAACAGCTATCACTAGAAGAGGAAGAAGGTTCTGAGATTCCTGCAATGCAGGAGAACATACGTCAATCTCCAAGATGTTGATGTGTAGTTTGACATTTCTGCATTAAAATACCTTGGACCACCCCACAGTCAAATTGCACCCCAGAATGGTCATGGTGCAGGAAATTTTAGGAAAGCTATTGATTGCGCTCAGACTTTCAGGGTGTCTACCTCCACATAAATACAGCCAAGGCATCCAGAAGGCTTGTTGGCTAGGAGCCAGTAGTTGCAGTCTGCCTGCAACTCAAAGGGAAAGATTAATCTTTGTGGTTAATGTTGCTGATGGCAGTGATGGTACAAAGGATCATCCCAAACAGAACTTCAAAGATGTTAACCCATCATCCGAGTTGAAATTTTCAGATATAGATTATGTGGACTGCTGCTTAATGCAATCTAATAGCTATGACCATGTAACGCAGAGCGTGCTTTGAGGAATGCTCACGTGAAAACAAGTGCAAGAACCCATTAAACCTATGACTCAGAATCAAGCATGCTGGTAGAGTTCCTGTGGAAGAGCCTGGACTACAAATCTTACAGGCTGGAACTCGGTCTTGAGGAAAGCAGACCATATGCATTCTTTTATCCAGATTACAGCAAATGGCTAATTACTTGGGATTGTCCAAAGGAATTTTTTGGGACTTTCATAAATACCTAGGAAACGGCAGAGCTGTAAAGCAATCTCTGGCTGACGGTAAAGTCTTTTTGGTTGTTGCAATGAGGAGCCAACTGTCAAGTATGACAAAAACGTCCATCCCTTTGAGTTGCAGGCAGGTTGCAATTAATGGCCCATAGGCCAGAAGCCTTTTGGATGCCTTGGCCATCTTGATATGGGAGGTAGACATCCTGAATGTCCAATTCAGCACAAACAGCTTGCCTTTTGATACAATATTGCTTGCACCATAACATTTCTGAATGGAGTCTACGGTTTGGTCTACTGAAATTTTTGAACCGACCCAAAGGTCTTCACTTTTCCTTAGAACTGAAAAGGAATTAGAACTGAGAAAAAACACTCCGACCCACACGGATCTGGTGGGACCTCCTTGATGGCTCCTGTGTAAGACTACCAAAAATAATTCTGCTGCTTTGGGCTGCTGGACAAAATGTCTGCTAGCATCTATAGTTGGCTTCAGAAATGTTGGGAAAGGGTATGGTATAGCCTTCTGGATATTTCTTGCTGAACTGTCTTGTGTGACAGCCATCCACATTGGTGGCAGTCGAGTCAATTTCTTTTCACTCACCTGAGGTGGGGAGCTGGGCAAACCTACATGGACATCATGTCAGTTTGCCATAAAAGCCCCAGCAATCCTTGATTAAGTTGAGCTTCATGGCCACTGGTGTATGCATCCATTGAAGGGGCCACTACCCCCCCAAAAGGAGGGTTGATTGTTTTAAGAGAAGTCTCAAATCTTACACCTATGGCAGTGTTGCACCTTCCTCTTACACAAGTCTTTCATGGCTGATCCAAACATTGAAGATCAGCCAAAAGGGACGACTGTGAAAGATGCTCACTACTTGGGCTACATTACAAAAATGATGGAGTGGTTCATTGCGCTTTATGTGGGACCTACAGTGGTTTCAAACCAGATTTTACAGCTGCTATTATATTGCAAGATGTCTGCGTGCACCCATGTGTCTGCGCGCACCAGTCTGTCCGTGCACGCCTGTGTGCGCACGCATGTTCTCGGTCTCTCTGTGTGAGAGAGAGAGAAACACCATCAGAACAAACATCCCCTGCCAGTACAAAAGTTCAGATGGAGTTGCACAACAAGGGGAGAAAAGTACAGGTTGTGTACACTTACCATAAACGTAGATGTTAGTGTACTCACTATTGCAGTCATCACATTTGGGTTATTTGCCTGCAGTAGCCCTCAGTCGGCCTGATTAACAAAGTCTTGTGTCGGTTGCGGTCTCATCTTCCATGTCACGTAGTCAGGGGTATAAAGCATGCAGCCGATGCCATTACATCAGTTTCTTGCCCCAGATGTCAGGTGCCCCCATAATGGGAAGCAATTATATATACATAAGGTTACACCTCCAACAAAAAAGCAAATGCACCAAAAAGCTTTAAACATAGAAAGCAAGAATAGAGGTATAGCCAATAGAAGCCAGGGGGCCAGAGAGAGGGTAACTAGGACTGCAACAGTGAATACACTAACATCTACATTTATGGTAAGTGTACACAACTGTACTATGTTAGTGTATTCACTGTTACAGTCCTCACATTTGGGTAGATTCCCAAACCTAAGGATGGGAGGAGGTAGACAGCATTAGGACCAGCTATTAAGGCCCTGCAAGACTGCAGTGGCAAAGCCAGCTCTGGATTTAGAGCAAATTGGCAAATGGCAATGCTTGAAGGTATGTACAGAACTCCAGGAAGCAGCTTCTAGGATTGTCCCCGGTAGGGACAGCTCTGAAAGGCTGTAGAGGTAGATGTAGCCCTGGTTGAATGTGGTCTAATCCCCTAGGGTAGGTTCCCCATGGTGCTTCGCAGAAATGAATGCAGTGGCCTATCCATTTAGAAATGCTTTGCTTTGAAATGGCCTTCCCCTCTGCCCCTGCAACAAATGTAACCAGCAGTTCAGATTACCTGAGAGGTTTAGTCCTGTCCTAATAAAATCTAAGTTGTCTGTGCACATCTAAGGAGTGCAGAATTTGCTCCCCCTTGTTCTGTGGATTAGAAAAGGTTAGCAAAATGAATGGACTGATTAAGGGCCACACTGGATACCACCTTGGGCATGGAGGGATTGGTCCTGACAGACACCCTGTCCGCATGAAAAATGATTAAAGGCTCAACTGCCATGAGGGCCTGTAATTCAGACATCCTTCTTGCTGAAGTGATGGCTAAAAGGAAGGCTGTTTTCCAAGACAGGAATTTTAACTCTGCATTTGCAGCTGGCTCAAAAGAAAGTAGAGTGAGTTTTTCCAATACAATGTTAAGGTTGCAGGCTGGAGTAGGGGCTCTCCTGGGTGGTCTTAAGTTTTTGGCCCCACTGAGGAACTGTTTTAGCAGTGGATGAGAGAAGAGGGATGGGTCTGTGTTGTAATGAGCTGAAATGGCTGAGGCATGAATTTTGATGGAGGAAAAGGAAAGGCCCTTGTGAAGCATCTCAGTTAAGCATTGAAGGATTTGAGGTAAATTTGGCATTGCAGTGCCCATCCCCTGAGTGTGGTTCCAGGAACAGAATCTTCCATTTTTCAGCATAGGATTTTCTAGTACTAGGTCTCCTTGCCTCCAGAATGACATCCAACACTTGCTTACTGAGGGATGGTAACGGAGAGATTAGGTAATTAGCCAGGCTGCCAAGTTCAGGGTTTGAAGCTGTGAGTGCAGAATCTGTTAAATCAGGCCGACTGAGGGCTGATGCCAGCAAGATAACCCAAATGTGATTACTGCAACAGTGAAACGCAAAGAATATCGGGAAAATGTGGCAACTCTGATGCAATCAATGGTTTGGAGTGACTGGCCAGTCAGCTCCCATATGAAAGAGCAATGAATGACACAAGATAAAGCTGAAGACAATGTGGTACAGGAAGGCGTTCTGGAACTTTCTGTAGAATGTCAGCAGGAACCGGAGAACAAAGAATGTGCCCTTAGTTTAGAAGGAAATGATCCAAGGGAAGAATTGCTTTACTTGATATCTAGCAATCTGTTAACATCAATGAAAAGTTATAGAAAGTCAATAAGATCCAAAGTGTTAGAAGTTTGATGATTGTCTTGACTTCTCCTGTTGGGAGTCGCCACAGCAGATCACCAGTCCACAGACTGATCGACAGACAGCGATTTTTACACTGTCGAGTTGCCAGCTCGGCACCCCACCTTCACAGAAGGCACACACCTACAGTAAGTCTTTAAATCTCATTTGACCATAGGAAGGACATGCAGACTCTGCACAGAAGGCGTTCTCAGCCAAGAAACGAACCGAAGAACCTCTTGCTGTGAGGCAACGTTAACTGCTGCACCACTGACGTTTGAGAAAACAGTAAAGACTGTTCAAAGAAATGTATGCGATATGAAAGAAGCTAACATGACATATTACTGTGCAGCTAACTGACAGACAAAATCATACCACAAACACACAGGGCTGTTAGGGAAAGGAAGGGGAGAAATGAAATGCTATCATGGAAGTATCGACTAGAAAAAACTACAAAGTAATTAAGACAAGAAGTGTCGCATGTTAGATTACAGAAAGGGGAACAGAACAAAAATAGACATAAAAGCATTGAGCAGTTATCGTAACAGACCAGATCAATCATACATCGTTGCAAATAAAGACAGTACAGGCAGAAAAATGAGAAACTGCAAATATAAAAAGTACAAAATAAGCAATTTACTGATGACCCAAAAAAGTTTGAGAACTGAAAAATAAGGCACACTGAAAAAAAACCACCACCAAAAACTAGACACAGACATTTTGCAGAAATATCCTAAGATCATCCTGTGGAATCTAACAAAGATGCTGAATAGATACAAGTTGTAAAATAAAGAATGAGTTCAAATGTACAGGACAGGGAAATGGGATGAAGCATCTTCCAGAGATACTGAAACAAAAGCTTCTAATTGGAAAACCCCAGGCCAAATGCAGTAATAACCGTTTGGCTAACATCTTTAAATGAAGATTTAGCCATAATTAAATATATTTATATGCAAGTCTTAGACATGATGATGCTCCTTAACAGTATACCTGCAGGACATCCTGAAAGCAGTGGATCAGGGAAGAGTTTTTTTTTTTTTTGGGGGGGGGGGTTTCCTTTCCCCAGAATCATGTCCCCAGTAGTCAGGACCTTACAATGTTGAGGTCTTCAGTTAAATTTGATTAAATCTTGCTGAGGTCCTTGACACTGGGAGCTGGTAGGCCTAAGCGAAGGCTCTGCCACAAAGCCTTTCCTTGATGTGGGTTTGGCCTTGGGCTTAGGAGTGTCCATTTACCCGGTGCCTAACTCTTTGGCTTGCAGATGCACCAGAGTGGGTCTAAGCCTTGGAAAGCTGGTTAGCAGTCTCTCGTCGGAAGCAGTGGCATGCTGAGTGATCTCTGACCTAATCGAGGAGATGAAGGAAGGTATGAGCAGTAGAAGTCAAAGGAGCCAAAGGCATGTCGGATTCCAAAACAGGTCTCAACAGAGGCATGGGTTGCTGAACCAAAGTGCCTCACCTTCCTCAACAGCAGAGTCAGCGGGCGAGTTAGTGTCGCTCGCGGACCTAGCCTTTAATTTCTTCTTCTTGCATCTAATGTAACAAGATGCTCAGAATGACTGGCAGATGCCATAGCACACGACTGCTCAGATTCCTGCATCAGAAAATGAGCAGGAAACTCCACTCTACTCCTAAAGGTTCTAGCATTAAACCTAGCACAGAAACGACCGTTATGGACATTGTGGTCTGGGATTAAGCAGGTGTCAGTGTATGGAAGTCTGTGTAGAATTTTTTTAACCACACTAGAGACAATTAACTGTATCTGACACGAGTCAAAGAAAAATAAAAAAAGGAGTTCCCCAAGAGGATACTCTTTACCATGACAATGTCTCTCTGGTGCAGACAGACATGACCCATCCGACATCTGCTTCGGGGTCCAGTGGCAACAAAAGACTTGAGGATTACACAGGCTGGTTCCCTTTATACCCAAGTGTGCAGACGTCTTAAAGCGTTCAGCCAGCCTGGGAGGCAAAACAAGTTTCTCTGGTAGCTGGGCAGGCCAAAGGCTTTCACGACAGGAAATCCCAACTGTCATGACTGCAACAGTGAAACACAAAGATCAGCCCTGACATCTAGAACAAAGTACAAGCTATAAACAGATTTGCTCTTCCTGTTTTAACTTAGTTTTGGGGTGATCAACTGTCCCCAAAAGGTACTGGATCAGTTAGACAGGAAAAGAAAAATGCTTTGTGCTTATCAAATGAATTCAGTGTATACAAAGACTATATATCCCCCATTCTGAAGGTATGGGCCTCTAGGAAACTGATTACGTGTACAGATCTGCAATCGTAGGACTGCATACATAGCTGCTGACCTCACAAGATCCAGACACAGTGAAAAATTTAAAACAGCAAATCTAAGATTACTTCCCTGCTTAGTTTAGCAGAAGCACGAGTCAAGCGAGAATAGAAATCTGGTAGCAACTGAATATGCCAAAAGAATACAAATTGATGGTTCAGATCAATAGACAAATGTGGAAAATGCTCAAGTAGCCAGTACAGAAAAAGTACAGTTTTGTACCTACCATAAATGTAGATGTTAGTGTCTTCACTGCTGCAATTATTACACTTGCGTTATCCTGCCGTCAGGCGGGCCCGCGGTCTGACAGAGTTCTTAAATCTTGGTCCGGCGTCGGATGCTGTCGCCTCTTCCCTGACGTCAGTGTGCCAGGGGTATACAAGTAGCAGCAGACGCCATTTTCTTCAGTTTTTCTTGCCCCAGATGTCAAGTGCCTCCAAAAATGGTAGGCAATACATATTGCCAATACAAAAAAGGTAACAATAAAACCTTCATTAACCAGCAAATATACCACATATGTAGTATAGGTTAGTCCCAGATAAGAAAAAGGGGCTGGCGGGGTGGGTAACCTGGACTGCAGCAGTGAAGACACTAACATCTACATTTATGGTAGGTACAAATCGTGTTTCACTGCTGGTCATTACACTTTGGTAGAATCCCAAAGCTGAGTTTGGGTGGCTGGCTCTATAGAGAATTTTGTGTGGCTATGAGGCCCTGCAGGACTGCAGTGGCAAAGCCAGCTCTGGATCTAGAATAGAGAGGCAAACTGTAATGCTTGGTAAAGGTGTGCACTGAACTCCAAGTTGCAGCTTCCAAGAAATATCTTTGGTAGGTACTTCTAAGGAAGGCAGTGGAAGTTACCCTGGTGGAATGTGGTCTAATATTACTAGGCACAGGTTTCCCATTTTGTGTGTAGCAGAGCCGGATACAGTGTCCTATCCACTTTGAAATTGCCTTTCCCTGTGATCCTGCAGCATATGATACAAACAACTGTTCAGATTTTCTGAAAGCCTTTGTTTTGTCCAAGTAGAAGCGCAATTGCCTGTGTATGTCCAAAGAATGTAGAAGTCTCCCCCCTTTATTTTGGGGATTTGGATAAAATGTTGGCAAGTGAATAGATTGGTTAAGAGCCACACTGGAAACCACCTTAGGCATAAAGGAAGGGTTTGTTCTTAAAGAAACCTTGTCTTGGTGGAAAATTATAAAAGGCTGTACTGCCATTAGCGCCTGTAGTTCTGAGACTCTTCGTGCGGAGGTTATTGCCAGAAGCAGAGCAGTTTTCCATGATATATATATTTAACTCTGCTGAATTGGCTGGTTCAAAAGGAGGCAAAGTGAGCTTTTCCAAAACGAAATTGAGGTCCCAAGTTGGTGTTGGTGCTCTCCGGGGCGGTCTTATGTTTTTAGTCCCTCTGAGGTACTGCTTTAGCAAAGGATGAGAAAAAAAATAGGAGGAGCTGTGTTGTAATGAGCAGAGATGGCAGAAGCGTGAATCTTAATGGATGAGAAGGGTAGTCCTTTGTCCAGCATCTCAGTCAAGTATTGTAGTATCTGAGGAATGTTAGGGACCAGAGGATCAAGGATTTGAGCCTGGTTCCAGAGGATCAAGGTTTTGAGCCTGGTTCCAGGCATAGAATCTCTTCCACTTTTCTGAATAAGATTTCCTGGTGCTAGGCCTCCTGGCCTCCAAAATGACATCCATAACAGCTTTAGAGAGAGAAGTTGTGTTTGGCTAAAGAATCTGCAATGCAGCCAGGTTTAAGGTTTAGAGCCGACTGTGCAGTATCTGATTGTTTTGTTGAGTCAGAAGGTGCGGAAGTTGAGGCAAAATCCAAGGTGGTCCTTGAGCCAAGTTCTTTAAAATTGGGTATCAGAATCATCTGTGGTGTGTCTTGTCTGGCTTTTAGGAGTATCTTTGAAAGGAGAGGCAGTGGTGGGAAGGCATAAACGCTTAGGCTTTTCCAAATGAACGAAAGAACATCCACTTTCCATGCTTGTGTGTGAGAAGTCCTTGTGCAGAATTTTTGTAGTTGACAATTTAGTGGGGAGGCAAAGAGATCTATGTCCGGGCACCCCCATTTTTGCATTATCATGCTGAAAACTTGTGGATTTAAATTTCCACTCGTGAGGATCCATGATGTTTCTGCTTAGTCTGCCAGAGTATTTATCTTTCCTGGCAGGAATTGTGCTTGCAGATGAACTTGATAAGTTATAGCCATGTTCCACAAGGTCATGGCTTGTGTGCATAGGGGGTAAGAATGAGTGCCCCCTTGCTTGTTTATGTACCACATCACTGTGGTGTTGTCTGTCCTTAGTAATTGTCCTAGATACAGAAGGTCCTTGAAAGCTGTTAGGGCATTTTGTACAGCCAACATCTCTTTTTGATTGATGAAGAGGCATTTGTTCTGTGGTCCATTTGCCCTGAATACATTTTCCTGCCATGTGTGCCCCTCAGGCGTAATCAGAGGCGTCTGTTATAGTCTGCCTGGCTGTGGGAGGAGTGAAAGGCTGACCCTTGTTGAGGTGACATGCCTGTGCCCACCATCGAAACTCCTGTTGTAGGCAGGGAATTAGAGATATTACCGTCTCAAAGCTGTGAGAATGTTGAGACCAAACACTTTGTAGGTACCACTGTAATTTCCTCATATGCAGTCTTGCATATGGAATTAGCAGAATGCAGGATGCCATGAATCCCAAGGCCTGCAGAATTTTTCTTGCAGGGAGTTGGGACTTTGTTGCCATCAATTGAAAATACTGAGTCAGTTGTCTGTCTGGCGTGAGATAAGCCATCTGGGCCATTGTATTTAAGCTGGCACCCAGGAATATTATCTCTTGTGAGGGCACTAGTTTTGATTTCTTTTCGTTTACTGTGTACCCTAGGCAACTTAATCTTTTTACAAACGCCAGATACTGTAGAAGAATGTCCTTGCTCTCTGCTTGAATCAGGCAGTCGTCCAGATATGGATATATCTGAATTCCTTTTTTTCTGCAAAACGCAATTACTGGTGCCAGGCACTTGGTAAAGACCCTGGGCGCAGTAGATAAGCCAAAGGGCAGTGCAGAGAATTGGTAGAGCATTGAACCAGCTATGAATCTGAGGCAACTTCTGCAATTTTGTCTGAGGGACATGCAGGTATGTCTCTGAGGTCCCAAGTAACAAGCCAAGCTTTCTTGCCAAACATGGGAAGGAGCTGTTGTAGTGTCAGTATTTTGAATTTCAGAACATCCAGGTAAGTATTTAGAATGGAAAGGTCCAGAATGGGTTCTCCAGGCTTTGTCCTTTCTGGGTACCACGAAGAGTTGAGTAAAATCCTTGTCCTTTTTCCTGCTGTGGTACTTTTCGAATAGCTCTCATGTCCATGAGAGCTGTTATTTGTTTTTGCGCCTCTGCCCATTGATTTTGTGGCAGGTCTGGCATTCCTTTTAGCCTTGGAAAAAAGTGTGAAAGTGGAACCTGTAACCTTGAGACACAATATTCAGTACCCATTTGTCTTGGGTGATTGCTTGCCAGTTTTGAGAAAAAAGTGCTAGTTTCCCCCCTAAGGGAGCTGCCAAAAGGAAAGAGTTTGGCATTGGAAGGGGAAAGTCATTGGGACAGTTTCCTGTAAGGTTGTGACTTATCCTCACCTTGTTTTGGGTTTGAAGCACCCCACTGTCGTAGTCTGTAAGAACCTTCTGGCTGAGATCTGCTAAATCGTGGTGGCTGCACCTGTAAGAAATCCTTTACCATTTGCATAGATTTTGCCTTATCCTCCATTTTCTTTAATATCTCTTCTGCCTTAATACCAAATAAATTATCTTGCTGCAAAGGAGCATCCAATAATTTTGCCTCAACATGATCTGGTAAACTTTGTTCTTTTAACCACACATGCCTTCGAATCACAGATCCTGCAACTGCTGCTCTACAAGAAGCTTCTAATGAATCAAAACCACATTGCAAAGTATGCTTTCCCACTTGTTCAGCTGCATGCAATAAATCCTGCATTTCCTTATAGTCAGGTTGTTCTGCATTTATACTCATTTTCTGTTTTAATTGAGACAGTAGATATTGTTGATACTTAAGCATGTGAAACTGGCAATTCAGAGCTCTCACTGCTAAAGTTGCAGAGGTGTAAACTTTCTTTCCCCATCTATCAGAGAGAACTGGATTCTTAGCAGTGGAAGCCTTAACCCCTTTGGGACCCTGGGAAATGGTTTCTGGGTCTGCAACAGGGTTTTTATTTTTTTTATTTGTGAGAGTCAGGGACTCTGTAGTATCTGTCTGGCTCGACTGGAGCTGGGGATAAAGAATCGGGGTTTAAACTAGATTCAGAGAACACATCATCCACAATGTCCAACACTGGCGGAATAGCAAGGGGCCTGTGCTGAGGTAGCAAAAGAAAAGTCTGAGCCTTTTCTAGGATTCTGAGTAATCCTGGCCCTCCCAAAGGAAATGCTCCCTCAAGGTATGTAAAGTTTCCCCAAAAGAGTAATCCTCAGGAGGAGAGGCTGAATGAATGGATTCTTCAGCATCAGAATCCTCATAGGGTGTAAAGAATATCCCTGGTCTGAAGAGGAATCAGAATACATCAAAACCTGATCAGAGGTATCAGTCTGTATCCTGCCTAGGCCTTTTATCAGGAGGGGGATGGGAACCCCTGATCAGAGTTAAAGTTTTTGGCCATCTTGAGCATCTGTTTTTTAGGCATGGAGGCCTGTCCAAGTGAATGCTTTACCTGCTTCTTTGTCTTTAGTGTAGGCTTAGTCTTGGCTGTACAGGCTTAATCTTGGCTGTAGTAGTAATGGTAAGTTGAGTAGGCCTGAAAACTTCCTCGGAAGCCGGTGCCTGCTCAGCGGCTCCGGACCCATCTGAAGGATTAATCTCCGTAGGCCCAACACCTTGAGGCTCCAGAGGCCTAGGCACCTCCACGTGGGAGTCTGATGCGGCCTGTGGTTCTGAGGTAGCGGGTGTCAGGGGCTGTGAAAGCACCTCACTGAAAACCGGCGACTGGCCTAGAAGAGGCTTAGTCAGTTTTGGGCCTCGGATGCCTTTCCTTATCCGGCATTGTGTAATTAAACCTTCGCCCAAAGTAATGGCGAGCAAAAATCAAACCAACGTTTAATAGCGAGTTTGTTAAATCTAGCAAAAAAACGACAACTAGTGACGCTGTGATCTGGGCCTAGGCATGGAATACAGTAAGAATGAAAATCCTTGAGGTATTTGCTTCCCACAAGAAATACAATTAACTTTTTCTGACATCTGTCAGAGGCAAGAAAAATTTTCCCCAACGGGGTACTTAGCTTTATTGAAGACTGTTTCTGAAATCAAATTCGTAATCTCAGGAGTCGGCCGACCAGCACTTGCTAACTGCTTTTGCTTCTGGCACCGTGCGGCAAGAAAGACTGAAGAAAATGGCGTCGGCTGCTACTTGTATACCCCAGACTCACTGACGTCGGGGAAGAAGCAACAGCAACCGATGCCGGACCAAGACTTTGGAACTCAAGTGGACTGCGGGCCCGCCTGACGGCAGGATAACCCAAGTGTAATGACTGCAGTAGTGAAACACAATGAACATCTCCTGGAACAACCTCATGTAGATCAAAATTTAACACAGGAATGGTTGGGGAATTTAAACCAAAAGACAAAGGATTAATATTGGCGGCCCAGGATAGTAGACTTCGTTCATGTTTTACCGAGTCCACTGAACACGGCGAAAGACAAATGCAGGTTTTGTAAAACAGAATTGGAAACAGTCACATCTTGTTGGTGGGTGCAATACACTTATGGCAGAAGACCTGTATACTGAAAGACATAATATGGCAAGACTGTTGCATTAGGGATTCTGCAAACATAATATACAGGCATTAGGAACATTAGCCACAAAGCATTAGAGAAAATGATCAAAGTTTACATGACACTGATCATCCATTACCAACAGTTCAAAAAACAGATGCGAGAAAATCAAATATACTAGTTCATGAAAAAAAAAAAAAGAAGAAGAAAAAAAAAAAAAAGTGATTACAGTCTCTTGCGTACAGACAGTCATAAAATACCAGGATTTCCAGGTAGAAATGAGGGAAATGTGGAAGTAGGACACCCAAGCAGTTCCAATAGTAGTACAAGAATGTGCTTCAAAAAAATAATTTAGTCTTCGATATGTTAACTGATGCATGTAAACTCCCTATGAACTGCAGTAGTAGTCAATTCTGGGCACACTGTGTGTGCTACAAAGAGCACTAGACTGAAACAATACTTACTTTAATTCATTTTTCACTTCGGAATGGAGTCCATTAATGTCATGGTATTGGAAACTTAATACTCTGAGAAATTTAAAAGTGAAAGCAAAGGATCTTCCACAAGGGGGACTAAAGTCCACACTCTTCCTCTTGTACTTTTTCTGTGGTTAGGGAGACATGCTCGAGCATCATGGAACAAAGTGAAGAAACGCTACAGACCACCAGTACTAGCCTTCATGATCCCTTGTCTTGTAGGAGAACATATAATGTCATGTCCAAGCATCCAGACTTCATGCCACAGGGTGGAATACCGGTGTAGGTAAAAAGCACAACAGAATGAAGGGCAGTTTCCTACACTGTAACACTCAAGCTAGTTGGAATCAACACCCAAGGCAAAATGGCTGGTGTTTAGGATATCAAGGTGCGACTCACCTTTATGCAAAAACATCTGAGGTCAAAGCAATGTCAGATACTTTCAGCAGAGAGGGATCAAATGCCTAACTCAGCAATGAGAATGGCCCTGACAGAATCAAGACAATCTTGAGACCGAAGGGTTGAGACAGACTCCAAGGAACTACTAACTGTCTGCGCTGAGGGGGCTGGCATGGAGCCTACCACTGCCCAAGTAAATTGGCAGCAAAATCAGATTAACCTGCATCAAGCATGCCAATGCAACAATTAGAGGCTTATCCAAACAATGCCAATACAAAAGGAAAGAAGTGGTGGAGCCTGTGTCAAATCTTGGCCTTGTGGTAGGAATCACTGCCTAAATAAACCTCAACAATTCTGGGCCTTGACAAAGGCTATCATCATATGCTCCCAATCAATCTCAGTGTTCCTGCAACACGAGAGATCGTATCAAATGAGTGGGACGACATCTGATAGAAAGTTAATTTAGGGCAACTTTTCCAAATAACTTGTCTTGGGATAAGGAGTCGAGCTCCCTTAGTATCAAAGAACCCAGTCATAAGGGGGGGGGCGGCTTTGGTGGAAGTGTACCTGCCAACCATAAGTCTTAGGTTGACAATTTATACAATAAGGCAAGCTTTTCTGCCACTACTAAAAAAAAAACACAGTAACCCTCCAGAATTGGGATACATGCAACAATAATCCATAACATACCAAAGATACATAAAAGTCAACGTATATGACAGGCTCCCTTCAAATCAATTACCTTTGCTCGAAGCAACCAATTACATTTCCTAAAGAAATTAACTTAAGACTTACCAAGGCCAATAACTGCTCTAGGAGGTGCCTGTTCTTCCATCTTATCACCGTTAAAGTGTTACCCTTCCAAGTTGAAGGTGTTAAACCATGTCAGGTGTTGGACAGGAAGCCACAAAACCTAAGTCACAGCATTAAACAAAAACACGAACGTAAGTAAGATTATGCATTACATCCTACCCTACAGTAGTTAAAGCATTTTACCATTAGTGCTCTGCAGGAAGACTGCTCATCTTTGTTAGCAAGAAACTACAGTTGTATAAAAATTTATCAGCACTGTTGCAGTACTCCACATCAGGCTATCCTTGGCAGGAGAGCTCACATGTCTAGCTAATACACCAAAGCCTTTACTACTAGAACTGTTTCAAGTGCCCCAGAACTACAGCAACTCCAGGCAAAAGAACATGCACATCCAGAGAGGAAAACAAAAAAAAAAAAAAAACGGAAGATAAAGTAAACAAAAACCAACCAACCTCTAGCAGTAAAGTGATCCCAAAAGAAAAGGGGGCTGGAAGTAGGCTCAATACTGCAATGGAGGGACACTACTGTTACAGTAACATTTTACACATTTGTACTATTCCCTTCTGTTGCAGTATTTATAACATACTAGAGATTACCACAGCTACTGAAAAGGATGTGCGCAAGGGAAAGCACGCGAGCGAGACAGACCAGGACCAACACTAAAGGTGGAGGAGTGTCCAGATTCACACCACCAGGCTAGCTGCCCAATACGGTGTCTGAAATTCTCCAGGTGCAACTAACACTAGGTAAGACTGCAATCCAAACTGTAGCTTGCCACAGATCCCCCACCATGCCCCAAGATTCTCACTACGCCTTTCGACCCATACTGGAAAATATTAAGATACAACCACCCTAATACTGGGCGATTTCAACTACCTGCCATTAACTAGGAAAACTAGTAGTGCACTAACGTTTTTTGGAATTCATAAATTCCAACGCCCAGGAACAACTAATACTTAGTCTCACACCATGGGCTCCAATATCCTAGAGCTGGTCATTCCAACATGGGAATTCAATGCTTCACCCCGTTGGTCAGGTCTGACCATAAGCTAATCACCCTTAACATCCACATCCCACCCCCAGTAAGGAAACTTCCATAAAAAACTTCTCCAAAGCTGACTTCATGCTACTCGTCAGAAATGACAAACTTCATGACACCCATGCAGACGGGAACTGAAAGTTCAACTGCTGAACCCTACACTAAAGGCACTGTACGAGCACATCCACTCATGCATGAATCGTGCGATCCCCAATAGAATCAAGACACTCTCCTCCAAAAAAGGAAGCCAATCTGGTGGTCCCTTGCCAACAAAAGGAAGAAACTGTTGCAAAAAGAGAGGAAATTCCCAGGTTGCAAAAAAACTCCCTTACTAACCTCAGTAAGAAGCAGAGATTCCTCAAAATCCTCCAAAACTAGTTACGAAAATAAAATTGCCAAAGATTACAGGACAACCACAAGGCATTCTATAGATATGTTAAGAATCTAAATGGCAATGCTCAGATCTGCTCTGAGCTACAAAAGAACGGCATTAAATATACTGATCCCAAGGATATTGCCAATATCCTGGCAGATCGATTCAGTGCCAACTTCACCCCCACCCCCTAAAAGGCCCATCTCAATACCGAAAGATTGAGAAATTCCAGTAATAACAGCCACAGGTTAAAAAAAAAAAAAAAAAAAAAAAAAAGAGACGCACTCTCCAAAGCTAACAATATAGCATCCATGGGACCAGACGACATCCCAGGCTGTGTACTACATGAACTACAAAATGAACTGGCACCTCATGTTTAATCATAGCCTCACCTCAGGTCTTGTGCCCACTGAGTGGCACACACCTACAGTTATCCCACTCCACAAAGGGGGAGCTACCTTGGATCCCCAGAACTACCACCCAGATCTGCAAGGCCATGGAACACATCATGGAACTTAAAGACATTGGCAACCTTCAAAACACTGGACACCACGCAGTTTGGGTTTGTGAAGGACCGATCTTGTCTCCTGAACCTGAATGACTTCTTTGAATCAGTCTCCAGAGCCGTGGTAAAGGGTAAGGTTGTCCACACAGCCTATCTGGACCTCGCCAAGGCCTTGGACACAGTCCCCCACTCTGGAATCATAGATAAACTTACCATGCTGGGTATTAATCCCTACGACACTATGGGTTGTCAACTGGCTTACTGACAGAACCCATATTGTAAAAGTAGCACACTCCAAATCCAGCTTCAGACAAGTGGAGTACCTCAGGGTTCAGTCCTGGGACCGCTCGTTTGGCATTTACTTCTCTGAAGTATAGGCCAACACTCTGGGACTCTAACAAAGTTCACAGAGGACTGCAAACTGGGAGCCATTATTGAATCCCCAAATGTGGATACTCTACAAAAGGGCCTTACAGAAACAGATGCTTGGTGCCAGAGCCATGGGATCAAGCTCAATGCCAAAAAATATATAGTTATCCCAACATGTACCTGTAATTACCACATAGGGGGCAGTACACAACACCAAGTGTGATGAAACTTGGGGACACAGGTGGACAGTGGTCTCACCTTTGATAACCACATCGTGGCACACCATCACCACGGGCTTTTCATCTAAAAAAGGAGATCATTGTCCCACTGTACTCATCCCTCATTAGACCAATTACAGAATACAACACCCTGTTTGGAATGTACCTCAAGACATCTGCAACAACTAGAGAGGCTGCAGAAATACCTCACTAAAAAAGAATCATAGGCCTAAAGCAGATGGCCTATACTGACAGTCTAAAAAACTCGACCTATACTCTGTTGCATATCTACTCAGAGGCGATCTCTGCTCAACATACAAGACCATGTCAAACCCAGAGCTGTTGGACATGCTACACTTAAAGAAAGCTCAATCCCTCAGACACACGCTGCAGGGATAGAAGCCTTGTCATCACAATGAATAAAACATGCTGGAGGGATAGGTTCCAGACCCAGAGACTCCTCAGACTCTGGAATAGACTGTCCATACACAAAGCAGAGCGGCTCTTTGGCCCTCTTCAAAAGAGAACATTGATGACTGGATGGGAGATGGGAAATTTACCCCGGGGAATCACATCAGTCACCCTGCTAGACAGGGGTCCAGGGAAGTAAATACTGTGGGAAGAAACAGCCAGGGAATTATGGCTAGGCTTGTATAGGTACTAGGGCCGATAGCCTAGTACCAACCTATGAGGGAGAGGGGGGGAGACCAGGACTGCAACAGTGACTACACTCTAACATCTACATTTATGTAGTGTACACACAAAAGTGTACTATGTTTAGTGTTTCACTGTTGCAGTCATCACATTTGGGTTGATTTCCAAAGCTGAAAAGGGTGGAGGCAGTCAAGAAGACGGGACTGGTTGGGATACCCTGCAAGACTGCGGTAGTGAAGTCTGCCCTGGATTTGGAAAAGATAGGCAGGTGGTAATTCTTGGTGAAGGTATGAACAGATGTCCATGTGGCAGTCTACAGGATTGTCCTTAGTCGGGACCCCTCTGAGAAAAGCTGCAGAGGTTGCCCTGGTGGAATGTGTCCTGACCCCCTTGGGGGCAGTTTCCCATGCTGTTTGTAGCCGAAATGGATGCAGTGTGCTATCCATTTGGAGACTGTTTGGATATGGCCTTGCCCTCTGCCCCGAAGCTGACTAGCAATCTACGAGTTTTTCTAAAAGATTTAGTCCATGCCAGACAGAATCTGAGCTGTCTGTGCATATCTAGAGTGCAGAATCCTTTCCCCCTTGTTTTGTAGGTTAGTGGCAAAGGAATGAATTGGTTGAGAACCACACTGGACACTACTTTAGGCATGAAGGATGCGTTGGTCCTGAGGGAGACCCTGCTAGCATGGAAAATGATGAAGGGCTCTACAGCCATGAGTGCTTGCAGCTCTCGTACTCTTCTAGCTGAATTGATGGCCAGAAGCAAGGCTATTTTCCAAGAGAGGAATTTTAAATCTGCTAAAGCTTCAGGTTCAAATGGGGGTAGGGTGAGCTTTTCCAACACAAAGTTAAGGTCCCAAGCTGGGGTAGGAGCTCTTCTGGTTGGCCTTAAGTTGTTAGCCCTCTTAGGAGCAGTTTGATGAGAGAGAAGAGAGGTGGCTCTGCTGTAATGAGCAGAGATGGCAGAGGCATGAATTTTAATAGAAAAGGATAGACCCCTGTGTAGTAGGTCTGCTAGGTAATCCAAGATGAGAGGTATTGGCGGCTGTGGCATTCTGGCTCCCTTAGCCTGATTCCAGAGGCAAAACCTTTTCCACTTGACAGCATAGGATTTACTAGTGCTGGGGCTTCTGGCCTCAAGTATAACATCTAGGACTTGGTTGCTTAGGCTGGCAGCTTGAAGAGAGGTCAGGGAAAAAAGCCAAGCTGCCAGGTTGAGGATCTGCAATTGGGGATGCATGAATTCTCCATTCCTCTGGGTCAGGAGTGTTGGGATTTGAGGTAGGTGTCATGGTGGCAGGCATGACAGACTGCACAGGAGTGGGTACCAGTGCTGGCATGGCCAGTCTGGGGCAAACAGGACTGCCCTCGTTTTTTTCCTCCCTTATTTTGAGCAGTACCCTTGAAATGAGTGGTAGAGGGGGAAATGCAGACACAGATTCACAGGAAGGATAGAGCATCCACTTTCCAGGCCTTGCTGTGAGGTTCCCTGGTGCAGAATTTGCTGAGCTGATGACTGGAGTGGGAGGCAAATAGGTCCACCTTCAGGTTGCCCCATTTCTGGGTTACAAGGGTGAAGGTTCTGTATTCTAGCAGGTTTCTGTTTAAGTTGTCTGCCAGAGAGTTTAGGGAGCCTAACAAGAACCACGCTAGCAGGTGTAGTTGCATGGCTGAGGCCATGTGCCAAAGGGTCATGGGGAACCTGCCTGCAGAGAGGATAAGAGAGAGAGTGAGTCCCTCCCTGCTTGTTGATATACCACATCACTGTGGTGTTGTCCGTTTTGTTCAGTAGAGGCCCCGGGGAGAGTAGGGGTCTGAAAGCTGTTAGGGCAGGCTGAACAGCTAGCAGCTCTCTTTGGCTGATGTGCAGATGTATTTGATTTGGGCTCCAATGGCCCTGAACGCACCTACCGTCCAGCTATGCACCCCAGGCACAGTCTGAAGCATCTGTGGTGAGGGTCTGGGCAGCATGGGGTTGTGAGAAGAGAAGTCCCTTGTGGTTGCATGCTGCTGCCCACCAAAGAAAATCTTTCCTTAAACAGGGCATCATTGGTATGATAGTTTCCAGGTCTTGAAAGTATTGACAAAGGCTTTTTAGGTACCACTGTCCTTAGTAGCCACCCCCCTCAAAAAAGCTGTTGAAGTGGCAGTAGCCCTAGTGGAATGAGGCCTAATCCCAGCTGGAATCTCTTTGCCATGATGGGAACAACAGAAAGCAATGCAAAATCCAATCCACTTAGAAATAGTTTGTTTTGACACAGGCTTGCCCTGAGAGCACAAAGCAAAAGAAACTAATAACTGCTGAGATTGTCTGAACCCTTTAGTTCTGTCCAAATAATATCGCAACTGCCTGTGTACATCTGAAGTGTGCAAAATCTTTTCCCCTTTAGTTTGGGGATTTGCATAAAAAGTAGGCAAATGAATAGTTTGGTTTAAAGCCACACTAGAAACCACTTTAGGCATAAAGGAAGGATTAGTACGTAAAGATACCCTATCCTTATGGAAAATTAAGAAAGGCTCAACTGCCATAAGGGCCTGCAATTCAGAAACCCTTCTTGCATAGGTCATGGCCAACAAAATAGCAGTCTTCCATGACAAATATTTCAACTCAGCAGTAGCTGCAGGCTCAAAAGGTTGTAGAGTGAGTTTCTCCAACACAAAATTGAGATCCCAAGCAGGAGTAGGAGCCCTTCTGGGGGTCTTATATTCTTTGCCCCTCTAAGAAATTGCTTGAACAAAGGATGAGAAAACAATGGTGGGTCACAATCGTAGTGAGCTGAAATTGCTGCAGCATGAATCTTAATAGAAGAGAAGGACAAACCTTTGTCCAATAACTCAGTAAGATATTAAAGAGCCACACTTAAATCAGGCTCAGAAACATCCAAATCCTTAGCTGCACTCCAAAATAAAAATCTCTTCCATTTATCTGCGTACACTTTCCTTGTACTAGGCCTTCTAGCTTCCAAAATCACATTCAAAACTTGTTGTGGAAGTTGAGACCCTCTCTGGTTTAAAACAGAATATGCCATGCTGTTAGGTGAAGAGAGTGAAGTTTGACATTGAGCAAATGACTGTCCTCCTGGGACAACAGATGTGGAACCAAAGGCAGAGTCCATGGAGGCTTCCGTACTAGACTTCCCAGTAATGGATACCAGTACTGTCGAGGCCAATCTGGAGCTATCAAAATCATCCTTGGCTTGTCCTGTCTGACCTTCAGAAGTACCTTTGGGAGGAGAGGCAGAGGTGGAAAGGCATACACATGAAGATTTTCCCAACTGAAAGAAAGAGCATCCACTTTCCAAGCTGTGGGATGAAACCGCTTTGTGCAAAACTTTGGCAGCTGGTGGTTTAGTGGAGAAGCGAACAGATCTATGTCTGGAGTTCCCCAGGACACTGTCAATTTCTGAAATACATGAAGATCCAGTTTCCACTCGTGGGGATCCATGATTTGTCTGCTTAACACATCTGCTAAGGAGTTCTGTGCTCCCGGCAGAAACCTTGCCTGAAGACTTAGTTGTAAACTGAGAGCAGTCTCCCACAAAATCATTGCTTGCCTGCATAGAGGATAAGAATGTGTTCCCCCTTGCTTGTTGATGTACCACATGACAGTTGTGTTGTCTGTTAGAATCAACACCTGCCCTGGAAGAAGTAAATCCTTGAAGGCTATTAATGCAAACTGGACTGCTAACACCTCCTTCGTGTTGATATGTAGATGTTGTAGTCTGGCAGGCCACTTGTCTTGTATCCACTTTCCATTTAGATGAGCTCCCCAAGCTTTGTCTGAGGCATCCGTCGTTAAAATCTGACTCGCCTCTGGCCGGGTCACAGAGTCCCTTGTTTAGGTGACATTCCTGAGCCCACCACAAAAATTCCTTTTGAATGCAAGGTATTATTTGAATGACAGTGTCCAGATCCTGGCAGTGCTGTGTCCATACATTTTTGAGATACCATTGTAGCTTCCTCATATGCAGTTTGGCATTGGGAAGCACCAGAATACAAGATGCCATGAACCCTAAGGCTTGAAGGACTGTCCTTGCAGTCAGCCCGGACTGATGAGATAGTTGATGGAAGTAAAGGGATAGACTTTTGTTTGTCCGGGGTTAAAAAGGCCATCTGGGATGCTGTATTCAGTCTCACACCCAGAAAGCACATGTCCTGAGAGGGTACTAGACTGGACTTTATTTCGTTCACAGAATACCCCAGGCATCTTAGCACTGCTATCACATATTCCAAATGATGAAGAAGCTCTTCCCTTCCTTGAGCCAGAATCAGGCAGTCGTCCAAATAAGGATAGATCTGTATTCCTTTTAGCCTGAAGAAAGCAATCACTGGAGCCAGAACTTTCGTGAACACTCTGGGCAGTAGATAAGCCAAAGGGCAATGCAGAGAACTGATAGTGAGAAGTCCCAACTCAAACGCAGATATTTCCTGCAACTTAGTCTGATAGGAACATGAAGGTAAGCTTCCTTGAGATCCAAAGTCACCATCCAATGATCTTTGCCCAGCAGAGGTAAAAGCTGCTGCAACGTCAACATTTTGAACTTGGGAATGTCCAGATAAGTGTTGAGGATAGACAAATCCAAAATTGGTCTCCACGTGTTCCCTTTCTTTGGTACTAGGAACAGGCGAGAATAAAATCCTAGGCCCCTTTCTGGCATAGGAACTGGCTGTATGGCCCCTATTTGGAGTAACAGAGAAATTTGCTTGTGAGCCTCTATTCTTTGTTGAGGAGGAATGTCTGGCATACCTTTGAAAGGAGGCAAGGTATGGAAATAAAACCTGTAACCGTGATGTATGATATCCAGTACCCATCTGTCTTGGGTGATCAAACTCCAATTTTCTTTGAAAAGTGCCAATCTTCCTCCCAAAGGTGCAGCCAGGCGAGAAGGTTCTGGCAGCTGAAAAGGTAGGTCATTGGGTCTGTTTACGAAAGGACTGACCCCTGCCCTCACCCGAAGACTGTGCAGGAGAACTCCCTGTTCTAGGCCTGAAAGAGCCCTGACCTCTGCCCCTGCCACGTCTAGATCTACCCCTAGACTGGGAATCATAAGAAGGATAGTCCACCCTTTAGTAGGCCAATTTCTACTAAACTTTGGAGGCTGAACCTGCAAAAAATCTTTAACAGTCTGCATAGACTTAGCCTTGTCTTCCATTTTCTTTAAAACTGCCTCAACAGGAGAACCAAACAAGACATCAGATTGCAAAGGGGCATCCAAAATCCTAGTTTTAACATGGTCAGATAAATTTTGATCCCTCAGCCAGGCATGCCTGCGAAGAACTGACCCAGTAGCAGCCACCCTAGACGAGGCCTGTACAGCATCAAAACCACATTGCAAAGAAGGCTTACCCACCTGTTCAGAAACATGCACTAAATCTTGTAACTCTTTACAATCAATACCTTCCGCCAAAGCATCAACCTTAGATTTCAACTGTGAAAGGAGATAATTTTGATATTTCAACATGTGAAACTGGCAATTCAAAGCTCTCATGGCTAGAGTGGAAGAAGTATAAACTTTCTTTCCCCATCTATCCAAGGCCCTGGCCTCTATCTGCCGGAACCGGATTCTTGACAACAGAAGCCTTAACACCCTTAGGCCCCTGGCTAACAGTTTCTGGGTCCGCCCTAGGACTCTTAAAAAGATACTTATGAGCTTCAGGCACCCTGTAATACCTATCCGGTTTAACAGGAGCAGGAGGCAAAGAATCAGGATTAAGAGAAGCCTCTGCAAACAAATCTTCCACCACATTCAGAACAGGAGGTATAGCTAAAGGCCTATGCTGGGGTAAAAACAAAAATTCCCTAAGCCTTTTCCTGGAATCAGAGAAATCCTGACCTTCCCATTTAAAATGCTCTCTCATGGAGTGAAGGGTCTCTGAAAAGAAAAATCCTCAGGAGGAGAAGCAGAAGGAGTAGAATCATCCACATCAGAATCAGAATAATGAGAATACTCCTGCAAGTCTTCAGCCGAAGACTCAGACACATCTGAAGCCTGCTCATAATCCCCCAACACAGGCTCCATCCTAGGCCTCTTATCAGGAGGGGGCATAGAGCCTCTAATTAAAGTAATTAAATCTTCTGCCATTTTAAGCATGTGCTTCTTGGGCACAGAACCTGAAGAACTAGGAGGGACACCCACAGAAGCAAAACTAGACCTGCCTCTAGGAGAAGCCTTGGAAGCAGAAAGAGAGGGCCTAGACACCTTGGGAAGGGAGGGAGTACAGTTATCTGAGAAGCCCCTACAGCCTGACCTGCCTCCTGGGAGGCCACATCCTGTAAAACAAAGTTTCCCCTGGGACTCCTGAGAGGCCTCCGTCAGAACCACCGGTTCCACTGGCGCCTCTAAAGAACCGGCGTCCGGTTGGACGACTCCTCTAACCTAGGTTTAACTGCCTTGTCCTTGCGCTTCTTTGAGGAAGCCGGCGGAGCATCCGACGGCATATTGTAATTGCACCGCTTCCCAAAGACCAACCTGGCACAATCCAACCTTCGCTTTATAGTGCGTTTATTGAACCTAGCACAAAAGCGACACCCAACAACGTCGTGCTCAGGTCCCAAACAAGGTATACACAAATTGTGGTAATCCCTATGCGGTATCTGTTTCCCACAAGAAATACAGTTATTTACTTTTTCTGACATCCGGTAAACCACTGAGGCAAGAAAAAAACAAAATATTCCCCAACGCGGTACTTAACCAACTCTGACTTCGGTCTGAAACTCCGAATTCGAAATATTTCAGAACGCCGAACGGCACTTGCAACACTGCTTCTGCATCGGACCATGCGGCA
>NC_056732.1:1595113534-1595166034 GCF_019279795.1 Protopterus annectens | reverse complement strand
GTGTTCAGTTTATTCTGGTACATCAGCCTTTTGCCTTCTGGGGATTCCCAAAAAGTGCAAGGCCAAGGTACCAGAATAAATACTGAATATATCCTGTGCTCATGTGCTCATCTGTTTTGGCGGTTTTTTCATGATTTGGCGATTGATATACATCATATACACACTGCAGAGTACCCAGATTTCTTGCCACTAGGTTCACTCTTAGGGGAGTTATCAATGATGTAATCTACAGGAGTACTTTACTTCCTGAAGAGTACTAAGCACTTCTTTACATTTGGTTTGAGGCCATGTCTTTCAGACACCAATTAGAGTCCTTTCTGTAGGAAATCAAGATAGTTTGGGGAGTCAATTACTGCTCCCAACTTGCAGTCATCAGCAAACCTTGTCAGCCAAAGACTACACTTGTCTTGACATACAAGTACATCTCAAAGAGGAAGGGATCCAGCACAGAGCACTAAGGTACTCCACTGGTGACTAGCCTCATGCTGGACGTAGACTACTTAACACTACCATAAGTCCCATCTGTGAGGCATTTGGATATCCATCTAGTGATGTCAAAGCTTAAGCCCAATTTTGTGACTTTGTCTAATACCAGAGTGGGGTATTGTGTCAAATGCCTTGGCCAAGTTAAGGTAGGTGGGATGCACCAACTTACCCTTATTCATGGCCTTGGTGCTTCCCCCACCAGATTTCACAAGCAGGACCCACCCTTGACAAAGCTGAACTTGGTAGGATCGAGTCTGGGGATTTCCCGTGTCATTGTTAATCAGGTCCATGACTATCCTTTCCATATAGTCTTGCATACGAGGCTACTCAAGCTTGTGGGTCAGCAGTATCCTTGGTCCACTGATTCCCCTCCCCCCTGGTGTAGAGGGAGATTGTGTTAAATATCAAATTGGCTCTGACAGGTCATGTTTCAAGCTATTTAATAACATGAACCCTGAGATTCCATCAGGGCCCATTGATGCAGTGTTTCTAGTTTTTGAAGAGCACAGTGACTACCTGTTCTTTTGTGATAACAGGCAAAGGAATGGTAGGCAGCATTTCATGGGGAGTGACCAAATGTGATGAGGGGGTGAAATCTGAGCTGAATTTAAATCATCCAGCAGGTCTGCAACTTCTTCTGGCGGAGTACAGGCAGTGCCATCTACAGCCAACTGAGCACACTGTTGAGCATTTCCCTTAACATTTTAGGCACAACTAAAAATGCTTTGTGGTTATTTTAGTCTTGCATTTTGATTTTGAAGACTTGCCTATCCACACTAGCTGGATTTTGTTTAAATCTGTTGTGCACCCTCCCTCTTACTTCTAGGCAGGGAATTCTTCCTTATTTTGTACAGTCTACGTGTGCCTAGGGTCCACTAGGGTGACTTGTTTTTCAGGTTAGACCAGGTCTTAGGTTCAGTCAGGTACTGCCACTTCTATGCAGCTGTTTAAGTGGTTGTACAGGGCATTCATGTATACGTTTTCATAGGCATCCATGTTTTGGGGTTAAGGGGGGCTTTAAATCATCTACGCTATCACTTAAAAGAAGGTAATGTGCCTTTGAAAGATTCTTTAGGGTTCTAATAAGGGTTCTGCAGTTAATTTCAAAGGAGACAGATGTATGATCCAATCTTAGCAATGAGGACATTATGCTGGGGGTGGGGGGTGCAATGCAACACTATGTGAGAGTACTATGCCAAGAATATCTGAGCCCCTAGTGGGAGTGCAGTGCAGACAAGCTGTTCCAGAGCATTTGCACTGAAGTGCAGGAAATCTCAGCCTACATGTTAGCGGTAGTGTACATTTCCCAGTTTTTGGAGGGGTAATACTTGTCCAGGAGTAGTGTGTTGGGCTGAATGGCAAGGGATTCTACTAACTTCAAGTATGCAGAGATGTATTTGTGGGGAGATTTGCCTAAATCAGCTTGTCATGGAGTAGCTCATGACCAATCTTGAGGTGCATTTTTTTTTTTACGTAAATGGAAACATCTTTTCAATTTTTCCTTGTCAGAGGGTGGTCGAAATGTGCGATACGCAGCCAGAGTGCTTTCCACAGCCTTTAACTGTTTCTGCAGCTGCATAAATGTCAGCATTCTCCAGTGTGAGAACAGCTTCCAGGGAGTTCAGTTTCTTGTTAAGTGTCACAGCAGTGAGGAGTAGTAACCAGCTTGGCATCAGATGTTACTTTAGGTCAGTTTTCTTACTGCCTTAAAAAAGGCACTATTGGGGGGGGGGGGGGTAATGCCTTGGCTAGTATTTGAAAGCCTAGTGACAACAGGTGCTAACCATCTTAGGCAAAGTAGCATGGCATGTCAATCATGTCATCCTAGGTAGGCAAATACTGGATCCCATTGAAATGACACCAGTAATCAAAGTCAATTATTTCCTGTTTGTATTGTGGTATCATCTGAGAGAGTAGAAAGCCATTTAATGCAAGCCCTGCAACTTTTATTCAGAGGTGCCCATTAAGCCTCTCCATGATGTCCAGGAAGGCAAGTCTATTCACACCAACATGGACTACATTAGTACTTGTGGCTGAGTGACCATAGTGAACACGTGATATGGCGAATCCTGGCCCCTGACAGGCAATTGACTAACCCACTTTACCCAACCTGGTTAGGGGGCATCCGTGTATCCCACAACAGTCTCTACAACAAATATGCTTGAATGTTTGGTGGTTCACTTTAGGGGCTTGTTTGTGGAGACACAGATGTGTATTTTTATGTGCAGTGGCTGATGCTGAATTTTTGTTTGCTTGTGGTTTCTAATAGCATATGGGAGGCTGCTTGCGGTTTCTAATAGCAGCATATGAGAGGCTGCTGAGGTTTTAAGTTATATGAGAGTATCTCCACATGTGGGTTTATGTGCCAAGACTTTAAGGAAAGAAATGATGCAAGTATGCCCATAACCATCTGTCAATACGAGCGCCGTGTATCAATTTGCATGGTGCAACTGCATCACACATACTGTTTAGTTCAGAGTTAAGTGGTTGTCAGTATATATGAAACAATTGCTATATTGCCTCAAGACGCTCCACCAGGCTGGCCAGACAGATTAACAGAAATTTTTTTACTATGGGTTTAACCAGGACAGGTAGATTTGACTGGAATGATGGCACATGGACAACAAATGGGTGCTAGAGAGTGAACTGTAGCTATCCAACAAGGCAATTCTGCTCTGTGCACTTCTCAGATGTTCCTAGAGCAGCAAAGGGACTGGGGATGAATGCAAAGATAGTCCTAACTTCCAATGCGCAGAGAGCAACAGAGTGCAAACACTGGGCTTGCATAAAATCAGAAAAACAAGTTTTACAACAGCAAGGCCTTAGAAAAACCTACAAAAAGCTTTACAGCCAGCAGCCCCAAACTCAGACAGGTTTGCTACAGCACAACAGCATAGTCAGAAACCCCTCAATGTAAGTGCAAGGAAATCACACAATCTAGACACGAGTCCTGTAAAATTAGCAGGCACAACGCAACTATTACGGCAGCAGTGGAAATAGTTCGGCTTTGAAACACCATTGAAGTGCGAGAAATAACAGATTTTTATGAAATACAATAAAAATCTATCGGAATTATTGGACAAACCAAAGCTTTTCTGTTTGGTACAGCCAAACGCCATAACTTGTGTCATACTATAACACCTAACAAGGTTAGACAGTCCTTGCATGATAATCTCATTAAAAATAAGATTTAACATACCAGAATTCTAACCTTTTCCTTAAACATGTCTTCATTAATTTCTTCTGTAAAATTCTTTTCACAGCAGACCATACGAGATATCCTAGTACACTGCCCCTTGACCAGAAAGGGTGGTGACCAAATATAATGCAAATAAACTATGTTAAAAGTTGGTTTCCTATATACTCTAGATATAAAAACAGCATTACCCAACCATTTAGCAGTGTCCATTTAAATCCAGCTAGTATTAAACTACTTTGTGTGTAAATTTTAAAAAATGCATAGAACTATTCAAAAACAGTGAATGGCTGTATTAAATTCAATACCACACTCCTTGGAAGCTATATTTATTTTATGAACTGTAAATACAATTTACAATATTTGTAAAAATCACTATTAAAAAATAAAACTCCCCAGAACAGGAGCATCAAATTTGCATATATAGGAGTGCATGCTGCACATGTACACTTTTCACCAGTGCATAGACTTCTTCAAAATATACACAATTTTGATAAAGTACAATAGACATAGAATTCATAAGTAAATCAATGTCATTTTTTGGAAAAAAAAAGTTTTCAAACTTAACGACACCAAACCCTCCTCTCTAGGTATGCAAGTGAAAAGATCTAGATAATAAACAGTTAATTATTTTTCTCTTATCACACAAATCACCGTTAAGCCTACCTTAATAAAAAATGCCAAGTCTTTTCCAAGTACAACCAATATTCACTGCTGAAGGGCATGTCCGCCTCCTGTGCAACCATAATGGGCCTAAAAAGGGGTACCAACAATAGACTTCCATATAATTTTTTTTTAATTAAACCCTCACCCAATCATTCCAGATATTTGGGATCCCCAAGGTACACAACCAGATCAATTCTATGAAAGGAGAAATTCAATATTTAAATTAATTTTATGCATAGACTTGGTTCCGGGACACATTAAAGGTACTTTGTCTCATCATGCAAAATTAATCAGAGTGAAGTCTGAAGTGTTAAAAATAACCATTCACCTTTATCTGGTTTCATAACCCATACAGATGTGTTATTATTTATATAGATCTTTCTCACAAGCTTTTGAAAAAGCTTGTATAAATAATAGGGTGTAAGGGGTGGGGTTTTAAAGTACTTGATTGCATCATTGTGCCACCATGCTACCTTCACAAAAAAATCCACACATCTTTCACGCACTTCAAATGTACTGCCAAATTTAATTTCCATAAGAAAAGTTTCAACTCAGGAAAGCTATCAGTAAATCTGACGGGACAAATTTAGGACAATGAGAAATGGTTACTGGTAATTTCAACATGACTATAGTTAAATATCTTAAAACCCTTGTATGTAGTATTCCTGTGTTCAGAATGTGGTTCCACTTGCCCCTCCCTTAATGCAATAATGCTCGAGGTAAGTTTGTTGTTCCCTTGCATATCACCATCATCTACAGTGGGGAAAGCAATGGACCTGTGGTTTGATAAGAACATTGGGGGGGGGGGGGTAGTACTATTAATGATGGATTATTGAAGACAGTGACAAACCACGAGTTTAATAATTAACAGAGGATTTCAAACTTTTTCATGTTACTGACTGCTTGGCTGAGTTGAAACTTTTCACAAGGAAATTAAAATATGGTGGTAGATTTTAAGGATGCGAAAGACTGAATTATTTGATGACAGCACAGTTCATAGGTGTGTACAAGGCTAATGGGCCTGGAGCCTTTACAAGTCTAGCCCATAGGATTACCCTGGCATCGTGCCAACAGACCTCAACTCCCAGTTCCTCTGTCAAGTAGAGCCATTGGAGTGATCCCTGGGGAGAATTTTATATTTCCCATCCACTCAAAGATTTCTCTTTAAGAGGGCCAGTGAGGTGCTCCGCTTGACATGTAGAGGAAGTCTATTACCTTGTCCCTCCAGCTTGTTCTGTTGATTGTGGTAAGGAGGTTGAGGTCTCTGGAGTGTGCAGTGTGGAGGGATTGGGATTTCTTTAGATGTAGCATTTCTAACAGAGCTGAATCAGACATGGCTTTTTAAGTCAAGCAGAGATAAGAGACAGAATAGTTGGAGTAGAGTCTGTCCATATAGGCCAAGTGTTTATGGCATAGGATCCTCAGAGGTATTTTTGCAGCCTCTCCAGTTGTTGCAGGCATCTAGTGAGGTACATGCCAAATGTGGCATTGTACTCTATGACTGGCCTAATGAGGGAAGAGTACAGGGAGACCATGACACTTGTGCCACATAGGACTTGCCACAGTGGCAATGTGGTGGTCAAGAGAGGTTACTGTCAACCTGTGTTCCCAGATCTCTTTTATGACGCCTTTTGTGTTCAGTGGACTACCATCAATGTGGTATTCATGGGAACCATTTTTTTCCCCAAAGGGGATGATGACATTTTTTTGGCATTGAGCTTAAGGCCATGGTTCTGACACCAGTCATTAGTCTCAGGGAGGCCTTTGTGTAGGATGTCATCACTTGGGGAGTTAATTATGGCTCCCAACTTGCAATAGTCTGCGAACTTCGTCAGCCAGAGTCCATTCATGTTGGCCTGGACTTCAGAGAAGTAGACAGAACCCAAGACCGAACCTTGTGGGACTCCACTCGTGACTGGTCGGCAGTCTGACTTGGAGTCAGCTACTTTCACACTGTGGGTTCTGTGAGCCAGTTTGCAACCAACCTAGTAATATAGGGGGTTGATGCCTAGCTTAGCGAGTTTTTCTACGATTCCTGAGTGGGGGAATGGCAAAGGCCTTGGCCAGATCAAGGTAGGCTGCACAATTTAAATACTTTTAAACCTACCCCCACAAACCCTATTATATAACTTTTGAAAACCTATACTTTTCTTCCTCACAAACTTAAATATGAAAAATACATGTAGGCACAATTTAAATGAGAGAATCATGTACACAATTAGGATGATCTCTATATGCGTTATGAAACCCAATAAAAGTGTGTGCGGGGGGGGGGGGGTTAACTTTTAGTGTCAAATTCTGTTATATTGCATTAGGACACAATGTACATTTGTCCAGGAACCAAGTCTGTACTGCATTTTGAAAAACTGCTTTAAATATTGAAGAATTTCTCCTCAGGTCGCAGAACTGATGCGAATATGTAGATTAAAAAAAATGCTCACAAATCATCCCACTGCCAGTGTGGCTGCACATGGGTCAAAAAACATTTTAGCAATGTACATTGATTGCTTATTTAAACGTGTCTTTTCAATGATAAACTATTTAAGAAAAATAAATTCCACATGCATACCCATGGAGAATTTAGGGTTGTTTTCATACAAGTTCATAGGTTCATACTAGGCTATCTGCCCTAGGGCATTTATAAGCCTAGCCAGAGTGCGTTTGGCTTTCGCCACCCATTTTAAATTAATTTTGCTATGCCCTTTTTTGAGGTTAGTATACTGTGCCTCTAACAGTGTAAACCTACGATCTCCCATCCACTCAAGATTCCTCTTGGGAGAGGAAATGAGGGACTCTGCCTAACCCGGACTGGGATTTTATTCCAGAGTGAAGGGAGCCTCTGGGTTATGAATCTGTTCCTCCAGCATATCCTATTTATTCCAGTGCTGAGGTTAAAGTCTCTCGAGCGAGTAGCTCGATGGGATTTGGATTTTCTGAGGTGCAGCATATCCATTAATTCCAGGTTGGACATGACTTTATATGTCAGGCACAGATCGCCTCTGAGCAGGCGGTATGCCACGGAGTAGAGCTGGAGTTTCTTTAACCGGGCAGCATATGGCATCTGTTTGAGCCCTTTGATACTCTTGGTGAGGTACTTTTGGGGTCTTTCCAGTTGCTGCAGGTGTCTGGTAAGGTACATCCCAAAAGGGGCATTGTACTCCATTATGGGCCTGATGAGGGATGAGTAAAAAGGCACGATGACCTCCCCTGATCTAGATGCGAATCCCTTCATGATTAGGTGGGCTATATAAAATGTTTTTCTAACTACTTCGGCCACATGGTTGTCAAATGAGAGATTGCTACCAACTTGGGTCCCCAGGCCCCTAATTACTTCTTCTGTACTTAATGGATTACCATCTATGTGGTAATTTGTGGGCACTTTGTTTTTGCCAAAGGGGATGACTATACACTTTTTGGCGTTTAGCTTGAGGCCATGGCTCTGGCACCAGTTGTCTGTTTCTATGAGGCCCTTTTGGAGGATGCTTGTGTCGGCTGGAGTGTCGATTATGGTGCCCAGTTTGCAATCATTTGCAAACTTGGTCAGCCACAGTCCTTCCGTGTTGGCCTGTACCTCCGAGAAATATATACCAAACAAGAGAGGTCCCAGGACTGAGCCTTGTGGGACGCCACTTGTAACTGGTTTGGAGACTGACATGGCTCCAGCAATTCTAACCATATGGGTTCTGTCCTTGAGCCAGTTTGCAAGCCATCTAGTGACATAGGGGTTTATATTTAAGCTGGTGAGCTTATCTATAATGCCCAAGTGGGGTATTGTATCGAAGGCTTTTGCAAGGTCCAGGTAGGCTGTGTGGACCACCTTCCCCTCGTCAATGGCCTTGGTGACCGTTTCAAAGAAATCAACCAGGTTTAAGAGGCAGGATCTGCCCTTAAAGCCAAACTGGGTAGGATCCAGTGTGTGTAGATCCCCAATATCTTTATTTATGAGGTCCATGATGATCCTTTCCATAGCTTTGCAGACCAAGCTAGTCAGGCTTATGGGGCGAGTTTCCAGGATCCATTGAGGCACCACCTTTGTGGAGAGGGACCACTGTTGCTGTACACCACTCTTTGGGTACATATCCTGTAGTAAGGCTGAGAATGAACAGTAGCTTAATGTTTGGGATTAGCTCTTCTTGGAGTTCATGTAGGACGCAGCCCAGGACACAGTCTGATCCCATTGATGCTGGGTTTTTTGCTTTGGAGAGGGCAGCTCTTACCTGAGCATCTGAGATGTCAGGGGGGCAGCACTCTGCTGGGATAGATATTTGCCCTTTTGGTGGGGAGGGGGGAAGAGCTTGCGCTGAACCTGTCAGCTAGGATGTTGGCAATGTCTGTGGGTTCGGTGTATTTTTTGTCATTTTGGACTAATTCTGAGCATATCTGGGAACTCCCACCCAGGTTCCTAACATAACTAAAGAAAGCCTTGTGATTATCCTTAAGTGTCCTGTGCAATTTTTCTCTCGAAGCTGGCCTTTGACGATTTTATGAGTGCCCGTAGTTTTTTGCTAATACCGATCAGAGATGCCATCCCTTTTTGGGATTTTGCTCCATAATGTAGTAGCTTCCTCCTTCCATTGTATAGCTTGTTTATGGCTGGGGTCCACCAGACAGGACGTCTGCCTTTGGAGGATTGGGACTTTGTTTTATTTGGGATTGCATGATCCATGCATTCCTGAAGGTGTTCATAGAATGCATTTATAAAAGGATTCTGCAGTCTGGGCCGTATTTTCCACAGGCCCGGGGGCTTTGAAGGATTCCACCTCTGTTTTGAGGAGTGTGAAATTTGCATTGGAGAAGTTTTTCACTGTGGTTTTCAGGGCAGGGGGTGGAGTCGGGATGTGAATATCCAGTGAGATTAGTTTATGGTCTGATCTTACCAGTGAGGGATACACTTCTGGTCTGGAGCATAGAGTCCCCATGTTGGTGATTATCAGGTCCAGTATGTTTTCCCCTCTTGTGGGAGTGGTAACAAGTTGTTTCATAGCATTTGAGTTTATAAATTCTAGGAACCTTTGGGCTAGGGTGTTGGAGCTAGAGTAATGCTCCCAGTCTATGTTTGGGTAGTTGAAGTCGCCCAATATAATGGTGTTTGGAGAGACCTTCATATTTTCCAGTGTTCTCAGGAAGGCAGAGTGGGGTTCCTGGGTTTGGGAGGGTGGTCTGTAGCAGGCTATAAACTGGAAGGCAGTTTTACCCACTGATAGTTGCACACGGATAGTCTCCGATGCTTCGTGCTGTGCCACCAACCTGAAGGTGTGGGTATCTGACGAATATTGATACCCCCCCCCTCCTTTTGTGGTTCGGTCCAAGTTTTGGGGCCGAAAAGCATGGTATGAGGTATAACCTGGTAGTGCTGGGGTGCTCTCGGGAGCCTTGAACCAGGTTTCTGTTACTGCACAGATATCTATGTTCTCCATGCTAAGGAGAGTTTCGAGTGCGTGCATCTTGAGGTTTAGACTTCTAGCGTTGAGTAGCATTACTCTTAGTTTCTTATCCCTTGTGATACCTATGGAGGTGGTTTTGTCTTTTGAGCCTTACCTAAAAAAGGCACTATGGGGGGGTAGCAAGAGCCTTAGCCATTATCCGAAAGCCCAGGGGTGACAGGTGCAAGCCGTCCCTAGCGAAGCATCGTGGCTTGTCGAGCATGTCATCCCAGGCTGACAGGCACTGGATCCCCTTTGAATGACACCAATACTTAGGCCAATTGTTGAAATTGATCATAGTCTTCATGTTGTGGCATCATTCTTGGTGAGAGTAAGATGCTACTCAAGGTCAGTGTCATACCGGCCTGGGCTACAAGCTCAGAGAGTTCCACGTCTCTTCATGTAGTCCAGGGAGGTACGTCTCAGGTCATTCACACCAGCATGGACAAAGTCATATTTGTACTTGCCTTGGAGTGACCTGAGTGCTTGTATTATGTGGCGGATCCTAGCGCCCGACAGGCAGCTCACCGTGACCACCTTGTTCAGCCTAGTGAGTGGGACGTCAGGTGTGCCAAATGCATCAGGTGCGTTTAGCCTTAAGGGCTGTGACTGTTCGGCACACTGGCTTTGTGAGCTATGTGTTGCACGCATTTTGTTTTGGGGTAGCGGTTGCTTGGGTGTCTGCTTTGGAGGTCTCTGCTGCTTAGGCAGATTTTTATTTAGAGCCTCCGAGTATGCTTTTGTGTGCTTATGTGTTTGGTTTGCTGTCGCGGTAGGTCTATGTGAGACTGGAATTGTAGTGAGTGTGGTTTCCTTCTCCTGACTGGGATGCTTTCTGTAGAAATTTGGGTATTGGGCAACAGAGGGCAAGCATAAAGGAGCCAATCATGAATTACAGCAGCTCTCCAACTCTCCCTATGGAGGAACCAGGGCGAAGAACCTGCTGTTACTGCTTTTAGTTTCTTCCCTCAACAGCATGGCTGGCCCCAGTGACAAAAGATCCTTTCGGCCACTCAGACCACTCCCGAGGCATCAAAAGAGATCCATTTAGTTAGCCTGCAAGCATAATGCTTTTCCCTGGTATGTGCAGTGCCATATGAAGACTAAGATTGCAGACTGCCACACTCATTCCCTCTCGACACAATAGGGACGATTTCCCCCAGTTTGTTCAAGTACCAGACTAGACATGTCTGTTAGTACCGCAATCTCCGATGGGAAAACATCTTTTAGGACTGCTCATTTCCAGGACGCTGATGGGTATATTGGCCTTCTCTGGGGACCACATACCTTGGACTGCCTTTTCCCAAGAAATGCCACCCACCCAATCTGGGAGGCATCCTTGGTCACTGCGGCTACTGGCTGTGGGAGATCAAAGGGATGGCCTTGAGAAATTTTTTCTGCATTAATCCACTGAAGAACATGTTCCTTACAAATTCTGGTGATCTTGACCACTTTGCTCAAAGCATGCTGAAAAATCAATCTCTGCACAGAGCCTCCACTCTAGGACCTGCATATGAAGTCTGGCTAACACTAGAGTTACTGCTGCTGTCATCCATGCACAGACTTGCAACGCTCACCTACTTGGAAGAGAAGTGTGAGATTACTTCCATAACCTGGGAGTAGGAACTCGTTAGAGGTAATGAATCTATATGGTTGATCATATCTAGAAGCGCACCCATGAACTCCAGAGTCTGGGAAGGTCAAGTTGTGATTTGGTGTAGTTGATCATGATGCCCAGGTAATGACATAACTGGAGCAAGTAGCCCCTTTCTTGTACAAGTCGATGCCTGGTTGCACAGTCAGGAGCCACTTGTTTAGGTATGCAAAACGCACCGAATCCTAGCAGTCTCATGTGAGCCACTACCGCTGCCATGCATTCGGTGAAAATCTTGGGGGCTGTGGTAAGGCCATAGAGTAGTGCTCTGAACTAGTAATGACTGGCTCCCAGCCAAAATGTCCAGGAGTCTTCTGGAGCACCTGTTAATTTTGATAGGATGATGGTACACATCCTGAAAATCCAACAAGCACATCCGATCACCATTTAACAGCACAAGCAAAAAGTGGACAAAACTGACTTCCCAGAACAGTTTACATACAGGTTTAGTTTGCAAAAACCCAGAATTGGTCTCAAATCCCCTGTCTTTTCTGGCAATAAAGAGAACCTCATGTTTTGGATCCTTGCTGATCAGAGGGCACTTTCTGGATGTTGTACATCTGGGATATTTTTCATTTCTGTTGGAGTTAATCTGGGAAAATTGTATGTAATAGCCTCCTGATAGGCTTTTCTGCACCCATGTGTCTTTTGTAATGGATGCTCAGTCCTCCAGGTGCACCTCCCAACTGCCTCCAAGTACAGCAGCCAGCCAACCCTCAGGAGTGCTGGCAGGGCTCACAGAAGGCATCCCTGAAGCCTTGCTTCTGCAGGCCACCTCTGCCACAAGAGTGGCGTCTTCCATTAGAGTTCCCCCCCTCTGCCCCAGGAAGAACCATTTTCTTTTACGAGTCCTGGAAGGCACTTTGGACTTGCAAAGCCACATCTTTATCAACTTGCCAATTATGGGTAAAGGACCTCAGAGGAGTAGAAACAGATCCCAACTGCATGTAGGATCTTTCCATCTCTCTCCGTTCTAGAGAGGGTTCATTAATCTTGGGGCCAAACAAAGATGATCCATCAAAAGCAACAGTGATGAACACAGACATGAAGGGTTCCACAAAATCACAAAGGTGAACTTCCTGACCGCAATGCCTGAACCCAGAACCCTTGACGTACCTCCAGCTGCATGAGAATCAGCCTCATGGGTGCATTGTAAACAGATTGAAGGTTGGCCAATTGTGAAGAAACTTTTCTGGTCCAATTCTACCAACTTTACCCCTAGTTATTTGCTCCCAATACCTTGGTTCCTTTTCAGTTTTCTCTGGTCAATTCCAGCCCACTCTTGCCTATTCTCTATAACCCTAACTGCAGTCATCCCCATTAGCAAAATCTCCTCGTTCATAGGTAGGTACTAGGCTATCGGCCCAAGGGCCTATGTAAGCCTAGCCACAGCTTACGCCACCCAAGAAAGTTATTTTCCTGTGCCACTGTCCAGCAGACACACAGAAGTGATCCCCAGGGTGTATTTCTCATTTCCCATCCACTCAAGATTTTTCTTGAGTGCTAATTAAGAACTTTGCTTGACATAAATGGGTAGCTTGTTCCAGAATATAGAAGTCTCCGGGACAGGAATCTATCCCTCCAGCGTGTCCCGTTTATTGTGGTGACAAGGTTTAGGTCCCTAGAGCGTGTAGCTCGGAGGAATTGGGATTTTTTTTAGGTGTAGCATGTCCAACAATACTGGGTTTGACATAGCTTTATATGTTAGGCAGAGATCACGTCGTTGTAAGCGAGATGCTACAGAGTAAAGCTTGAGTTTGAGATGGTCAGTGTAGGGCATTTGTTTGCGGCCAGTAATCCTCTGAGGTACTTGTGGCCTTTCCAGCTGCTGCAAGAGGTCTTCTGAAGTACATTCCAAAAGGGGCGTTGTACTCTACAAGGAGTATGAGTGACGAGTCGAGGGGAACGACATCTTTTTTTCCTGGATGAGAACCCTTTTATGATGGTGTGCCATGTAGGACTTCCTGACTACTGTGGCAATGTGACTATCAAAGGAGAGACTACAGTCCACCTGAGGCCCAAGGTCTCATCACGCATTCGGTGTTAAGTAGATTGCTGCCTATGTGGTAGGTCATGGGTACAGAGTTTTTACCAAAGGGGATGACACTGCACTTTTTGGCATTGAGCTTGAGGCCATGGCTCTGACACCAGGCATCTGTCTCAGTGAGACCCTTCTGAAGGATGTTTACTATGGCTCCTAGTTTGTAGTCATCTGCAAACTGAGGTCCCAGGACGGAACCCTGTGGTACTCCACTTGTCACTGCTTTGAGGTCAGATTTAGAGTCCGCAACTTTTACAGTGTGGGTTCTGTCAGTGAGCCAGTTGGCAACCCATCTTGTAACATATGAATTTACACCTAGTGAGTTTAGCTATAATTCCAGAATGGGGATGTTGTTGAAAGCCTTAGCGAGGTCAAGATAAGATGTGTGAACCACCTTACCCTCATCCACGGCTTTGATGACTGCCTCAAAAGTCGATCAGGTTCAGGAGGCATGATCTGCCTTTCACAAACCCGAACTGGGTGGGATCCAGAGTTTGGAGGTTACAAATGTCTGTTTACGAGTTCCACGATGATACGTTCTACGGCTGTGCAGACAAGGCTCATCAGGCTAATAAGACGATAGTTCCTGGGATCAGTGGCTTAGTGCTTATAATTTCTGCCACTTTACGAAAAATATTCTGTATGGTTATTCACTGAAAGTATCTGCATCCAAAATCTCATTAGCTCCTTATTTCTTGAATTTCCCCCAACTTCATCACTTGGAGTAAAATTACAACTTTCAGCTTGTATTATGTTATGAGGCTCAATTGTTTAGACCTAAAATATCCCTCCAAGTCAGGTAAATTCCTTGTTCTGTTGGAATAATCAGATACCACTTGAACCTTCTCTTTTCCCCCTCCCAGATGAAGTCCTTCAGCTCTTTATTACTGTCCACAACTACTCCTCTGATAAAACATGCCTGACCTACACATAAAACTGAAAGGAGCTACACACTTTCACTGCTTGTACCATGCGACCCAGGTCCAAAAGTTACCAGTTTCTCAGGTTTTTGTATTATATCTTTTGTTTAAAGTCTCCCCTCTCCTCACAGTCTTAGCTTCCATAACAGAATATTTTAGTCGTTACTCCTAAATATGTCATTTTATGTTGTCCCCATAAATATGGGCATTACTGAACCAATTCAGTTTTGGGTACATAGTTTACTCTTTTGGTATATAAATTAATGAAGCTGTCTCAATGTTGCAAAATACTGAAATGTTCAATGGTCATCAGAAAGGGACATACCCACTTGAAAATTTACCTCAGATCCATTACATATCCTCCTAATTAAACCTTATTATTGTACCAGAGAATGCATATGCTTCCACTGCCTTATTCAAAATCCCAGATTACTCTGTCAGATGCTTTTTCTGTATCAATACCCACCTACAACAGTGGTATTTTTCTAAGCTCAAGCTTCCCTTTGGAACATTGTATTACTACTATTGTCAAACGTTTGCCTCCTCTCCAAAAACACACATCCATACTGATCAATTCTGGCAATAACTGACATTAAGCTATTATGGCCAACATTTTAAATTATGGTTTAAAACTGAAATGGACCTCTACGAAGCTGGGTATGATGGATCTTTACATGGGTATTACAGCCACCACAGCTTTCTTCCATGATATTGGTGCTTCCCCTCCTTTTAAAATTTGGATAAACAAAACCTTCCAGATCAGTTTCCATATGAATACCATCTATTCTGCATGAAGATCATTTTTATCTCACCTCCTTCTAGAATTAACTTAACTGCTGAGCCTCATTTACCACCAGCCTTAGCATACTCAAGTTTGCCATAAAATGTTTACATCTGTGTGCGCTCTCTATTGCTGTACAAATTTTCCTAACATTTCTGGAATCTCTCTACCTGTACAGGATTTCAGTTCTTTTTCTTGTTATACGTTCCCAAAGTCTGGCACTCTACTTTCTGTTGCCCAAGTTTGCGTGCTAAAGGTTTGTGCGCTCTAGAGTTATCAAAACAGTTGCTCAACAGCAATCTTTCTAAACTTAAGTATATTATCTAAACACTCCCTTACTTTTTCTTTAGCACTCTGCAGTTGTGTTTCCTCTTGTTCGAGATTACCTTTATTCCACAATACTTTAACCTTTGTCAAACCTAAATTCTTGTTGCTTTGCAAATGAGAATTTTCTTTTATTTCAACTCTATTTTTAAACTCCATTTTCATTTTATCCCACTCAAACTTAAACATTTCTATCTTCCCTAATAACAATTTCCACTACCCATTCCTTAAACTCTAATACACAGGTGTGGAAGAGCCAGTCTCCCTTACTTCACTTTGTTTGTGTCTTTCAGCTTTTCCCGGTTAGGATTACCAGCCCTGACGCACAACCTTCAACGATGCATGATCTGAAAGTTACTGGATGTGTGAAGTCAATTAAATGTATGTGTTCCTGAGAAATACAACTGCTGTTTAGTCTAGCCCAGTTATTGTACCATGGGAAATATAAATTCTCTCAGACTTACAGCTACTAAATTCACATATTCCATTAACAAATATTTTCATTAATTTCTTCAGAAATCTTTCCTTTGTTACAGTTCCCTCCTAGGTCTGCCAGATCTATCCTCATTGTTTCAAATAAAGTTCCAGTGCTTAAGTAATACTGGCAACAGATTTTCTCAACCACAACAGCAGTTTCAGGTGGAATATAAAATACATGCCAGAGTAATCCACCTCCCTTACCAGTAGCCCCTCAACACAGGTCATCATCACCTCTCCATTACTATCGCTGAGCAATTAGTTTAAACTTCCCCTTTCCTTTGCCCCAGACATTCTGCTCAATATCCATGCTTTATCAAATTCACAGGCTCATTTCTTTCCAAATGCGTCTTCTATATTATTGCCATTTACATTCTGCATTTAACATAATTCAATAACTTTATATCCATGAGGCCATTTAAATTACAAAATATGGACAGTGTAGCCATTATGGTAAAAGAAACACCCACCCACTATATGCCAGCTTTTGTGCGTTACATGCACCCACTGTTTGGCAGCTTGATTTTTATACAGTTATTGCTAGTCACCTCAATTCGAACCTGTACCACATTCTACAAGACTGTTTTAATGAAAACCTAAAAAAAAAAAAAAAAAAACACAAACATGTGAAATACCCCCATAACCTATTATCTTGTCTGACAGTCAACACACAGGATAAAGGAGTGGTTAATGAGCTGTTTCCTGTGGTTCAGCAGTCCAGAGTTTGATTCCCTCAGCCTATCGCCCAACTGCACGACTCTTGAGCAATTTGCCTAATCAGATAGCTCTCCCAGGTTCAGACTGAAAAGTCCATGTAGATCGGTTCTCTACCCCGGTAAAACCAAAAACACACTACCCCCATTCACTTCCAATAATTTCAAACTTTTTACTAAGCTGCTTGACCTTGTACCATTTGACATTTCTCTCAGCAATCAAATGTCCAGAGCTCTTAAGATTACCTGGACCTGCAGTAATCTTTTCCCCAATGAAAAAAAGAGAATGCACAGCTGCCGACTTTCGCATTTGAACATTTGCTGAAAGAAAAAGTACAGTTGTGTACACTTACCATAAATGTAGATGTTAGAGTGTCTTCACTGTTGCAGTCATCACTGTAGGGTTCTTCCTGCCGGCAGGCAGCCCTCAGTCGGCCAGAATCCCAAAGTCTGGGTCCGGCGTCAGCTGTGCACTCACCCTCCCTGACGTCAGAGCGCCAAGGGTACAAAGCTCCCAGCCGACACCATGTTCTCCAGTTTTTCTTGCCCCAGATATCAGGTGCCCAAACGTAAAGGCTAAAAGTAAAACAAAAATGTAACATACAACAAACCCCCATACCCTGTAGCAAATACACCTCAGAAGGGTGAAGCAGGAAACCACACCAATAAAAGCATAAGAGGGGACAGGAGGGTGGGTAACCCAGACTGCAACAGTGAAGACACACCAACATCTACATTTATGGTAAGTGTACGCAACTGTACTATGTTCACGTGTTTCACTGTTGGTCATCACTGTAGGGTTGAATCCCAAAGCTGAGATAAAGGGTGGTGGTTATCGAGTAGAAGGAGCGGCTAGAAGTCCTTGCAAGACTGCAGAAGCAAAGCCTGCCCTGGACTTAGAATAAAGAGGGAGATTATAGTGCTTAGAGAAAGTATGCACTGAACTCCAAGTTGCAGCTTCCAAAATATCTTTGGTAGGTACTCCCCTGAGAAAAGCAGCAGCTCTGGTAGAGTGAGTCCTAACTTTTCCTGGGATTTGCTTTCCATGATGAGAGTAACAAAATCTGATTCCATGAGCAATCCATTTAGAAATGGTCTGTTTTGAAATAGCTTTGCCTTGGGAATTTGCTGCATAAGAAACAAACAGTTGTTCCGTTTTCCTGATATCCTTGGTTCTGTCCATGTAAAAGCAAAGCTGCCTGTGCACGTCCAAAGAATACAAGATCCTCTCCCCCTTATTCTGTGGATTAGGGAAAAAAGTTGGCAGGTGAATAGTTTGGTTTAAAGCCACTTTAGGCATGAAAATAGGGTTAGTCCTCAAAGAAACCCTGTCTTGATGAAAAATAATGTAAGGTTCCACAGCCATGAGCACTTGTAACTCAGACTCTCCTGGCTGAAGTTAGCGCCAGTAGGATAACAGTCTTCCATGATAAATACTTTATATCAGATGTGGCAGCAGGTTCAAAATGAGGCAGAGTAAGTTTTTCCAGGACATAATTGAGGTCTCAGGCAGGAATGGGTGGTGTGCTAGGGGGCCTTAAATTCTTTGCTCCTCTGAGATAGTTTCAGCAGTGGATGTGAAAAAATTGGGAGGATCTGTATTATAATGTGCAGAGATAGCAGAGGCATGTATTTTTATGGAGGAAAAAGATAAACCCTTATGCAACATATCTGTTAGGTAATGTAAAAATCAATGGAATATTTGGAATGAGAGGATGCGATTCTTGAGCATGCATCCAGGTGCAAAATCTCTTCCATTTACCTTCATAGGCTTTCTGGCTTCCAAGATAACATCAATGACCTGTTTGGAAAGGGTAGGATTAATCATAGACCCTGAATACACCAGGCTGAGAGTTTTGATATGAGAATGCAGGACCTGGCCCTGATGCTGAGACAAAAGATTTGGAATCTGAGGTAGAATCCAAGGAGGCTCCTGGGATAGATTTATCAGTGTTGAGTACCAAAATTGTCTAGGCCAATTCGGGGCTAGTAAAATCAGCTTTGGTTTGTCCTGTTTTATCTTTACCTCTTCTACCAAGGGTGTTATTAGTGGTGGAAAGGCATACCCCAGGAGGTTCCTCCAACTGAATGAGAGCATATCCACTTTCTATGCTAGCTTGTGATATGTCCTTGTGCAAAAAGTCTGTAACTGGTAGTTGTGGGGAGATGCAAATAGATCTATGTCCGGGCAGCCCCAAGCTTCTGTAATCATCTTGAATATTTGGGTGTCTAGCATCCACTCATGTGGGTCTGACAGGTTCCTGCTCAGGCTGTCTGCCAGAGTGTTGTTTCCCTGGCAGGAATTGAGCTTGTAGGCCCACTTTGCAAGCTAGTGCTGTGTTCCACAGCGGCATGGCTAGTCTGCAAAGGGGGTAAGAGTGTGAACCCCCCTTGCTTGTTTGTACCACATAACTGTGGTGTTCTGTCCGTATCAGTAGCTGCCCTGGCTGTAAAAGATCCCTGAAAGCCAAGAGGGCTTTCTGCACAGCTAACATCTCAAATTGATATGTAGATGTTTCTGATCCTCTGTCCAAAAACCTTGCAGGCCTTTCCCCTGCAAGTGGGCTCCCCATGCATAATCCGAGGCGTCCGTGGTTATCATTTGGCTGGCTGGATGTAGACTGAAGGCTTTCCCTTTGTTTTGAAGACATGCCATGGCCCACCAATGGAATTCCTTTTGCAGGCAAGGCAAGACAGCAATCTGTTTCTAGACTGTGACAATGCTGGGACCATAAGTTTTTTTTAGGTACCATAGTGTCTTCCTCATATGCAGTCTTGCATATGGTATGAATAGGATGCAGGAGGCCATGTAACCCAAAGCCTGCAGGAATTTCCTTGCAGTTAGCGGAGACATTAACGCCAGGCTTTTGAAAGTTGAAGCCAGCTGTAGTTTTTCTGATGTCAGGGATGCCATCTGGGTTGTTGTGTTTAAAAGAGCGCCCAGTAAAGTTATTTCAGTGGGTGTCAAATTGGACTTTTTTACATTCACAGTGAATCCCAGGTACTAAAGTAGATTCTGAACAAATTCCAGGTGCTGGAGTAAAATATCCTTGCTGTCTGCTTGAATAAGGCAGTCGTCCAGATAAGGGTAAATTTGAATTCCCTTGAGTCTGCAGTAAGCTACTACTGGTGCCAGGCACTTGGTAAAGACCCTGGGCGCAGTAGACAAGCCAAAGGGCAGCGCAGAGAATTGGTAATGTTTCGAGCCTGCCTTGAACCTGCGGTATCTTCTGCACTCAGGCCTGATTGGATTTAAAGGAGGCTTACCTACACATTCCTATGTCACCATCCATGCATTTTTGCTCAACATTGGCAGGAGCTGCTGCAGAGTAAGCATCTTGAACTTTGTATCTCCAGGAAAGTATTTAAGACAGACAGATCCAGGATGGGTCTCCAAGTATTTTGCTTTCTGGGAACTAGAAAGAGTCTTGAATAAAAGCCTTGTCCAGTCTCTGAATTTGGAACCAGTTCTATGGCCCTCATACCCATGAGGGACCTCACCTGTTTTAATGCCTCTGCCCATTGAGTTTTTGGTAGGTCTGGCCATCCGTTTGGTTTTGGTAAGGTGTGAAAGTGGAATTTGTAACCTCTTAAAACTACATCCAGAACCCACTTGTCTTGAGTTATGCAAGTCCAATTTTGATGAAGAGAAAGTTTTCCTCCCAGAGGAGCTTCCAGGGGAGAGGTTCCTGGAGCCATGCAGAGGGAGTCATTGAGCCTGTTTCCTATAAGGTTGAGACCCATCTTCTCTGCCCCTGGGGATGGAAGCACTCCACTGTCTAGGTCTATAAGAGGTCTGTGCTTGGGCCCTCCCTCTGGGGCACCTATATCTACCCCTCTGAGGCCTGTCAGAGCTGGGAAAGGACCAATTTTTAGCTGGCCAATTTCTGCTAAATCTAGGAGGCTGAACTTTTAAGAAATCCTTAACCGTTTGCATGGATTTTGCCTTATCCTCCATTTTCTTTATAACCTCTTCAGCCTTAGGACCCAAACAAAACATTATGTTGAACAGGAGTATCCAGTAACTTTGCTTTCACTTGATCAGGCAAATTTTGTTCCTTTAACAAAGCATGCCTTCTAATGACCGTGCCAGTGGCAGCCGCCCTGCAAGAGGCCTCCAAAGCATCAAAACCAGTGTAAGGTACGTTTCCCCACCTGCTCAGTAGCATGCATCAAATCATGCAATTCCTTATTGGTCTGCACATGCAGAAATGGTACCCAGTTTTTGTTTTCATAACAGACAAAGGGTATTGCTGATATTTCAACATATGAAATTGACAATTTAAAGCCCTAATAGATAAAGTAGCAGAAGTGTACACTTTTTTGCCCCATCTCGCCAAAGCCCTAGAATCCTTACCTGACGGAATAGGGTTCTTAGCAGTGGCAGCCTTAACACCCTTAGGACCCTGAGAAATGGTTTCTGGATCAGCAGTAGAATTTTTATAAAGAAACTGGTGGGAGTCAGGGAGTCCAATATCCATCAGGCTTAGGGACCAGAGGAAAGGAGTCAGGAGTTAAATTAGACTCAGAAAAGACATCATCCACAATATCCAAAATAGGAGGAATAGCCAGGGGTCTGTGTTGGGGAAGAAGGAAATCCCTAAGCCTTCTCTTACTCAGAGTACTCCTGTCCTTCCCAGTGGAAATGTTCCCTCATCTCATGTAAAGTTTCCCCAAAAGAATAATCCTCAGGAGGAGAGGCTGAAGGAATGGATTCCTTAGCATCAGAATCCTCATAAGGAGGGAAAATATAATCCTGTTCAGAGGAAGACACTGAAAAGATGGATTATGAATCCTCTGATCAAGCATCAAATTCTTGTCTTGGACTTTTGTCTGGAGGGGGATGCGAACCCCTAATCATAGTTAGCAAGTCCTCCACCATTTTAAAGCATTTGTTTTTGAGATTTAGGTCCCGGATCAGAGGAGGCCTGGGCTTGAGTCTTTGCCTTTACCTGAAGCTGAGTAGGCCTGAAAACCCCCTCGGAAGCCGGTACCTGCACAGAGGCTCCGGACCCATCCGAGGGAGCATTATCTGAAGGTCCTGCACCTGGAGTATTCGAAGGCCTAGTTGGCTCCTCGTGGGAGTCCATTTCGGCAAGCGGTTCTGTAATGACCGACGGGCTGCGAAAGTGGCTCACTGACAGCCAAACTGGCAGCTGGCTCTGATTGTAGACTGTCATCTGATTTGGACCTCGGAGGCCTATCCTTATCCTTGCACCTTTTATGAACTCCAGTAGTCAGAAGCATGTCCGACGACATGTGATAATTAAATCACCTCCCAAAGTAATGAAAAGCAAAATCGTATCTCTGTTTAATAGTACGTTGATTAAATCTAGCGCAAAACCGACAACTAGCTACGTCGTGGTCAGGGCCTAGACAAGGAATACAGTAAGAGTGAAAATCCTTATGAGGTATTTGCTTCCCACATGAAATACAATTATTAACTTTTTCTGACATCGGTCTGGAGCAAGAAAAAAAAAAAAAAAAGTTTCCCCAAACGGGTACTTAGCTTTGAAAAGAAGAATGTCTTTGGTATGAAGCACAAAAAATAACAGGAGTCAGCCGACCGGCACTTGCGAACTGCTTCCACCGCGCAGCAAGAAAGACTGGAGAACATGGTGTCGGCTGGGAGCTTTGTACCCCTGGCGCTCTGACTTCAGGGAGGCAAGTGCACAGCCGACGCCGGACCCAGACTTTGGGATTCTGGCCGACCGAGGGCTGCCTGCCGGCAGGAAGAACCCTACAGCGATGACTGCAACAGTGAAACACGATGAACACCTACCACATTCAGCGTTCTCTCAAGAATTAATCCCTTCACCTGTGCAAAAATCTCAGCTGTACTTTTACTATAAAAAAATCAGGCACTTTTCATCTAGTCCCCATCCAAACAGTCCTAAATTGGATAACTATTGTCCAGCATTTCTTCCTTTTACATTACTATTAAGCTTAAAGAAATGACGTGGCAGAGTTGAAGATGTTAAGATTTGCACTGGGTGTGATGAGGATGGACAGGATTAGGAATAAGTACATTAGGAGGGTCAGCCCAGGTTGGAAGGTTTGGAGACAAAGCCAGAGAGGCAAGATTACATTGGTTTGGACATGTGCTGAGGAGGGATGCAGAGTATATTGGGAAAACGATGCTAAAGGATGAAACTGCCAGGTAACAGGAAAAGAGGAAGGCCTAAGATAAGGTTAACAGATGTGGTGAGAGAGGACATGCAAGCGGTTGGTTGCAAGATGCACAGGACAGGAATAAATGGAAACAGTTCTGCTGTGGCGACCCCTAATAGGAGGAAGGCTTTATAAAAAGTAAACAAGTTTTAAATCAATCACTGAATAAATGCCTTACCACATAAACATGCCATGAAATGTTTTATACAAAACACTTAAAAATTAGTCTGTTTCTGTCTCCTTTCAAGCATTAAATGACTAAGTGGGGTACATGCCCTTCAGTCCCTCTCCACGTTTAACAGAAGTATCGGACACTTTCGTTTATGGCCCTACTGCACAAATGTGCAAATTTGTTAGTCTCATTATTATTCACTTATTTCAGTGCTGCTGATCTTGCTGTTCCATCACCATCTCTCAACCTCAAACTCTGGTTTGAGTCCAAGGTACTCCATACTCTTCTTCTAATCAACTGCTGTGCTCTCCTCCCCCCTCTCTCAAGCATCTTCCTTAGGAACATTAGAAAAGGTTTCAATGGCAAAGTCTGAGATATACTATCAGAAGAATAAGAAGCAGGGTCACCTTCTGTACGATGGCTCATATTTATATTGAGCAAACATTTTTCTCCTTAGCCTGTTCTGCAACAAAATGGCTTTGATCCTCCAAGAAAACAAAAAATAAATACTGAAGACAGCTGGATACAGCAGCTTGAATATCACACCTGCATAGACATTCCCCGATTGCTGGGATAAGTTTCACTGTACACCAAGCTTTAGGGAAGCAATCATTTTCCCACAAACATACAGTCTCCAATTTTTTTTAAATACTTGACCCTGATAAACTGTGGCAGAAGGGCAAAACTCTTTCTGCTGGTATTACTGCACCTTTACAAATACAGGTCTTGGCTGCTTTCTAATGGCCAGGTTTGTAGCACACAAACAGTCTTCAATTAACAAATGCTGCTATGGAATACCATTCCAGTTGTACTCATTTTATGAGAGCACAAATAAGCAGTCCGTTTCTTCCAGTTTCTCTGCTAGAACAGAAAAACTCAGGTTTGCTCTTCCTCTCACTCAATTTAAACAACTCTTCTTGAGCAGTGTCACACTCAGACAGCCTTTTCAATTTGACCTCTTGATTTTTGCAATTGTTTTCACTTCATTTGAATAGCACTTCAAAACTCCCATTTTTCCAGCCTTTAATTTTAGTCTACATACTCCATAGTTCCATTTATTTTAATCTCAGAGCACGTGTTACTTTTTCCTATTACTTTAAGCCATTGCTTGTACCAAAGCTGCAGCGTGAAATGCTTTTTGCTGAAGAGCTGCAGGATTCTTCTCAGTTAAGTACTCGTCACCTTCTAGTAGATTTTCTTTCAGGCTCTCCAAGTCTCTTTGTTGGAATCCAAGCAAGGTACTTAAAGTCTCTAATTGAATTTTACTAAAGCTGGCAGAATTACTAGTCCTCACCTCTAATTTTTTCCCCCCACACTGGAAAAGTTGTAGTTAAGCATATTGATTAGAGTGCAGCCATCATGAAGTCCTACCTTCCAAACTTGAGGAAATATCAAGTAAAGCTACAAGGTATCAAAACACTGCTGCACTGCAGTTAAAAAGCCACACACAATGTAATTGGTCTGGAAGTAAAATATTAGAAAAGAAACAGAGACCTACTATAACAAATATACGCACATATATAGACTGCTTTTAGCATGATTAAAAGTGAAGAGCTAATCATATCCATCTCTGAACAGCTAACCAAATCCCTGCAGGGAGGACACGTAGATTCCACACAAAAGGTGCTCCAGCCAAGAATCGAACCAGAGAATCTCTTGCTGTGAGGCAACAAAGCTAACAGTTGCCCCACAGAAGCAGACTGCAATGTAAAACCTTTTACTGCAGAAGAAAGCTACTAGAAACTAAAAACATGCAGGTTAAGATTGAGTTCTTTTTCCAATACAAAATATTAAATTTTACCATGGCATCCAACATCTAAAATTTGCAAAAGCAGTACATCTGTTCGTAAAGCCCCCCACAAAAGCCAAAGGTAAAAAAACACTGGTCCCAGACAGGGTTTCTTAAAAAGAACCATACTATTTTCAAGAAAACATGTATAGTATAGAATTAATGTTTTGTGCCAATAGGTGCTCCAAAGGAGACTTACCTGCTAGAAAGCAGATGAAGACCAGCTGCTGCACTTTGTGAAGACTCTGAGATGCTTCTTCAGAAGGCAGCAAGAAAGTACTGAATTTTCCACACCAACTGCCCTTCCCCTGGGCTAATCACATCAGCAGTATGAGTGGAAATAAGGGATGGAACCAGAGCTTCTGGTAGCTGGCAAGTTGAGTCTTGTACAAGACAACTACATAGCCCTAAAGGCTACTGTACCAGTGGGAACATCAGCAACTGCTTAAAAAAAAAAAAAAAAAAAAAAAAAACACACACAAGCAGCAATCCATTTAGCATGGACTCAGAAAAAGTACTCTATAGTACTGTTAGTCTTGCGAAGTGAGTGTTAAAAATGGGCAATACCGCCATACAACTCATCTGTACCCAGTTTCATTACATGCGCCATCAGTTTTGCATTCCATTCCCCTATGCTTTTGTTTAAGTTCTTGCTCAGAGAATGTCACATCAGTATACAGCAACTATGACACGTCCCCTCAGACCCACTTTGTTAATGTAGTGCATTACCATATGAGCAGCAGTCAGTCTTTGCATATAGCTTGTACTAATTCAACCAATGCATGTAAGACTTTAAACAACTGCAGGACTGCCCAAATAATTTTTTTTTTTTTACCTTATGTGCTTTCTAGTACTGCGGTGGTGGTGCTGCAGTAGCGCTGTCACCTCACAGCTAGACGTTGCCCGTTCGATTCTCAGAGCGTCGTGTGTAGACATGCATGAATGGGCGTTCCTTCTTTGAAGGTTGTGCGTTAGGCCCAGCAAGCCAGCATGTAAAAATCTGCCAATCATTAGCGGACCGGAGTTCTGTTGTGGCAACCCCTAACTGGGAAAAGCCAAAAGACACAAACAAACCTTGTTATGTGCTTTCTCAAAGTCTAGGAATGTCTTTTGGACATAAAGACCTTAACCATTTTGCCAAGTTGTCCGACTCCCATTCACAATATACAAGATTTGATCCTAACCACCAACCAATGCCTCTGCGTTTTCATGTTCCGCCAGTATCTCTGGGGTTCCTCTCCCAAAAGTATGCCAACTGTTTCAACTCGAGCTCACTCAAAAATGAAGTAGAGGGCAGTAGCACTGGATCTAGATGGTATGTACAAGGGAAGACTTGTACAGACCAACCATTTTGGGCATCAACTAAAGTGTGCAGTAGCCACAAGAGAGGAGAGCACGAACCACAGACAGTGTGCCCTGTCAGGGAAGCCCCAGTGTAAATGGGCATGGGTATATGCCAATAAGCGGGTTGAAGGCAGGGCCTACTGAGACATACGCTAGGGATCCATGCTAGTGGCAGAAGGGTGTGCGCACACCATGAAGTCCAGCAGCCCTGGGTAAATAAGTTACTGGCCATCCAGAGTCCAGTTGCCCAGCTTGGGTTACCAGAGACAGTTCAGTTAAACAAATGCTGGATGCAAGTCAACTAACCTGCCAAACACGAACTAAAATGGGGTGAAGATGTACTTTGCCTCCATTCATTTGAAACATTTCAACTTACCTAAACTTCTCCCCTACTTGGGAAGGGCATTTTCAATGGAAGATAAAATTTTACTCCAAAAACCGCCAAAATATTAGCTTCAGTGCTAAAGACCCCTCTGGCAGAAGCCCAATCTCTCTGTATTTCAATATATTTTTTTGCAAAGTTTCACACAGTAATATGACTAGGTACACAAACCACTGTACTAGCTACAGATCAATAACTGAAAGTCAGATGAAAGACAGACAATTCAATGTACCAATTGATGCCTTGGCTAGAAAATATGCCCATGAAATCATTTCGCTGACTCAAGCTGCTGAGCTTACTTCCAACACCCCCTCACCCAGCTTAGCAAAATGTTGATTAAGAGACTGAAAAGGCAGAGGTTATTACGAACACAGACTCTCTAGAAATAAAAGACTGCAAAAATCAATAGAAAGACACAGCAGAGCTACTGTCTCCTCAGTTTTCTATCAGTAAACCAGCATCAGCAATGCAAAACATCTACTTAAAAATGTAGAACACACTTCAGCATGGCAGTTCCAGCAGCCAGTGTGGGCACAAATAGAAAATGGACGTGTGTGTGATGCAGGAGCATCAGTAAAACAAAACAATTTTTTTCTGCATGTTTGGGTGTGGTCACAAGCCTTTCAGGACTAGACACCACAATTTTAATTTAAAACCATGACAGAGCACTGATCACTTCTGACCAATTTCAGTCTTGGCACAGGATTAGTTTACAATCAATATCTACCCATTTCTCTACATTATATAGAATCATACAAACATCTATACATCTACTTTATACACATATTTAGATGCACATACACTTGTGTGGGATAGCTCAAATATATGGGTTCCCTATTTTTTCAAAATACTGAAATAATGAATTTCATCATTTCGAAATTAAAATAGCAAAGGCTTGAAATACCAGCAAACCAGAAGCGTGAAATTCAAAATCCTGAAGTATGGAGATTTTGAATTAGCGTTTCTGGTATTGTGGTGTGTGAATGGTAAGATGCAAGTTTGGGTATGTTGGTTAAGGGCTTTAGTGTAGGTCAGAATGTACACACCCTCGCGTGCACACACATCACAATGTGTGGGAGTGAGTTACCTGGGTGTGTGACTGTGCAACCTCAGTATAAGTGTGGGGGGTGGCCTAATGCTTAAGGTGTTTGCCTTAAACACAAGAATTTGAGTCTCACAAGAGATAACTGTCTAGACTTAAAGTGGCTTGCAAGGGCAGTTAGCTCAGTACTAATCTATGAACCTACATGGGGGGGTGCAAGGGTTTGCCCCCCCCACCCTGCTTATCTATAGTGTAGTATATTATATTTGAGTTGGGGGGGGGGTAAGTTGTGTGTGTGCAGTGTATCTGTAGTGTATACTCGGGATTTTGAATTTCGCAGTTGTAGGGTTTCGGTGCTTGGTGTGTTCAGCTATCTAATTTCAAAATACTGAAATTAGTGATTTCAGTATTTCGAAATTACATAGTGAACGTACACACACACAAATTTTCCACTGTGACTTGGGTTTCAAGGACTGTCTTCACCCCTCCAAAGAAATTTCAAGTTAAACAAGGTAAACGTGCAGAAAGACCAATTAAGTGACAAGGGAGTTAATCTGCACTAATACAGAAGATTCTCTGAGACAGGTCTTCACTTTGTCATAGGAAAAGGATTACAGATCATGGGTTCAACAACTTTTCTGTAAAACACACAGCAAGTGAGGCTACACAATATAGCCAGTTTTGAGTACTACAGCAAATCTACATATTTACAGTGGAGTACTACTAGTCTGCATTGGCAGTTTGTCACCTCCAGGGTAAAGACGTACAGGATTTAAGTGATCTGCACATATTCTAAAACTTACCTTTGCACCACAGCATGCAGTGCAAAACAGCACTCAATACCTACCCCCAAAGAAGGTTTTTGTCATGTTGACATCAGACGATAATCTTAAAATATGCAGATCCCCTGCACTGATATCACTACAGAAAAACTGGTAATGTAGGCATAGGAAAACTATTTGCTGCATCTATACACTTTTGCATATGCACAGCAGGCACCTGGCAAGGTGCTTCATCTATGGACATACAAGAAATTAACCTAAAAGGAGAAGATAACTTTTTGGCTCATGGTATAATAAAAAAAAAAAAAAAAAAAAAAGAAAAAACACAAAGTTAAAAGCTTTTCAAAGAAATACATTATGGCACTTGACTCATGTGCTGTACATAAAATTGGCAAATCATTAACCACCCTAAAAGGTAACACTTCCCCAAGCTACTTTAGCACCACTTTTTCACTCAAAATCACAACCACCTTAAGGACCACGTTTCAAATCTCAGAGTCTGGAAAAAAATGGGCACAACCAGCAACAAATACTTTTAAACAGAGGCACCATCAGGCTTGAAGTAGGGATGCTGGATGAGGTTAAGGACAGAGAGAGTTACAGTAAGCATGGAACTTTCATATACCATATTAGGAATTTCTAATCTCCATCACCATAAGGATGGAAGACCAAACTTCTTTGGTGGTTCAAAAGCCCCAGTAACAGCAGCACCAAGAGACTTACCAGTTGTGCAGGTCATGAACCTTGCGATGTCCGAGTGTTCAGAAATGCCCCACATGGCACACAAAATGTCATTCTATCCCAACAGAACCTAAACTATCAAACTGCCATACAATGGAGTACATATTTGATTAAACAATTGGACCAATTACAATTTTTGATAGGAGAGGTAGAAAAAATATGAATCTCAGAGTTAGAATATTTACTTGGGGGGGGGGGGGGGTCTCTCCACACAGGGAGGTGCACTGTGGCAAAAAAAGTTTAGAGAGAGGAGAGGAAAAAAAAAAGTGATGTTTCCCTCTCCTCCTGGATTTTGTCTTTTTTTCAGTGTGTCAGCATGTTATGAGCGCACACATTTCACAAGACACCCATTCTAGATTTTTTTTTTTTTTTTTTTTTTTTTACACTGCTATTTACAGCAGAAGCATTAAAACAATCCACAAAAATTTTGGGCAGGCAGACCACTACATCCTTAGATCTTGATGCAAACCCTTTTGTGATCAGATGGGTCACAAAGAAGGATTTTCTAACCACCTTGGCAACATGGTTATCAAAGGAAAGCAGACTATCTACTTGGGTCCCTAGATCCCTTATCTCCTATGTGGTAGTTTGCGGGTACTCTGTTTTTTCCAAAGGGGATTACTACGCATTTTTTAGCATTTAGCTTGAGACCATGGCTTTGACACCATGCATCAGTCTCATTAAGACCCTTCTGGAGGATATCCATGTCGGCCGGAGACTATTATAGCACCCAGTTTGCAGTCGTCCACAAACTGTCAGCCACAGCTCTTCAGTGCTTGCCTGTACTTCTGAGAAGTATATGCCAAACAGGAGAGGCCCCGAATCAGCTAATAGTAGCAAACAAAACTCTCTACTAACCTGAACACACACCCATACTTAAAAATTAGCATTCCTTACAGCAACCTCAAGACACTTCGCTCATCCAACAAATCACTAGTCCAAACCCTCAAAAAAGTAACTCCTCATCTGGAGACTCTCTATATGCAAACTCTGTTGGCAAATATGGAACTCTTCCTGCTGAGCTTACTTCAGAACCTGTTCTAACCCAATTAGAAAAAAAAAAAAAAAAAAAAAATGAAGACAGTACTTTAAAAAGCAATGGCTATGCCCTTGCTCTAATCTGGACCAACTCTGCCAGTATAAAACATGTGCTAAAGAGGTCTTTGCCACCCCTACATTGTTTTTATATGTATTGTATTTGTAGCAGTGTAACTTTTAATGCAGCAGTTTTTCTGATAATGTCCACACACACACACACACACACTTCCAAGCACGACAAAACTAGAACCAAACAGGAGTGTACTGCTAAGAAAATAAAGTATGAATACAACAACAAGCAGCACTGAGACCACAGCCAGGGCAGGTATGTTACACTACCACTTCTCAACACAAACGTTCGTTTGTTGCAACACCTACGGGTGTTTGCTTACGTTTGTACTCCACATATAAAAAAGCTCAGCAAAAACACTGTTAAACATCCATAAGATGAATATTTCAAATATATGGTCTTCCCAAGCACAACGCATATAATCAGCTCGGCAAGTGTAGTTCACCTCCGTTACAATAGACAACTGCATTCATTAAAACCAAGTATTTATTCACATTGAACAATAACTTAAAAATAAAAAACAAAACGATAAGCGCTTTTGGGTCTCCTCAATGACCCTTCATCAGATCCATGTATACTGTGCAGTTAGTGCCAGTTTAAAAATTACTCTGTACCAATACAGTGCTAGTGGACGGGTGATGTCACAACCACCTTCTCAAGCCATGCCCCTTGAGCGTTGGTTTCATGGGAAATGTAGTGTTCAGTCCCAGTCTTCTGCAGGCGTGTCTTCCAATCCAATACATTTCTTCCTGCTGCAATCTGTTGTCACCTCCTCTTTCCGAGGTGAGAACAATTCCAAGCACTCTGAACTTGAAATTATGTCCTTCACTGTCCCCATGTTTGGCAAGAGAATTCTTATAATCTTTGAGCCTGATGTCACGTATATGCTTCGATAGTCTCTCCTTGAGTTGTCTTAATGTCTTTCCAACACAGAAATGGTCACACAATGAACATGTGGCCAAGTATACTATATTTTGTTTTGTGTTACAATCAGCATAGAATCTACAGGTGTATTTCTTTTTGATAATGGGATGCTCAAAGCTGTTCTCTGTGCATATATACCTGCACATAGAAGAGGGACATTTCCATGTAGAAGGTGTACTATCAGAGCTGACACGTGGTACTAGATAATCTTCTTTGCATAACCTATTTTTCAGATTACTTACATTCGTATAACCAAACTTGGGTACCTCTCCAAATCACTGCTTTGCATTCTTCACTTGACAATAGTATCTTCCAGTTCCTTCGAATAATGTTGCATATCCCCTCAGTATCTGTTGTGTGTGTGAGAATCATTTTAAACTTCTCTTTGCTCATTCCAGCAGTTTCTTGAAGGTGCACCTTCTTATTTTCCTTTTAAGTATGGCTTACCTCTCGTTTCCCTTTCTAACAGCACATTGTGTCTCTCTCACTATATTATCTCGCCTCCAAGTGTTCAGACATATCATTCATAGCTCTACAAAGGGTTGCATCATTCAAATGTATCCTAGATGCTCTAAGGAATTGACCTCATAACATTTCTGTATGTATATTTTGGATGCATGCTGTTCCTTGGTAGTATACTATTCTTCCAACATTTTTTTTTTTTTTTTTTTTTTTTTTTTAAATAGGCTGGTTTCTATGTTCCATTCTTCATCTTGTAGTTCTCGCATCTAAAATGTCCATTTGACTTTCATTAGTGAGAATAGTAAAGTTGGTGCTATTCTCTAAATATCTGGAAATTGTTGAGCTCCATGACATCACCTTTCCATAAAATATAAATATCCACAAAATCTCAGATATATTTATCTAAGCATTTACTCCAAGGATTGCTTTGATATATTACTTTATCTTCCCATTGCGCCAACACTGTTAGCATTTACAGATAAGCTCCATGACATTTGCAATTGGCTTGTCACAATGTTAAAAAACTGAAGATAATACAGAAATTTCAATGTTTACATAAAGTGAAGATTTTTGTTATAAACTGTAAGGTTTAAAGTATACAGCTACCAACCATTAGTAGGTTAGGAAAATATGCGTGGAGGGGGTAATAGTATATTTGAGATTGGACAGTATGATACAATAGATATTAGACAAACTTATTTTTAGTAGGGGAGGGATTGTTTTGGGTGGGATGAAGTAATAGTAGAGGTAGTTGGAGGAGTCAGAATCCTGTTTCAACACTCTGCAAAACTTAAATTTATTCTACCTCTCCACCTAAGCAGCAAATCTACAGATATTTCCAATTACTTTCCTACTGCTATCCTATCCCCCACTTCCAAACTTCTTGAAAGATGTATTCATAGCTTCCTTCTTAACTAAGTTGGTCAAGAAGGAAGCTATTACCAACACAGCACAGTTTTAGACCAGCTCATAATACTAGGACTGCTTTGTTATCCTTCAAAGAGATAGTTAAAGCACAAGACTATTTTTCTTCTCAGCTTCTCGGCTTATCAAAAGCTCCAGATACAGTTTCTCACCACTTGCTTCTAGATCAGCTTTTCAAAATGAGTCTCTCCTCCCTCTCTTAAATGGTCCTCTAGTTACTTGTCGGAACTCCCCTTATCTACACAACTGTACTGGTTTTCTCCAAGGCTCTCTACTAGCCCCCCTACTATTTAACATATTGATCTTCAAAATTTCCTCATGCCATGGCTCTCATACAATATGTGGACGACTCAGTTATTTGTTTCTCAGACATGCTCCATCTACAAATCACTCAAGATGTTTTACCTCTACTGAGACCTGGCTCAGCAACAAGTGATACTTAACCCATACAAAACTAAGCTACACTTTTACCCTCCAACAAACAAAAGCCCACATCACCGTACAAATCAAAACATAACCAAAGCTGTTTCTTAACCAAACTCCTGGCAGTAATAATGGAAGATCAAAAATCTGACCAACACTTATGTTGCATAATATTAAAACATGCCAGAAACTTGGCACTCTGTCTTCTGGCTTTTCCTGGTTAGGGGTCGCCACAGCGGAACTCCGGTCCGCTAATGATTGGTAGTTGATTTTTACCTGCCGAGTTACCAGCCCTGACGCACAACCTTCAACAAAGGCACGCCCATTCACGCATGTCTCCATGCAGAAGATGCTCTAGCTGAGAATCGAACCGGAGAAACTTGGCACTCTACTGGTATAAAAACACACTAAACATACCCTTGCTACCACCCATCTTTTGTATATAGTGCCCCAACACTTCCTTACAAAACTTCCCTAAAAACTAAGCGGGCTACAACAACAACAAATAAAAAAAAAAAAACAAACAAACAAACGCCAAATTTGCTACAAATGCTAAATATTCTTCCCATCATTGTATAGCTCTGCATTCTCTTAAGAGGTTCAAACTCTCTCACTACCACATCCAGCTTACAACAGTGCATAAAATAATCCACAAAACATTGGCCTGCTCTGCCCTTAGTTCATTATTTAACAGCTACCTACCCAAAAGATCCCTCGCATCTGAAAATGTTAGGTTTATGCACAGCCCGAAGTTATCAGACGGTTAACATCTATACGCCTGTACTGTGGCCAGAACCTTGTAATCCCTAACAATTCACAGCTAACCGAAGCTTTGCTTCATTAAAAACAGAACCCCCCCCCTCATCCAGATTCTGCTCCTGCACCAAGCCCCCTCCCTTGAAATCATGATTTCCTCTATTTCCCAAAGATATGATACAGTCCTTTCATTTATCATGCTCATCTCTTCTTAAAGTATTTACGACAAAAAAGCTTGTGCCCAAGCCTACGTTGCTGATGTCCTTACATTCACTGCTGCAGTAATCCTTACTAATGGGATTCCCAGCCATAGAGTCCTCCGTCTGGCCAGTTTACCTTCCATTTAAGATACGCCGAATATCACCCGCTTACTCCTTGCATAAGGTAGGGCATAAAGGCGACGTTCAAGCATACCATCCTCAGAACGTGTCTGCAGCCAGTCCGAATGGTGTTTTAACTGCCAGGCTGTTGCATACATCTATTTTTTCTGTTTATTGGCTTTTCTGTGCTTACTCCTGTTTGCTGGAGCCCTCACAGTTGCCAAGTACCCAGCTGGGTTTTGGGTTAATATCATCCAGGAAGGGTAAATGCCAGTGTGGGAGACAGACTCCCCCATAAAGACAGTCACGATGAGTGTTTTTTTTTGCCTTGGTGCTGCTCACGACCATACTTGTTCAATTGGTCAGACGTCCTTATTAGACCTCCCAGGAAGCCTGTTCCTCCTCCCCTAGGATCTTAATTTTGTTCTGGAAAAATTGACTCTGGCTCCTTTTGACCCGGATGTTTCAGCTTCCTTGCAACATTGTTTTTGGAAGACTGTTCTTGTTAGCTCTTCTGCCAGACGGGTGTCAGGGTGTCCTTGCGAACTAATACTTTTATGTTCAAGGTGGTTATAGTCTATTAGTTTGTCTACCCTTTTCCCCTCTCTGCAATCAGACAGCGAGAGGGTGCTACATACCTCAGATGTGCATATACAGCTCAGATTTTAGTTTCCTTTCATCCTAGGTCTTGAGGTTTGGCCGCAAACTATTTCCATTTGGATTTCAAAAGCTACTTCCTTTTGTTGCACTAGGCTCATTCCACTATAACTCTGGCTTCTTCTGGTGCTTTTTTCAAAGGCTAACATGTTAATTCTACTTTTGAAACTGCTACCTGGACTTCTGTGCATACCTTTACCAAACACATTACCAGTTGGATGGCATCTCCAGAGCTACAGCTGGTTTTGCTGCTGCCACTCCTCATGGCTTCTTGGAGGGCTCTGCTGCTTCCTCCTTCCACTTTACTTCTTGAACTTTTGCACTCTCCCATTAGTAATTACTACTGCAGGGCATAGTACAGTTGTGTAAAATCTTACCATAATGGTAGATGTCCTTGCCTTCACCGCTGCAGTATTCACCCCCTCCTTCCATCCGCTGGTCTTTTTCCCTGCCTGGCTGTGCAGATTCTCCTTGGTTTGCCTTGGACTACTGTTCCTACTGGGGAAATCTATTCTGAGGATGGTACGTCTGAACGTCACCTTTATGCCCTACCTTATGCAAGGAGTAAGCAGGTAACATTCAGCATACCTTAAAGAAACAGTAAACTTTTGTAAACTGGCCAGACGGAGGGCTTCACGGCAGGGAATCCAGTTAGTAATACTGCAGAGGTGAAGGCAACATTACCATTACGGTAACATTTTACAGAGCTGTGCTTTCTTCTTTATACATTTCTATTAATTCCTAATTAACATCATCCCACAAAAGCATCCTGAAAAAACAGTGCTTCCCTTTGGCAGAATTTTGTATAAAGCCAGTCTTTTAGTTTGTCTCATGTTGTAAATTAAGTGACTTTATTACCTGCAACTAAATTAATGCTGGCCTCTATTGTAGTTTCTCCTCAGGCCTCAACTAAAAATGGGTTCTTCGGCCCGGTAAACAAATGCCAAAAACTAAATACAAGACAAGGAGATGCATGTATCAACAGCTGTTTCAGTGGGAAAATTTTCACCACATTACCTACTGCGAGCCCTCAACTAGCCTCTGCCAACCTGGCTATCAACTTTAGGATATGCAAGAGAGGATAGGCCTGAACACAGCGGACTTGCATCGTAGGAGAAATAAGGGAAGCACCAAAGTTTGGGCATACCACCACTAAAAGAGTATTTCTGGACTTCTGGATAACATTTTCAGATACTCTGCTTTATTAAATCAACTAACCTGTTTTGCAACACAGACAGACTAGCAAAAGTAGGAAAAAACTTCCCCCTTTTCAAGGCAGAAGGCAATACTAGACAAAGAATTGCTTATGCTATATACAAATATAAGAACCAAAGTTTTACCAGTGTGTTTAACAGTAACTACTATACTTTCAGATTACTTTTTTTAAATACAGTGGAAACATTTTCAATTTTTAATTTTCTAAATTTCTTCTAGGTACTTTTTGCCTGAACGTCCAATAACCACAGAACCTCTGCCACTGGTACTGGAGTCAACTTGTTGCCTGTAACAGGTATCCAAAGTATGGAAGTGAACACAATGGTGGGGGTCATCTAGGCAAACGTGGGTGTTTTGCATCTCTGCCTGCATCCTCACCATCTGCACACCTTCCGTGGAGGAAGGGCATCCTCTTCCCATTTGCCAGACTAAATCTGCCTTACACCGCAAATGGTGTAGGAACAGTCTCTTACCAATTACAGAACTATACAACAAACTTCATTAGCATGTACCCAGCTTGATGAGGACTGCTGACAGGGTAATGAAGAGTTTTTACAGGGCCTGCTAGGCTTTCTCCGGACAAAGATTAGCTACCATCACTGGGGTTGGATCACCATGCACACACACTTCAGGTTACAGACACTGGTCTCCATGTTGTAGGCCTGCGCTCAAAAGGAAAGCAATCTACCACTGGCAAACCAAAGTCAGAACCACTCTCCAATACTCTCTCCCTCCCTGGCTCTCTTGTGCTTGAACAGCTACTCAACTCAAAATGATCAGAGTTGCAGTCAGGACTTACGCACCAGAACCAGGCCAATTAAAAGTTTTTGTACTCTTTGCTCATATTTTGGCCACTTGTAAGCATTATGAAAGCCCCCCCCCGAATAAAAAAATGTCGGGTATGCCTGTCTGCAGTAAGGTTTTTTTTCCCTACAAAAAAGGTAAAAATGTTAAACAAGTGTTCCATTGCAAGTCACAGGGTAGGGCTTATGCCCCAAGAGAGGTCCCAAACTTTTCTTCTTTTGGCCTTTTCCCGGTTAGGGGTTGCCACAGCAGATCTGTCCGCTCATGATTGGCAGTGGAGTTTTACGGTGTCGAGTTGCCAGCCTGGCGGCACACAACCTTCCACAGCAGGCACACACGCCTAGGGCCAATTTAAGAGTGTCCAATCCACCTACAGCTCGTCTTTGGGATGTGGGAGGACATGCAGACTCCACACAGATGAAAGTAATACACAAACTGCATCCGAGCCATTTCCTCTTGCCTTGTCTGCAGCATGACAAAAATGAGGAAAAGATTTGGCACAACATTGTGGGGTATGAGCAGGATGTTTAAACAGCCTGAAGTTATCGGCCAAGAAATATATCCTGGACTTTCACTTGTCACAGGAACATCCCCTCTCTCTCGAAACTTCACAAGCAATCGATAGCAATCGTGCAGTACAAACAGTATCTGGACCAAGACATGGCCTTTGACTACATTCCCTGTGCAGAAATAAAAAGAAAAAGTACATCTGACTAGAAATCCTTATTTTGTGCCGTTAACAGACAACTAATTATACAACACAACCCACATGGCTACAGTCAAGTGCCACTGCTGAATATAAAAAAAAAAAAAAAAAAAAAAAAAAAAAGTTACCAATGGTGTACCATAAGGCTCACTGTTTAGTCCTCTCCTACTTGACATTACACCTGGCCTAGGACCATCAAAGTTTACAGAAAACTGTACTTTGGGTGTTCTTATTCCAACTTTCACTGGCCTGCAATTGATCCAACGTGGAGCAGACCATGTAAACAACTGATTCAAGGACAATCTCCAATGTCTCCCAAATACACAATCTAATTTTTGCTTGAAATGTTACACAGAAATTTTCTCAAGTACACAAATGTTGGAGGTGTGACCGGAAGATAGATAACTGGGAACATATTTTCTGAGTGCGCAAGTGAGCTGGTAGACTAAGGATTCCCTGTAGCGTGCACTATCGGAGATGCTGGGTGGGCCGATTGGTGTGACTAGAGATGATTTTCTGAGCTAGGATACTGAACCAAACTGCCTAAACATGGTAAAGCCTTGCTGTGTAATTATAGTGACTGCCAAAATAAAAAGCAATTACTAGAAAATGGAAATCAAAACCTAAACCAACTATACTAGAAGCAGTGGATACAATAACAGATAATACTGGAACAGAGACCTTTAGAAAAGGATAGGAGCAAACTACACAGGAAAAAATGGGAACAATACATTACAGGGGAGGAACAAGGTTTAAAAGAAGGCAGGAATTAAATGAGCAATGAAATGTCAGACTGATGTATAATGTTTGCATCTGGGTGCGTGTCAGTATGGTTTGTGATGTAAAATGCAACTAGGATTGTATCTGTGTGGTTTTCATTTATAAAGGTACATCACTGTCGTAAGTGATATGTTAGTAAAAATTTTATATTTCTTGTTTTAAAAAGGGCAGGAACTGAGCAATTTATGCAATGTTGCTTAGATTACATGATTTATATTAATATACGTGAACTAAGTTTGTAAAAGTGAACTTGTTACGGTTACAGTTAGATTACTTTTATGTAAGTACAATTTGCCCAGGTCAAAAGTGATAATTCAATAAAAGGTATTAAAAAAGGTTGCATAGTTCATAATTTTAGCAAACTTCATACCATAAATATAAAATGCATCTTTTGGCACACAATTTAAACACGTCATTTAACTCGAGATTCCTAATAACAGAAACCAGTGGCCTAAAAATAGGATAGTTCTCTCTCTACACTCTTCCACAGACTCTTTTGTCGAGCCTTTCTAGCCATGAAGATAAAACACCCTTTGTCTCCTATTCCTTCACTGAAGGAAGGCTACCTGAAATACTAAGTGATACGAGCAAAATGTTCAGCAACAACTGAGACATGCTAGCAAAATAGGTTCATATCCTAACACTTTTGTACCAGTCACCTTCAAACTGCCAACCAGCAGCTAACAATGCTCTTCCTCTTCAGAAGTCTACACCATACCACCTTGCAATAAAACAAACCAGATTAAGACCCTCCATTAGAATTTCCTAGCTCAGACAAGCAACCATGCACGTACCTCATTTTCCACCTTTAAATCCAACAATACTCATTAAATACTCACCTACTTCTACTGCACTCACAGGAACATTCCAATCTAGGATGACTAAAAAATAATCCATTTCCCACTGCATGTACAATCTCATTAGAATGCCTAATTTCAGACAAGCAGCTACATACAACTGGGCCATTCTCCACCTAAAAAAAAAAGCCTCCATACCACCTCCGCTCACCCCTGCATACACAATTGTCAATCTTACTAGTACAGTTATACAAATCCCAACACACTAGGCTAAGAGGGCCTGTTAAAACTTCCACAAAACATTAGCAAGTTAACACACTTCTGGGTGTAAATTATTCAGACAAAACAGATTAAGAGGGCTGGTGGTTTGGTAGTTCTGCAAATTATAAGCATGTGCCTAAATGAACACTCAGTCTCAGCAAACCAGCCCACAGAGAATTCACAAAACTCTCAAATATGGCAATTTAGAGATTCTTTGACAAACAGCTAACAAAGCAACTACCGTAACTGACAGCAACGGAAGATTAAGTACAGACTGTGGGTTCCATCGCATACTATGGCGAAAGAAGTCTGACCCAAGAGGTGCTCTGTGACTCAGCGTTGCTACTTCTCGATTCTCCAAGTTCAGTTCTTGGTGCTGGTATATCTTTTCTCCCTCAACCCCCACTCAAAACCACCATTTGCCACTACTGCCAAAGGCAAATAGGTTATTACCCATTACAAACAGAGCTACTCTCCCCAGTACTTTGATGCATAAAAAAGTCTGCATTTGATTACTGCCCCCGCCCCCAAACTATTTCCTTTCAGAGGGGAAAAAAAAAAATCACACGCAGAAGCAGTCAGAACGGGCCTTCTTAGATGAATTCAAAACCACAACTGGTTTACTGGCTGTATGACCGTGTTCAGGTTAAACTGGTCAAGGAAGGTCAACTCACCAAATGATCTACCCATTTGACTATATTAGACTTAAAATTTGGTAATGTCTTGTCAGACACAAATATGCTGTAAAACAAAACCGCTCTCATTACGCAAGAAAGATATTGCTACAGTAGTATGCTTAAAAACAAAAAAATTACAGATTTACTATACGCAACAGCTAAGCTGATTAGGTACTGAAGCAAGTTAAATAAAAGATATTTATCATAAAGCAGCGTAAAGGCAACATTTTTTTCTCTCGTGTATCTGCAGCTTACTCCAACTTTACATGACCGATTCAAATTTCTTTATCAGGATACATGACCTTTCTTGTGAACTTTCTCTGGACAGATTCCAACTGTTACTTCCTTCTGGTCTAAATGCATAAGAAATTGTATTCTAAATATGGGTACTATACAACTTTTACGATTTCAACATTCTTAACTGTTAAATTTTTGGTCACCATTCATCTTCCTCACAGTTATCCTAGTAATGTACCTTGCATACAGCTTGAAGGAGTTGCTAGTTACGATAATATCTAGAGCCTTATACTGATGTGCTGCCAGAAATGCACAAAATTAAATTCATGTAAATGAAAAAAGCACAACCCAACGCTATTAATCCATGATAACTGTATCAATGCAATTCTTGTATGGAATAAGTCTATTAATAAATACTAGTTTACAAATCAGCAGCATACTTACCAGGACATTGACAGGAATAGTTAAACACCAAGCTGAAAAGCACTGTACCCAAGACAGATGTGGAACCCCAGTATTTTTCCTTAAGCAACTGGATTTCCATTTGCAATAACTGCTTCCACTCCGTCCAAAAGTAGAGACATGATCCAACTGATAATATACTTATCTTTAAACTTGCACACTGCAATGCATATACTTGGTCAACCTGCCACTATTAAATCTGTGTTGACTAAAGAATATGGTTCCTACAATGAGCCTGGATTATTAGTTCTATTATACGCCTTCCAAAATACTAGAATATGGAAGTCAGACTTACTGGTTTAAGTCTGATACCAAATTCCCTTCAATCCTTCTTATAGGATGGCATGACGTGAAAGTTTCCATAACTAGAAAACAGAGTTGCGTAATAAGCTGCTAAGGTAACCATTAAAATCAGTGCCAAAACAAATTGTGTTACAGCTGATGCATTTTTTTCCGCACCATTTCCTGAGAACCCTTTTCAGACTCTGTTTTAAATGCATCTTCATTCCACCACTGGGGGGGGTTGAAATTCCTTACATTACACTCTTTTTAGATACATTAGATATGACATTTGTAGGATCTCTTGAATCACAAAGTAACCAAACTCACCATCTGTTACAGCGTGCACTGTGGACCCATTAATATTTTATTAGATTAAAATATTCAGTTATGGGCAACTGAACAGTTAATTTTTTTGTATTATGTACTTCCAAATGTCCTACCAAAAATAAGTGGATTCAAGGTATGACAGGATAAGACTTTTAAAAATTCCTTAAAGAATTTATGACTTGTTCCTGATGGACAGTTTACTGCTATTAGACTCAAATCCAGTTACAGATTTTCTCTTTCTACAATCTCATCCATACTACGCAAATACACTCAGATGAACTCACTGAAGTGGTAACAATATCCGTTTGCATTTTATTGAAGCTTCAAGCATTAAACTGGAATCAATCTACAAAACTGGAACCACTGAATCCTTCTTCAGATTTTTTGATCCACAACAGAATCTTGTATAAATTCATAGATGGCCTTTCCATTCTAGCAAAGTTTTCCCGAAAGAATGAACACCGACAGCCAGGGATTTATAAGCTACCTCTGTACATAAGGGACATGCGTGCCAGGCCCAATGTAAATTTCCTATTCCCCATCCACTAATCTAGGCTGTGCTTAAACTGGGTTAACAGACTAACTGAACTTCACAATGATGCAAAGCCTGTTCAACAGGATGGGCAGTCTCTGGAACATCTGTCTCCAGAGCATATTCTGTTTAAGTCACAAATTTCAGGTCCATAGACTTATCTCGGATGCAAATATCTTGTATATTTGTAAGTTAAAGTGTGGGGGTTGCAGATACCTTGTAAGGCAGGTATAGATCACTCCTCAAATCTATAGGAGCGACAGAGTAGAGAGAAAGTTCTTTAAGGCACTCTGTATAAAGCAGGTTTGTTGCGCCTTGTATTCTTTTTGTAACCAACCTCTGAAGTTGCTGCACATACCTGATCGGGTGCATTTTACTCTAGGATTGGTTTGATAAGGGCAGAGTACGGGGGGGGGGGGGGAATAGTGTCCTCTTTGGACTTAGATGCCATGCCCTTACTTATAAGTTGCACAACATAAGACATAAAACACTGCGCAGTGATGAAAATTATTGTTTTATCCTCTTAAATAACACTGGGTCGCCCACCCAGCCTGAAATTCCAACAAATCAAAACATTTACATTCCAATTAAACCAATATATTACAATTTTCCTCTACGACTTTCTTAATATCTACAGAATCAAAGGAAAACTGCAAAACCATAGCATTGCCATGGTTCACTACACTTATAATCATTGCTGGTTCCATAAACCCCAACCAAGTCACTGTTGAACTTTCTCTCTCAATGAATCTCAACCCCAGGCAGATGACCCCAGGCAGATGAGTTAATATTTTTTTTACTTTAAAAAAAAAAGAAGAATAATGACACCACGACTGAAGTTTTATTAAAAAGCTACAGGGTACTCCTTCTGGATGAACATATCCCTCAACCTCTCAAATTCTAGTACCGGTCAATCCTCCCTTGAAGTCCAATAGGAAACTATAATACTACATTAATTTCTAACTAAACTTTTCTATGTAGTGGATGACCGCTATCAAAATGAAGAAAAAATTACTAATATAAACGTTTCCTGTAAACTCTGGTTTCAAGCTCACTATTTCCAGGAATTCACCTACATCCAAAAATTGAATGTCGTTAGTCTATGGTGGAGGAAATCTTCAAATGCCATCTGTTGAACGATGCAAACAAGGAGATGGAACTTTAAGCTGGCCTCAAGGTCTACAGGCACAGAGATTCCTGGGACTTTGCAAATACAAGCACCCTTGCCAAATAGTGAATAGTCCTGCTATAGACAGGACCTCATGCTCACTAATACAGAAGAACTTCACCCCCCCCCCCCCATGTCTTGCTCTCCCTGCCAAGGTCCAACTATAATACTGTCTCCTTTGAAATCAAAATCAACTTAACACCATTAAAAGCAGCAACAGTTAAGAGTTATTCCAAGTCAAAACTAACTTTTATTTAGTAATGTAATGGTTTGTCAAAATTCAGTACATCTCCAAACCAAGAGAACACAGCAGCATATGCTTAATTGTTCTCAAACTCTGCACAACCATGTCAATGGCCAGAGCACCAGAAACAAAACAGCCCCAATTAAGCCAGACTACACACACAAAAAAACAACTAAGAGGGCTAATAGGTCAAGCAAAGCCAAATTTGAGATTAAGCTACCCTCCCAGATAACACTAATGTAAGGCCTTCAACTGTGTCAGAAGGCTCAAGGGCAACACACAGCAATGTGCTGAACTGGTGGTTAACATTGCCATATTAAAACGAGCCTGGCGATATAACAAACCCGATAACAAAAAGTTTCAACTTTACCCCCCAAGAAAAACCCTTAAATATAACTCCAACTATAACCAGCACTTGCTAAAACCAACAAACCACATGGGCTCCAATAACATTTCAAGATGCCCCCTGAACAAGTTTAAAATGCAACTTACCAGGACCCCTGGAATCATTTCTTAACTGGTCTTACAAAACGGGCTTTGTGCCACCAGACTGGAGGACAGCAGTGTTTATTCCACTTCATAAGGGGTGGGGGAGTAGAGCAACTATCAAAAGATCCTGGAAACTACAAACCCATTAGTCTGACTAGTCTTACTTGCAAAACAATGGAAAGAATTGTTGAATTTACCAACAAGGACACACAATACCTCCAGACACCAAATCCATCCCAGTATGACTTTGTCAAAGGAAGGTTATACTTACAGAATCTGTTGAACTGCTTTGAAAAGGTCACCAAGACAACAGATGAGAAAAGTGCATACTGCCTACCTAGATTTGGCTAAAGCATTTGATATATTTCACTCTAGCATTGTCAAACTTACAGAACTAAAAACAAACCCTTTTTATAACATGTTGGACAGCTAGCTGGCTCATTGATACGACAAAGTAGGTTAGAATTGACGAGACCACCACCAGAAAGAGACATGTCACCAGTGGAGCCCCCCCCCCCCCAAGCTCCATGCTAGGCATATTCCTCTGGCACTGATTTCAGATGTCAAAGACACTGGCTAACCAAGTTAGCAGGTGACTGCAAACTGGGAGTAGTCATTGAATCCTCATTCCTCAAGATGAGAGCACCAATGCTTGGTACCAAAGCAATAGCTTAAAACTCATCAAGAAATGCATTCTAGTACAGTTTGGAAACCACACTGGGTAACCAAGTTATCAATAAAACACCCCTAAAAGTTAATGCAGTACTCAGGAACATGGGAAGTCATGCCCAACAGGTGTCAAACGTAATATGAAAATGCTTAACCTATAAGCAAGTGTTTGGCATCTACACCCACAGATCATACCACTGTACTCTGCCCTCATCAGACCCAGAGTATAATGCCCCTTTCAGTATGTATCTGACCAGACACATGCAGCAATTGGTACATCCACAAGGGTTTTTTACAAAAAGAATAGAGAGCAAACAAAACGTCCTATGCCAATCACCTCAAAGCCCTGTCTCTTTACTCAATATCACAGATTTTTGACAGGTGATCTTTGGTTGGCAATACATGGCATCCAAGTACCCTGCTTTGATGGACCTTCTGCACATCCACGAATTGAACATCAGAACTACTAGATTAAAAGACCTAAAAATGTTCTTGTGACAAAAGCAGGACATGGAGAAAATATATGTTTCTCAAATAACATTCCCTGGAAAGGATTCCCATTCTGTGCGTACAAGATGTGAATAAGAGCTCCGCCCTATCCTTAGTCAAGCACAACTTGGACCAATGGGATGGGTAATCAGAGACCCACCCCTAGTATGACGGACAGAGGCAGTCAGTAAATCACCCCATATATAAATCAAATTAGTGGGTCACATGGCTAGGCTTGTAAGGGCCCTAGTACACACCTATGAACTTGCTAAAAACAAAGCTTTATACCATTCATATACAATCTTTATGTACCATACAATGCTTTCCTCATGCTTTTGCAATCAGCAGTTCATCATGTCACACGACTGTTCCTCTTGTGTCTAATGAAAACTGGGATTTGCCTTCTATCTGCATGACTGGATAAAGTCAGACCACCATCTCACTTAAGTGGTAAACAAATACAAATGGAAACTAAACACATCTTTCCTTACATCTTCACCATTAGTAAAATAAAAAAAAAATGCATATCACATCCCAAGCTGCCCCTGCAGACATACTTTCCATTTCAAAACATGAAGTCATTAATGTCTTGCTAAACTTTCTTCAATTACTTCTTCCTGTAACCTACAAAATTAAATACCTTACACTTACATTAAGAATGTATCAACACACACCACCACTAATCTAGTGCATCCATAAAACATCTACCTTTTGTTTGAATTCAAAGGGTTTTGCTTAAGAGAGTAATACTAGCAATGCAAGACCATTTATAGTAACCCTCACTACTACCATTAACAACTAAAATACATCAATATACGAACAGTTATACCTACATTGGTACAAAACAGCCATGTGTGTAGAATTGCACACACTTTCATGCAGATTCTACAGAAGACATTTATAAAAGCTGCTGAAACAGAAACATCTATAAACACAGCTAAAATGCTAGCACAATGTGTATACATATTAATATTTAATTTTAAATTATATAATTATAATTTATTAAAATTAATATTAATAGCAAATTCCCACCTTATCTCCACCCTACTTTATGCCTCTCCAATATATACCAACCCAAGGCAATGCGATCTAAACAAGCTAGAGACCCGCTACAACAAAATCGCCAAATTAGCAACAGGGGCAACCTACCATAGTCACCACTGTCTCGCACTTGCTGAACTGGGCTGGCTTGAACTCCCTCACCTCATTCAATGGTATCAACTCGCCCACAAACTAGTAAACCATCCACTAAATGTCCCATCCCTCCAGAATCTACTCCAACCCTATAGAACCACCAGACCACCAAGATCCAGCAACAAAAATCACTTGCAGATCACTAAAGCCAATAACTCTGCTGGTGAAGCACTATTCTCTTGCACCATAGCCAAATTATGGAACTCCCTCCCACCCACAATTATCTCCATACCTTCATGCACCCACTTCAAAACTTAAACTAAAAGCGCACCTAAAAACATGCTGGCTATGCCCTTGCAACTCCCACTCTAATATCACCCACCCAATCCAACCACTAACTACCTTGATTATAGCAAGCTCAGATGCTCATAAGCCTAGTACTTATTATACAGCAGTAACTTCTTATTGTAACATTTGTTAATGTCGGTTATGTACTTCACATATAAAGATTCTAGTTGTCTACTGATGTACTACGTTCATCTGTAAATATGTTGCAAGTAATTGCTATGTAAATTGTTAATCGCCATGTAATCCAATGCAACTACTGCCTGTTTATTTTAACTGTGGAGCTTTTCTCCCCGGGCCTCCGCTGAAAATGGACCTACACACTCCCGGTCAACAAATATAAATAAACGTATACATAAATTAACTTCTCTGACAATTACAGTACTACATCTGTTAAAACCAGACTGTCGGGAACTCCCCCTGCCTCAGATCCCCAACATTACATACATAAAACATCTAATAAAACTAAACCATACCTACACATCCAGGGAGTGCTATAGTCTTCTAGAGCCAATTCTGATAAAACATGAATTTTAAATATATTTACATAGTCATCTACTTGTACGCAAATTAACATGTTTAGGTTTGCAACATGCCATACTTGCAACTTAACGTTACTGAAAATATTTTGTTGTGCAATACTTTAACCAAGTCAGGCATTCCAAGCTAACCCTCTGCTGTGCTTACATAAAAAAAAAAAAAAAAAAAAGAAGGAGAAACTGGAGGACAGCAGCCTCCTTTTTAAGCATTTGTTCCTTTAAAACTTTTTTCCTGTCATGCTTGCAGTTAACAGTTACTTTGCATTTTAAAGGAAACTGCAACACACCCCTTGTGTATACCATGACAATGCACATGTTGGTGGTGTCAATGAAGCATGCAAGAGGATCACACCTGACAAATAGGACTTGTTACTGTACTTCTTGGGAATTATAATGCATAACCAAAGCCTCCAATAACATACATACTTTATTTGCTCTGGCTGTACTGCCCAAGACCCATGATCAAAAATGATGTGAGATTAGGATGGAACGGTTTAGACATCACCCAAAGTATCCAATGCTCTATACCTTCCAAAAAAATAGTACACATCTATCAAGGTAATTTAAGCCCTTCCTCTTATCAACTACAAGACCATAGCACAAACTTTCAAGCATTTGCAAACACCCTCATAAAGATAAATGCATAATATACATAAAGACTTTCAGCTGCTAACCATGAACATTGCTGCTACAGTCAATACAAAACCATACATTACTGACTACATCAAACAGATGGTATTTTTCTTCGTGCATTTGGGTTAGATGTATACTTTATAGGAAGTTGTTGTGCATGATAAATCAATTTATCCACCTAAAATAGTGGACCATCTTCCCCAGGAAGGTCTTAGCCCACAATGACAAACCCAGTTAACTACCGTACTCTTCCACCAATCAGAAAATACATAAGCACTAAGAACCAAGTTTTATCAACCTGCTTTACTTCTAAATTCTACAGGTAAAAAACACTTAACTGTCTCTTAAATCAAACCCCAGAAGTGTGCAAAATTAAAGTGCAAAAGCGCTTACAACTATGACACACAACAAAACAGCCAATAAGAAAACCCAGTCTGACAAGCAAACTCTGCAAATAACACGTCAAAATTGGGAGAGAACCCCATAATGTATGAGGCAGCACTCTAAACAAGTAATAGCACTACCCCAGTAAGTTACTTATCCCGCTATTACTTTTCAACTATTCAGACTGCTCTTCGAATTGAACCTTATTCAATAAAAGTATTTTGACATCTAGCTTTCCTACTAAAAGCACATCTTGAACTCAACATAAACCATCACAAAAAATGAAACTGTTTTGGTTTAGAGAGAAAGGCATACGCATGTATAGCAGATATCTACAAGTGCACATACAAGAACGCCATCTACATCATCACCTCCAGTGCTTTCGTCAGCAAATAAACGAATCAGGCTGACATTTGACTATACATAAGCAAACAAGAACCAGCTGACCAATAAAAACAAACAGCCCATTTCGACTACCAATACAGGTCAGAGTGATGATGAAATAATGTATGTACTTGCCAAGATAACAAAAACTTGAGATGCCAGTAAACCCTACCATCAACGATAAACAAAAAATATGCATGTGTTTTAACTAAATGGGCCCTTCGACAAAAGGCTACAAAGCAGACCAAGTCATTGCGTAAGTACAGCCACAGAGCAACACATTTAAAGCAAAAAGAAAAACAAAATCGCAGTTACATAATTAAACTTTAATGCTGCAGCCAATTCGATTGCAGTTTCAAACAAGGACTACCTAGTCAAACAAACGTTATGTAAAAACTAAGTACTAACGAGAATCCCGGAGCAATACTGTAGAAAAATAACTATATAATACACGTAGAGGGCAGGAAAAAAAATAAAATGTCAGTACCAGTCAGCCGCATACACAAAACCCCGCCATTTCTTTCTTATTCATCATGAGCGACTACAATGACACCTCCGTTATAAGATAACCATGTATTTCACATTTCGTTGTACTAAGCCTTACTTCTACCCAAGTGCCCCGAGCTTTATGTATTACAAGTTTGTTTTGTAGCAACCTCCTTTTAGACATAAAATGAACAGCAGATTACCATTACAAAAAGAAAATACACAACTAGGAGTACTTAAAACAAACTAGGAGTACTTAAAACATACACTGCGACAGAATACTTGCGTTCTACAAGCAAATATTATGAAAAATACACAAATCGGATGAAAGCCATAACCAAAACAAACACTAAGTAGATCTTCACGGCTAAATAAACAAAATTGTCATAACGCTTTGAGCACTGATCTATTATTTAACCTCTACAAGGATCCCCCAGAAGGCCAACTCATATATCCCCCACAAATCTCCGCTCATTAATACATGCATCCTTTATTTAAGAAAGCTTTTAAAGTTCCGACACAACCAATTAACTTACAAAGTGGGCTGCCAGATCGCCCAACCTTCCTATTACTCTCATAACACTTGTTACGCGGGACTTTAATAGCATCATAATTCTGACATGGCTGATTCCTAGACTCCAAGAAGGCCTCATTTTTTTCCTTGTCTCCCTATTTACTGAAATCATACCAGCAACGCGCAACAGAAGATCACAATACCTTTCAGTTAGGTAGCATAATAACAACGACACTCCCTTAAACAATCCAGAAAATGGAAAAGCGTTTCCCTTAAGCGTTTAGCTTCCCACAGCGAAAACAAACAACCTAGTTTGCTCCCTCTCCGGATGTGCTCCCTTTGACCCCTTTGCTTTCCCAGCAGGCCACAGTAGTTATCCCACCGCGGGATTGTGCTATTTGGGGATAAGTACGATTGACTGTCTTCTTACTTATAGTTATTTTTTTTTATTTTTATTATATGCTATAGTAGGACTAGATAGATGGGTTAAAATGTAGTAACGTACGTGCTGAGGATTACATAGCAGCCTTATTTCTTTTTAGTTTTGTGGCTAAATTGAGTGATCATTTGTGTTGGGTAAACGTAGAGATTGTGGTATTTTAAAACTCCTATACATTTGTATTTCAAGTGAATGCATATTTTCTAATTTGATAATGGGACAACCACATGTTATTTGCGTAAAAGGGTGCCCACATCTCTCAAAATAATCGGCGATAAATCCAGAAGTAATCAGGGACACTGTTTTTATTTTACATTTGTTGACCGGGATAGTCCGAATGGATACATGTCCATTTTCAGCCGAGGCCCGGGGAGAAAAGCTGCAAGGTAGAACATACAATAAAAATCACAAAATGATTACGAGTTGTACACAGTTTACAGGGTCCAGTTGAGTAAGCAGATAGTATAATAATACGTTTTTAAAACGGTGTTGACTGACTAGGCAATGTAAAGTAATTACAGACTATAGGGGAGAATCTAGTCGGGTTTTGAACAAGGACATAGGCAGTGAGTTTTAAAGTATAGTTTGACGCTTTTTTTGAACTGAGTAAGAGAGGGTTCAAGAATAAGATCAGCAGGAATAGAATTCCAAGTTTTGCTAACAGAGAAAACAGAGTCCCCAGCAGAGTTGTTGATTTTTGGGTGTTTGAACCAGTAGTTTATTATAAGAGCGAAGTGACCTCAGGTTGCTTTAAGGGTTGATAATATTTTAAGTGCAGGTGTATTATCAGGGTGGTTGAGAACTTTATGGGCAATTATAAGTTGGTTGTACTGAAGTAGATTAGGTCATTCTAGCCACCCCAGAAGATTAGGTTGTGATAGTGGTGGGGTTCTATAGGCTGTACCCCTGTTGCAAATCTACTAATATGGTTATAACAGCTGGAGAGTTTGCTAAGAGCGTATTTGTTCAAATTAGTGAGTAGAGGGGAGGCATAGAGAAGAGTGGAGAGTAGATGGGAACGAGCAATAGCAGTCCTAGCAAATGGAGTAAGGAAAGGTTTGAAGGCTTGATCTTATAGAGGGAGCCAAGTTTTTTGTTAATGGTTTTGATAGTTTGACATGGATATCAAATTTGAGGGTGTTTTCTGTTGTGATGCCTAAGAGTTTGGTTTGCGCATCTAGGGAGATAATGGTACCATTATTAGATTTTTATGGCAAAGAGTAGCAGGGAAGACTTAAAAGTGGGAGAGGAAAGAAGCAACTTTGTTTTGTTAGGGTTTAATATCAGCTGGCGGATAGAGAGCCAGTTTTCAACTATATTGAAAGTATTCTAGGTTGTCAGATCTGTCAGGGAGGTGGCTGAACAACTCAAGGTGGAGTCATCCGCATATTGGATGCAGGTAGCATTTGGGATGACAGTGGGAAGGTCATTAATAAAGAGGAGAGAAAAGAAGGGGTCCAAGTATGGAGCCCTGGGGGCCACCTAGGGTGACTGGTAGATAGATTGACCTGCCATAGGACGGCTTGTTGTCTGTCACACAGGTAAGATTGGAACCATTGAAGTGCAAGGCTATTTAATGAGAATGCCTTAAGGGTGTGCATGAGTATTTGGTGGTTGACCATATCGAAGGCCTTGGAGAGATCCAAAAAGAGGACTGACGAAAGCTTGCTATTATTTCAGTTATGGTTTATGGTGTTAGAGAAGGATAGGAGGGCTGGGGTGCTACTGTGGTGTGGCCTAAAACTGTGCTGAGAGTAAGCCAACAGCTTATTCTGGGTAAGATAATGCATAAGTTGTTTATGGACACATTTCTGTATAATTTTAGCCAATAGTGACCGAATAGCTATGGGTCTAAAGTTTGACAGTTCGAAGGAGTTGCCTCCATTATGGAGTGATATTACATGAGATATTTTCCAAATGGTGGGGATGGTGGCTTCAGATAAGGTTCTGTTGATTATGATGGAGATGGGATATGCTATGGCATCTGCTGCTTTTTGCAGATACTCTGGTGGGAGGAGATAAGCTGCTAGAGTAGTTGGTTTTAATTTCTTAATTAGAGATCTGATAAGTGACATAGAAACAGGTTGAAAGCTAAAGGAGAGTGTGGTATTGGCTGTGGCAGAATTTGGGTTGGAGCAGCTGAGTGCCAGTTGTCTGGCTAGGGACTGGATAGTCTCTGTGAAGAAACTATTGAAGGTATTTGCAATATTCTCTGGGGATTTATGGTTGGAAGCTGACTGGGTAGGAGTGGAGGACTGTCCTGGGTAAAGACGTGTGTTTACTGCTGCCCAAAACGTTTGAAGTTTGTTGTGATGTTTTTGTTGAAGATGGTAGTAGAAGTTTTTTTATTTTGTCTAGTATAATAGATTCTTTGTGTGATTCCTTAGCTGTCTGTATCTGATTTGATCTAGTGGGTCTTTTGTGGCACACTATTTATCCCATGACTTATTTCTAGCTATGATTTTACATGTGGTCTCTTTTGAGAGCCACAGGGCAGTTTTTGTTTTGGTTCTAATGGAGCGAGCAGGAGCGTGAGAATCAAGAATAGTAAGGAATATGGAATTAAAGTATGCTACTGCATCGTCCAGTGAAAGGTGTTTTAGGATTGACCAATTGCAAGCTTTAAGTTCATTTTGAAAATTGGTGTAGTTGAAGTTCTTATTATTTCTGATAGTTTTAAAGGTGGTCTGCATACCTCCCAACTGCCCTGAATTACTCGTTTTTTACCGAGTTTTAGGGTCCAAATAATGGGGTGCCACGATTCCCGAGTGGCACCCCTCCATTTCCGACTTTTTTCCCAGCTTTTTATTTTTAAATTTTTCCCC